>NC_059289.1:7521836-7531836 GCF_017591435.1 Portunus trituberculatus | reverse complement strand
GTTTTGGCGGTGTCGTGACTTGGCAGGGAGACGAGGAGAGCAAGAGCGAGGACGAGGGTCTGGCAAGGCGTCGAGAAGTTAAGGGCGGCGAAGGTGAAGGGAAATACAGTGTAAATGAGAGCAAGGCGGCGACCCAAAGCCATATGGGTCACAGGCAGCGTTTCAACCTAGGTTTATATGATGGGGGTTTGAAGGAGTTGTCTCTCTCTCTCTCTCTCTCTCTCTCTCTCTCTCTCTCTCTCAGGTCGCCTCTCTCTCAGGTCGCCCTCCTCAGTTTCTCTGGGTGCCTCAGTCTTTCGCTCGCCTCACATGCTTTCGCTCAGACTTGTACGTCCGTAATGCTTCAGTGATTTTGTGCCTCGTTTTCAGTTAATTTCATACTGACCCTTATTTATTTATCAAGTCTTTTTTTTCTCCCTCTCTCTCTCTCTCTCTCTCTCTCTCTCTCTCTCTCTCTCTCTCTCTGAATCGCTTGATGTATTCATGTTTCTTTTTTTTTTTTTGCTTATTTTTATGAGGGTTTAATTTTAGAATCTAATTAAAATTCTCTTTGCAATATGTTTAACGAATTCCCCTCCGCTCTATCGGTTACTATCAGCAATTTTCTTTTTTTTTTTTCCTTCTTCTTACCTCATCTTTTTTCCCCTTCTTATTTTTTTCTCCCTCTTGAAAGTTTCGTCTTGAGGAAATCCAAGTATTTTTCATCCTCTCTCTCTTTCTTTCTCTTTTTCTTCTCTCAGTCAATTATTATCCGCATTTTGCCGTCCCTCGCACAATTTCTTAGTAATATCACAGGAGACATTTTTCACTGAGACGCCAGCTCCTCCCTTCTGTCCTCCTCCTCCTCCTCCTCCTCCTCCTCCTCCCGGCGTCTTCACTCAGCGCAAGCCTTTGAGTGAAGAGAAACTGGAAAAGCAAAGTCAGTAAGTACATAATAATAATGATAACAATAATAATGATAATAATATAATAATAAGCGAGCAGGAGGAGGAAGAGGAGGAGGAGGAGGAGGAGGAGGAGAAGAGCGAGAGGGAGGAAGTGGAAGGTAAAATTATCTGTAAAGTTTCATTACAGAGGAGTGTGCGTGTGTCTCGGTCACCTTGAGGACACACACACACACACACACACACACACACACGGACCTTTGCACCGTTGTCCGCCCCGCCCCGATATACGCCGGCGGTTCAGACATAGAAATCGGCGTTTGGGACACATAAACATCAGCTATAGAACCGCTGCGTCCCTCGTCCATCCTTCGCAGCCCGCCGTGTGCCCTTGCCTGCCATCTATTTATATGTTTTGAGGTTGTGACCCGTGTACTTTTTCTTGTTACTCCTTTCTCTCTCTCTCTCTCTCTCTCTCTCTAGTTCTCTCTTTTTTAGTTCTTTCTTATCCTCTTCTATCTTCAATCCTCTGTTTTTTTTCTTATTACTCGTCCTCGTTATTCTTTTTCTGTTTTCTTTCTTTTTTTTCTGTTTTTTAAGTTGTTCTTCCTTATCCTTTTCTTTTTTCTCCTCCTTCTTCCTATTTGGTTTCCTTCGTTTCAGCTTCTTTCCTCTTTCTTCTTCTCTTTATGCTGTTTATCCTTTTCTCTTCCTTTATCTATCATCTATCTGTCTATTTATCTGTTTACTACTTCGTTATGTGTTTTACCTTCTTCCTTGTCTATTCTTTACTCTTTTCTTCTGTTTCTTCCTCCTCTTATTCTCTCTTCTTTAATCCTTCTTCTAATTCCCTTTTTCCTATACTCGTCAAACTTTCCATTCCACTATTCCTTCCTTCCTCTTCCTCGTCCTCGTCCTCGTCGTCGTCCTCCTCCTCCTCCTCCTCCTCCTCCTCCTCCTATTTTGATCTCCACGCAGGGCTGATAATCGATGCTGACTGTGTGCTGATCATAGGCAGAATATTTCAAGTCGTTTTGCCTTCGAGATTTTATTGGAAATTCGTGAGGAAGAGCCGATTAATAGGAGTAAATAAATATGAAAGGTGCTGAGGTTTTTTTTCCTGCAATTCTTATACCTTGGTTTTCCTTCCCTCTCTTGCCTTCTATTTTCTTTCTTTTTTTATATATATTCTTTGTTTTTTGCTTTCATTCTTTTCTTTCTTCTCTCTTTTTTATTGTCGTTCTTTTCTTCTATTTTCTTTCTTTTCTTATGTATTCTTTATTTTTTGCTTTCATTCTTTCTTTCTTCTCTCTTTTTTACTTTCTTATCCATTTTTTTTCTTCTTCCCTCTCTCTTATATCTTCACCCTTTCCTTTCTTATCTATTTCCCATCTTCTTACCTTTATTCTTCTCTTACTTTCTTCATCTCCTTTACCTTCTCACCTTCTTACCGCTCTTCCTTACCTCCTTCCCCTCCTCTGTTACCTTAAACCCTCTCTCCTTATATTCCCTTCGTCCTCTCGCTGTCTTACCTATCCTCCTTCTCCTCCTCCTTCTCCTTCCTCGTCGCAACCTCGTAAGATTTATTTGAAACACGAAATCGAGGAATTGTTGAGCCTCGGTACAATTTGGCTGCAGTGGCGATGCTCAGATGGATAGATAGATAAGTAGATGGGGCGAGATAAACCTGATATTGTCGCTCGCAGGAAGATTTGCGAGCTGAAAGGTGAGTTTGATCGCCGATTCGAAAATTATAAATAGAGACAGATTGTTGCAAGAAATGTGTGTGGGTCTTGTATTGTGGAGTCTTGTTTGTGTGTGAGTGTGTGTGTGTGTGTGTGTGTGTGTGTGTGAAGATCCGTTAGTGAGGAGTAGGAGAAGGTGAAGGAAGGAGGAGGAAATAGGTAGATATATGCTGAGGGAGAAGGAAGAGAAGGAGAAGCAGGAGGAGGACGACTAGGAATATAAAAAAAAAAAAAAAGACAAACAACAAAAGGAAAATATATCAAGGAATAATCTGTACATGAAAAAAAAAAACATGAAAGAAAAACACTGAACCCCAGACACAAAACAAAGAAGAAAACTGCAACAAAACCCCCCAAAAAAAGAAAGAAAAAACAAACTAGATACAAAAACACGCACTAAATAAACTACAGAATAAAATGAAGTGAGCAGAGGAAGAATGAATGCAACAGAACAGAGATGAATAACAAAGAGATGAGAACAAGAACAGCACGTCACACTGGGCCCGCATAGAGGAACACTTCTCTCCTTCACTGTGACTGTTTTGAAAGGCCACAGAGATAATATATATTTTTTGATAATTTCTCATTTAATCTATACAAACACCCTTAAGAACCATCGTAACATTAACTAGAGTCCCTTGAAATACTGAAGGTATGGCGCAGAAGTGTTTGAGAATAAGGGACCACAACGAAGGTATATCAGTGTCTGTTATCACTCCCCCTGGCGCACCGTACCACAGGCCACGCTGTAAACAAGAGACGAGACGAGTATAAATATTAGGAACGAGAACTGAGAGAGGGAAAGACATGGGGAGGGGGAAAAAGAAAAAAAGGGGATGAGGGGAGATATGGAAGAATGAATGGATAGAGGCGACGAATGAAGGAGGGATGAAGAAATAGGGGAGAGAAAGAAAGAGGGATGGAGAGAATAATTGAAAAGACGAGTAAAGGAAAGATCAAGTAGGAAAAAGAATTGAGAGAAAGAGAGAGGAAGTTGGAGGAAAGGAAGAAAAGACGGAGAGATGAAGGGAGGGAGAAGAAAAAGGGAGGAGCGTCACCTGGGTCAGTGGTCACCTCCTCTTCCTCCTCCTCCTCCCTCTCACTCATTCACCTGCCTCCGCCCTCTTCTTAAGTCGTCGTCCTCTTCCTTCACGTCCTCCTCCTCTCACCTGACCTCCTCCCTCACCTTCGCGGCGGGTCAGGGAGAGGTGAGGTGAGGGAGAGAGGCTGCTCGTTCACCCGTCTCCTCCCTCACTCGTCTCTCTCTATTCAATGTCGTTAAGTCCTCGCCAAAGCCAGTGCAGGGAGCCGGACGCCGTGTTGTGTGGGGACTCGGCAGACCAGGAAGAAGAAGAAGAAGAGTCGTAGATGTGAAGGAGATACAGAATGAATGGTATAATTGGTTTAACGAAGACCGGGTTGGTTGCGAAGAAAAAAAAAGAATAGTAATAATAAAAGTGAAGGGGAAAAAATTTATATATAACCGAAGTGTCCAGTTTATATTCTGTCACTGTCTGTTCGTGTGTGTGTGTGTGTGTGTGTGTGTGTGTGTGTGTGTCTCTCTCTCTCTCTCTCTCTCTCTCTCTCTCTCTCTCTCTCTCTCTCTCTCTCTCTCACTCATTCTCGCATTTTCTTACTTTTATTTCAATTCATCTTTTGTTGATGTCCTACTCATTATTTTCATATATTTTCGAGTAGGAGAAAGAGATAATGAAAGAAAATTCTCTCTCTCTCTCTCTCTCTCTCTCTCTCTCTCTCTCTCTCTCATTAGAAGCCGGAATAACAAGGCTAATTACCAAACAATATGAGTCGCCGCTAACCAGGAGTTTACCGGATGATGGAAGGTTCAGCGCGCACCGTATCCAGCCAGCACGAGTCATCAGGTTCGGTAATGAAGCAGCAATAGTGTCTAATAGAGCGGCCGTGCTATTATCCCGCCTCATAAAGGAATCATTAAAGTCACACGTTGATCATGCGAGCCACTTGAAGAAACATACCTACTGAACCTGAATATTATTGTCTTTCCTTCTTTTTTGGCCTTTTTCTTTGTGTGTTAGTGAAGTGAAAGGCAAGGAATGGCACGTGTTAATAGACAAGAGCTTGGAATTCCTTGCCTGCTTCTGTGTTTTCTCCTTCTTGTGACTGGAATTATGTTAAAAGAAAGGTTTTAAGACGCTTATTCTGTATTTTTAATTTTTGACCCTTCTTTTTGAGAGAGAGAGAGAGAGAGAGAGAGAGAGAGAGAGAGAGAGAGAGAGAGAGAGAGAGAGAGAGAGAGAGAGAGAGCACCAGGACGAGTAATAATAAAAGAGGCGTAAGTCTAGTAACAGTAATCCTCCTAAAACATAATAATAATTCGAGGAAACTTAAATAAACCTAGTCATTAGAGAGAGAGAGAGAGAGAGAGAGAGAGTAGCAACAGACCAAAATAATGATAAATACAAGTAATAAAAGTCTATAAGTATACAGATAATAATAAAGGCCTGACTGATACATGTCGCCCCGAGCTTCTTGAGTCTCCCGCCCTTCTGGGAACCCACGACCAACTTTGTAAGAGAAATTCACCAACCAAGATCATACAAAGCAGAACCCGACGATTCACTCCCTTCAGTACTAAGACACATTTTTACCATGACTCTTTGGGGTGTGATTGGACGATTTTATTTGCATTAGAGAGTTTATGGAGGTCAAAATATTAATGGCTACTGTTTTTACTTTTCTAATCCAATCATAAGTTTCTGAAGCTGTGTAAAATCGCCAAATAGTAACCAGAATGAATATGTAAACGCGGCGAGGTACTGAAGGGCTTACATGTCATAAATGTAAATATTATTCAGTTTAGCTAACCATCACAAAGTGTAGCCGTGGAAAAATTGGACCGAGACTAATCCACTTAAAGAATGAATTATGTATACGTTTATATTGTGTATAAAAGAATTAATCTAAGCTCCTCCTCTTCTTCTTCTTCTTCTTCTTCTTCTTCTTCTTCTTCTTCTTCTTGTTCTTCTTTCTTTTCTCCTTTTTCCTTTTTTTTTCTTTTTCTTCTTTTTTTCTTCATCTTAATTTTTTTTCTTCTTCTTCTTCTTTCTTCTTCTTCCTCTTCTTCTTCTTCTTCTTCTTCTTCTTCTTCTTCTTTTCGTTTTTTTCTTCTTCTTTTTAGTTTCTTGTTGTTGTTGTTGTTGTTGTTGTTGTTGTTCTTCTTGTTCTTACTCTTCTCTTTCTTCTTCTTCTTCTTCTTCTTCTTTAAAATGCGTAAATAATTAATGATATGTCTTTTTTTCTTTTTTTGTTGTCAAGGCTACAATATTTGACAGACTGCTAAAAACACAATTATTAATGATGTATTTATTTATTTATTTATTTTTTGCCGGCAAAGATCTAATACTTGATAGGCTCTTCTTCCCCAAAACACGTAAATAATTAAATGATACATGTTTTTTTATTATTATTACTTAAAGATCCTGCATTTGAGAGACCGTAAAGACACATAGTCGTTAATGATACATACTTTCTATTATCAAAGATACTTGACACACACTTTCTCTCTCTCAAAAAAAAAAAAATTAGTACTTAATGAGATATGTTTGCCATTATCAAAGATCCACCGTTTGACAATCTTCTTACACAAATGTACAGAATTATTAATGATATAAGAACTACCATTTGACAGGCTCTCTCTCTCTCTCTCTCTCTCTCTCTCTCTCTCTCTCTCTCTCTCTCTCTCTCTCTCTCTCTCTCTCTCTGTGTGTGTGTGTGTGTGTGTGGGAAAAAAAGGTGATTATTAATGTTTGGTGTTTTTACTACCAATCGTATACTGAAGCTAATCATATTCACCCTAAATCTCTCTCTCTCTCTCTCTCTCTCTCTCTCTCTCTCTCTCTCTCTCAGTGGAAAAAATACCATGTAATTAATAATGATTGGTGTTTTTAGTATGAATGCCCCAGCGAAGCGAGACAAACTCACCTGAAAAGCACAAAGGTAGCCCTGATCAGCTTCTGCCGGCCGCCAGTAGGAGAGCACACGATGATTACAAAGCTACGATAAGACAACACAATATTCCCTAATTGGATGGTACGATATTAACAGGTACTCGTATTATGAAGAGTGTACCGTCTCGTAGCATCGGTCCAACTCTCTCGTCTCCAAGGTACACGTTGCATCCTGGCGCTACTTGGCCCTGGGGTAACTTTTTTTTCTCTTTCCCAGACGTAGCCACTCAATTATCGTGCTCAGTATGCAAATAACATGGGTGGAGAAAAAATATGAAAACTCCGCATGTCCGTTCATTTTCTTGACTCTAATAATCTCAAAATCATTCTCGGGTTTCTTTCGGTTCGTTTTTAAAAGTTTTGTGTGAAGTGCGGTTTGCGTTTTCTCTTCTTCCTCGTTTTTTTGTTATTTATTTTGCTGATTAGATTGAGTTATGTTCGATAGGTATTTATTTTCTATATTTTTCCGAGACTTTTGTTTCACTGTACTTATCCTCTTGCTTCGTTTGCTAAAGAATATACAGTGGTAACCCTCCTCCACTTACATTAATGCCCGTAACTCACCTGTAACCTGTAACTTCCAATCAACATTATGAGCATCAAGAATTATACTTTTATTCTTCATGCAACTCCATTCCCACAATCCTCTTATCTTCCTATCGAATGCTTATACCTTCCTACTGCTATCTTATCCTATAACTCAATTGTATTAGTTGCTGTTTACTGGCCTGAGTTCAATTTTGGCCATGTGTGTCTGGATGTGCTTCTTCTCTTTATATCCAAACTTCTCCTTGCTTTTCTACTCCTTCAAATACTTCAAACTTCCTCCTTTCATGCTTTCCTTCGTTTTAACTCAATGTCGCTCCTCAGTTACGCTTTGGTGGCTTAGTGTTAGTTCTGTGGTTTGTGTGTCTGACTGGGTTATTAATCACGATGCACACAATCCTCTACTTCCACTCATTCACACCAAGAATTCCCTTCATACCACGTTACTTTCTTCCTTTCTCTCGTTATAGCTCACCGTCTCTCTCACATGGCGTTTTTTTCACTTTCACACCAAATATCTTCTCTGTATCACCTTACTTTCTTCCTTTCTCTCATTATAATTCACCATTTTTTATTCTCATTTTCAGTTATTTCCACTCATTCACATCAAATACTTCCTCTGTATCTTATAACTCACCATCCTTCCTCATTTCTATTTATTTTCACTCATTCACCCAACATTTCCTTTATAACACCTTACTTTCATCTTATTTTTGCTTATAACTCAACATTTTTCTTCATCTTCACTTATTTCCCTCCATACCACACTATTTCCATCCTTTCTTTCGTTAAAACTCACCGTCTTTCCTCATTAGCGTGTCAGTGTCGTGGGTTCAGTTGCTGGTCTGTGTTTGGGTCGCTGACGGTTTTCGGAAGCCTTGCGAGGGAAAGGTGGAAGGTGATGTTGAGCCGCGGGTTACCTGTAATCTATAACAGGTGTAGCTAATGACTGGTGAGAAGGAAGCTAATGACCAGGTGTGTGTGTATGTTAAGAGAGAGAGAGAGAGAGAGAGAGAGAGAGAGAGAGCGTAAAGCAGGTAATATAATCGTGTCTGGCGCACCCTAGCGGCGGCCATTAACACTGCACGCCTCGCCAACTCTTAAACAGGATAATCATGTCGGCCTCTACCTTCCTAATCCTTGAAACGCTCGCCACCAGACCGCCGAAATGCTCACACACACACACACACACACACACACACACACACACACACACACACACACACACACACACACACACACACACACACACACAGCTGTAATTACCAAACTTCCCCTTCTTCATTTTTATGGATTTTTTCCTGTCTCCTTCTTGTCCTTTTCTTTCTCTTTTCCCTTACCTTTACCCCTCCCCCCTCATTCGACCTCAACTCTCTCTCTCTCTCTCTCTCTCTCTCTCTCTCTCTCTCTCTCTCTCTCTCTCTCTCTCTCTCTCTCTCTCTCTCTCTCTCTCTCTCTCGCTCCTCCCTCGCTTCAAGGTTGGAGAGAGAGAGAGAGAGAGAGAGAGAGGGGGGGGGAGGGGTTATCCCTGTTGGTTTCTCCTTCCTTCCTGCATGCACACACACACACACACACACACACACACACACACACACACACGTTGGATATCCACAAGTCTGAAGTGTTTGAGATCAACCTTTGAGAACGCTTGAGTGGCCCTCTCTCTCTCTCTCTCTCTCTCTCTCTCTCTCTCTCTCTCTCTCTCTCTCTCTCTCTCTCTCTCTCTCTCTGTCATTGCTGGTTATGAAATATTCTCCCTCCTTGTCCCATTTTAATATCTTCCCTTTCTCTTTTGTCCGAATTGTCCTCTTCTTCTTCTCCTCCTCCTCCTCCTCCTCCTCCTCCTCCTCCTCCTCCTCCTCCTCCTCCTCCTCCTCCTCCTCCTCCTCCTCCTCCTCCTCCTCCTCCACCAGTAACGCGAGGCTGGAGAGTTATAGCGGTGGTTCGTCTTGTTTCCATCACAGTTCACGCCTTTCTCGGTTATCGCTACGCAAACTGAAGGTCAAAGCAGTGGCAGGTTAATTAAAGGCTTCCCTCACCTGTGCTCCTCTTAAAAGTGTAGCTACCTGCATACTAACACTCATACATACGTGGCTGGTAGATGGTGTAGTGGGTGTAGTAGGTGTAGTAGGTGTAGTTTGTTGACACATACATACATACATACATACACAGGCTCATCCATATTCAAACAGCAGCCAGCAGGTAAATGGAAGTGATTATTGGGTAGCTTCGTGTCTCATTAAAATATGAATAGGGATTTTGATAGACTAATAAATGAATATAGAAACTCACACACACACACACACACACACACACACACACACACACACACACACGTACCTTCTACCAATCCTTTTCCCCCCGACTTCCCAACACACAAGCTCCTCCCTCACCACCAGCAACATAAACCTCTATATATTATGCAGTAAACAAACAGATAACACGTAGAGAAATGCAGCTATCTTCCACACTCCTGTCTTGACGGAAATTACATTCACTTAACTCTTAAACAAATATATTATACCCTTTGGCCATGAGGAAGAGGAGGAAGAGCAACGGAGGTACAAGGTGATGGGGGAAGAGTGAGAGAGAGAGAGAGATGGGGACGCTTGACAGGCTAAATAAGGGGGTGTAAATGGTGTGGGGGAGAAGTAATGGGGATGGGGAAGTCACAGAAGCTTGTAGTAATAGTGTAGAGGAGTGTAGTGGGGATATTAGCTCAGGGGAATGGGGGGAGGAGGGGTGCATGAGTGTGGGAAAGGTCTGTCAGTTAGTACTAGAGTGGTAGGGGGTGGGATGAGGTTTAAGGGGGAAATGGGGGTAGCAGCGTGTGTTT
>NC_059289.1:7514336-7516836 GCF_017591435.1 Portunus trituberculatus | reverse complement strand
TCATATTTTTTTACGGGGGTGGTTGGCAGGGTTCGGATTTATGAATGTGGTTTTGAAGTGGACCCGAAGTAGCGTTCATCGTTGTGGGGGCGCCGTGAGGAGAATGAAGGCTGCTGGGCGTGGGACGGTGGGACGGTGGGACGGTGGGACTATGGGGCGGCCTGGACTTGAGTGGATGGCTGATGGAACGAGGGATGTGTGGTGATAGGAAGGAACGTCTCTTCATTAGGTTACGTTGCTCCACCTGTTTTCTCCATCCGTTGGGGGTCCACAGAAACTTGTCCCATCAAAGCGGAGGATAAAGGTAGGAAAGAGAGGGAAGGAGAGGGAGGGAGTGAGAGAGGATACGAGTTTTAAGAAAGGGAAGGATTGCGAGGCTGAGATAAAGAGAGGGAATACGAGTTTTTAGTAAAGGGAGAGGAAGAATGCTGGCTTGTAATAAAGGAAGAGAATGTGACTTTGGAAATAGTGGGAGAGAATACAAATTTTACAATCTCTCTCTCTCTCTCTCTCTCTCTCTCTCTCTCTCTCTTTCTCCCTCCCTCTCTCCCTTTTTCCTTCCCACCTACCCACCCTCTTTTCTCGCCCCAGTCCTCTAAATGTCCCTCTAATGTCGACACTCTGACGGTGAAAACAGAATGAAAAGACGAATGACCAATACCTTCCAGACTCATCCAATTCCAGTGAAGTCTCCCAGGAGGGACATCGAGAAAGGGGGCGGCCTGGATGAGAGAAAAAAACGAGAGTGTGGCTTAGAATAACGATGGGAGCGAATGGAGGGCAGGATAAATGGGTGAGAGAAAGAAAAAGAAAAAAAAACAAAGACTAAGAAGTTAATAGAATGAAAGAAAATGACAAAGAAATGAGGATAAAGAGGAGGATGAAGTGAGAGGTTTGAATATAGATGACATGAATGGAAAGTATGATAAATTAATGTAGGAAACGAAAGAAGGAAGAAAAAAACAACGTAAAGACAAAGAAACTACCAAACAAAATTAAGAAAAAAAAGAAAGAAGAAACAAGAGAGAGAAAGACAAAATGAAAAGAAAACGGGAAAAGGTTTAATAGTTCTTGTTTTATGTTCGCTGAGGCTTCGAAACGCGCGTCACCGGTTCGAAATATAGGAAATGACATCCGAATTAGGGGAGTGTGACAGCCTCGTTATCTTTGTTATGGTTCGGTTAAGGAGACGTTGGCCTTTGGTGGAACAAATTAAAAGGATTCACGGCCATCCCTCTCAGATTACCGCGCTGAGAGAGAGAGAGAGAAAGAGAGAGAGAGAGAGAGAGGTGTTAGAAGAGATGAAGAATGATGACAGAGTACAAGGAGGAGGAGGAAGAGGAGGAGGAGGAGGAGGAGAGGGAAAGTGGAAGAGAGGGAGAGAGAAACAAATCCCTCAGTAAGAAACGTATGTAAATGTGGGAGTCCAAGGTCTCTCTCTCTCTCTCTCTCTCTCTCTCTCTCTCTCTCTCTCTCTCTCTCTCTCTCTCTCTCTCTCTGTCTCGAAACAAAAGCAATAAAACAACAGTCCCTTTAACTTCCACCAACATTGCAAACAACAACAACAGCAGCGACAACAACAACAACAACAACAACAACAAAAACAAAAACAGTATGTAACTTTAGCATACCAATAGCAAACGTGAGTCAGCTGGAACAGGAAGAGGAGAAGGAGGAGGAGGAGGAGGAAGGAAGGAAGGAAGAGGAGAACAAAAATATAAAAGAACAAAAACAGAACAATGAAGAAATTAAGAAAGAAAAAGAGAACTAAGGAGGAAAATTATTATTATTATTATTATTATTATTATTATCATTATTATTATTATTATTATTATTATTATTATTATTATTATCATTAGGAGGAGGAAGAGGAAGACCTTTCGATTGGCTCTCCTAAAAGACTATTCCCTTACGCCCCTCGAGAACAGAGCCTCCAGGGTGACAGGGAAGTGCCAGAGGGGTGCCGCAGGGTGAGGGCGAAAGAGTCGGGTTACCTTGAAGCAAAAATGACACCCAATCCAGCAGCTTCCCTTCTCTCTCTCTCTCTCTCTCTCTCTCTCTCTCTCTCTCTCTCTCTCTCTCTCTCTCTCTCTCTCTCAGGCGACCCGCAAGGAGAGAACTAGTCCCATTTTTTTTTGTATTTGTTTATTTTTTCACGTCCTCTTTTCAGCGAGAATCCCGGAGCGTTGCAGCGGCGGATTTTCTAAAGGAAGACTTAATTCTCTTGTTGGCGGGGCTGATCTTGTCGCTGAGGCGTATCGGAACCCGTCCAGTGAGGAGCCCCCTCATCCTCCTCCTCGTCCTCCTCCTTCTCCTTCTCCTCCTTATTCTCCCCTCACCTCTTCTAACCTTCCTGCGTCTCACCCTCCTCCTTTTCTTTCACCTTCGCTCGCGCTTCTCCTGCTTGGTCTCTTCTTCCTCTTCTTCTTCTTCCTCCTCCTGTGGCCGCGTGGTGGTCGTGTTGTCCTCGTACCTTCCTGACGTTCGAAGATGGAGTGAA
>NC_059289.1:7491836-7509336 GCF_017591435.1 Portunus trituberculatus | reverse complement strand
ATTTATGTTATTTCTTGTCTATTATCCTTTTTTTAATTTATTTTTCGTGAACGTCATTTCTGCTCATTACTACTACTTCTACTACTACCACTACTATTACTACTACTACTCTCTCTCTCTCTCTCTCTCTCTCTCTCTCTCTCTCTCTCTCTCACCCTGGAGGGCTGGCAGGTCCGGGCTAATTGGGCGGCGTGTTGTGTCTGAAATCCCCGTTAAGTGATGCATTGTCTCGCAGCCCTGGGAGGATCCTGGGGCCTCGTCTGCTGCTCAGGCCCTTCGTCCCCGCCAGCCTGGGGTTCTCTGCTACTTTTATCTTGCGCCTTCCTCGTTTCCCTTTTGAAGCTTATATGTTATTATTTATTAATTTTTAAGTATTACACACCGTCTCCTTGTCTCCTTGTCTCTCCTCGGTGCCTCGCGTTGTCTCCTTAGTCTCCTTCCCTCCGCCACTAATCCTTCTTATGGTGCACTCTTGCTTCCTTGATCTCCTTTGTTCCCTCTCTCCTTCACTGTCTTGCCGCGTACTGAAATATATTTAATAGCGTGTGCTCGGTGATGGTGGTGGTGGTGAAGAGCCAGACACTAATATTTCTCCTCGTCCCCGCCAGGTCAGTGCGACGCGGCGCTGGGGATGCAGTCCGGCGCCATTCCAGACGACCACATCTCCGCGTCTTCCTACTTTGACGCTGCCGTCAACGCCATCTATGGGAGGTGAGGATCAATTTAGCAATGAGCGATGGGCGGCAACACAGTGTAAGGCTCATATTTCATTGTCGTGACCTGCTGATCCTGCCCGCGCCGCGGCTGATCAAGGCTTGTTACTGTGCTGAGGGTTTATTGTGCTTCAGCGCACCGCAGGGTTTATGGCTTGTTCTTTTCCGCCCGGCGAGCAGAGCGCACGTGGAGGCCGGGGGCGGCGCCTGGTGTCCCCGAGAGATGGTGTACCGCGAGGGCCTGCAGTACCTGGAGGTCAACCTGGGGGCGCTGCACGTGGTCACCAAGGTGGAGGTCCAGGGGAGATTCGGCAACGGACAAGGGCGGGAGTTCGCGAGGCAATATAAACTACAAATATGGCGGCCCAACATGGCTCACTGGACCACCTACAACGACGGCCGCGGCGAGGAGGTGTGTGTCTCATTGTTGTGCTGTGTGCTCACTCTGGGGAGATCAGTGGCAGGGAGCTGAGGTGCGGATATCATAGGGACTTGAATTTACTGTTGTGTAACCCGCTTCCTTCCTCCCTCCTTCCTTCCCTCTTTCACCTCAGCTGCTGGAGGGCAACAGCAACACGTACCTGGCGCAGACGTCACAGCTGAGCCCGCCCGTGGTGGCAGCCAGGGTGAGGTTCGTGCCCTATAGCGACCACCCGAGGACCGTGTGCATGAGAGTGGAACTGTACGGCTGTCGCTACACCGGTGAGTGAGTGTGTGTGTGTGTGTGTGTGTGTGTGTGTATGTATATGTGTGTGTGTGTGTGTGTGTGTGTGTCACAGTACCCCTGCTGTGCCCCGCAGTGCTGACGCGCCTCTCCCACTCTCCCACAGACGGGCTGGTGTCCTACTCGATGCCTGACGGCGAGGCGCGCGGCGGGGACTACAACCTGCGGGACTTGACCTACGACGGCACGCGGCGCGGCGGCTGGCTGTCCGGCGGCCTGGGCCAACTCACCGACGGTGAGACCGGCCACACCAACTTCCGCGTGGACGCCCTGGGCCGCGGCAGGGGTGAGTCAGCCCTTCACGGTTTTAAGGGAGGGGGGGAAGATGGGACGCCTTGGGGAGAGGTGAGTAATGTTATGGGGAGGAGGGACACCCCAGGGATGCATTGAATGGGACGCGAGGGCGGGGTAAGCATCAAAACATACACCATCTGACCCCACAACACCCATCGACCATGCCTCCACCACCACCATCACCACCACCACCACCACCACTGTCATTAGCACCACGCCTCCGCACTTTCCCGACGGCCAATACGCGGCGGAGACAATGGCTGTGCCTCCTCCATGGCTGAGAGTGGAGCGGCGTGAAAGGCAAGTGCCCCGCTGACCCGCCTTGCCAGCGTCGTGAGCAGGGTGGGTTTTGTTGATATCTGTTTTCATTGTTTGTTCCCGCGTGGTCGTGTAGGGAGTGTAAGAGGGGCTTATCCGGGAACCCTACACTCTCCACGGAGCAATAAAGAACCTTAGTGTCTCAGGAGGCAAGTGTAGTGTGTGTTAGAGCGGCAGTGATGGCGTGCTGATGGCAGGGCGGGAGAGAGAGGAAGTGTGGCAAGGCGTGAAGGAGCTGGTAGACTGGCGCTCACATAAACTGACGAAGAGGAGCTCTGCCCGGGGTGAGGCTGGAGTAGGGTATGTCTTGCCCTTCAAAATCTGAGAGTGGCTGGTGGAAAGAGGGCGACATGGTTTTAGTTTAAATTATCAAGTCTATTAATTTTAAGATTTTGAATAACTCCGTTGCTAGATTTGAACAATTATTTTCTTTGTGCCATAAGAAATTCAAGTTTGCTCTGCTTATTTGGAAATTAAATGAGAGAGTAATGAGGAGTGGAGAGGGAGTATATACGTAGTGGTGGTGGTGGTGGTGATTGTGTTGGGTGTGGTTAGTCAGTACGCTCTCTCTCTCTCTCTCTCTCTCTCTCTCTCTCTCTCTCTCTCTCTCTCTCTCTCATGGCTGTCGGCTTTAATACTATTTTTTTTCCAGAGGGGCGGGAGGGAGGGAGTGGGTCTGGCTGACTCTGTTGTTCGTATTAATGGAACTGTCATCACGGTGGTCATCATCATCATTATCCCCGCCGCCATTACGCCTGTCACTGTCAAAAACCGATAGTCAGAATTTGTGTGTGTTTTTTTTACATTTGCTTCACATCATCCTTGTTTGTTCCTCCTCTTACTCTCCTTTACCATCATTGCATTAACTACCTTCACCACCACCACCACTATGACTACTACCACTACTGCTGCTGCTGCTCCTGTGATGATAGTAGTAGTAGTAGTAGCAGTAGTAGTAGTGGTAATAATAATAATAGCTCTTCACATTTCGCCTCCTCATCCCTGCCTCGGCGACCTCCATCATCACTATTTTCTCGTCTTCTCTACGTCCATCATCACTTTCTTATTTATTTTCTTTTAATGAGCGGAGTGTTGACTTGATCCCAGCGTTGGCCAGGAATGTGAGGAGTGTTTTGCTCTCTCTCTCTCTCTCTCTCTCTCTCTCTCTCTCTCTCTCTCTCTCTCTCTCTCTCTCTCTCTCTCTCTCTCTCTCTCTCTCTCTCTCAGTATAAACTTTCTCTCAGAGTGACGCCTTTTAGGACTGTTTTTATTCCGGAAGGCATATTGAGTCCTCCTCCTCCTTCTCCCCCTCCTCCTCTTCCTCCTTTTTCTATCTATCCGGACCTCCCCTCCTCTTTCTTCTCCTTCCTCCTCCTCCTCTTAGTACAGGCTCTCCACCTTTAGCCCTCCTCTCTCCCCACGTCCTCCTTGTCCCCCTCCTCCTCCTGTTCCCCAACACCGAAGGGAAAAAAACTACTTTCCAGGACGTGACGTGGATTCCCAAATGGGTTTGTATACAATTTCCCCCAAAACTCTGTTAGGAATTTTCTCGCCGTGGCTTCAATGGGAGGCCAAACTTGCTTAGTGCTGGACTGAATCTCGGAGGAATTTTTATGGCGCCGCTGTGTGTGTCTAGAGGCTGTGGCGGAGAGAGAGAGAGAGAGAGAGAGAGAGAGAGAGAGAGAGAGAGAGAGAGAGAGTGAGAGATAGTAACCATGGACTTATTATCTATTGATTTTTATGAATAGCGCCTTACAAGTCGTGAGTGTTGAGGTTAGAGAGAGACAGGGCGCTGGGCGCCGGGGACACAGACAGACACGTTGACACACTTCCCCTTTTTCCCCCACCTTTCCGCCCCCCACGTCCCCGACCCTTGTGATGGACGCCTCGCCGTGACAATAAAGCTTGCCGGGAAACACAACATTTCAAATGCCTGAACATCCAACACAACACACGCATGAGTCAGTGTTGGGAATAGCGCGGTAGAAAGTGCCTGGACTGGTGGACTGGTGAGCCACAATGCTGGTGATGTCATGACTAAGGACTCGTTCTCCTCTCTCCCCTGCAGGTTACGAGTGGGTCGGATGGAAGAACGACAGCCGCCAGCGCCAGCCCGTGGAGATCACCTTTGAGTTTGACTCAGTCAGGAACTTCTCAGCCTTGCACATCTACACCAACAATTTCTTCACCAAGGACACGCAGGTATGATCTTCCTCTTTCCCGGCCCCGTTCACCATGCTGCTCTGTACACTGTGCGGACTCGCCCCCCTTAGCCGTGCTCTTCTTGCTTTATTACGCTGGAACGCCCCTGCCCTGCTCCAGGCCAGGGCTGCAGATGAGTGCTGCTGACCCGCCTTTCCCAACTCTCCCCACCAGGTGTTCTCGCGGGCGCGCGTGCTGTTCAGTGTGGGCGGCGAGCACTATCACGCCCAGCCTCCAGTCGAGTTCGAGTACGTGGTGGACCGCATCTTCGAGACCGCACGCAACGTCACCATCCGCCTACACGGCGCCACCGCGAAGTACGTGAAACTCCAGCTGTTCTTCGCTCTGCGCTGGATACTCATCTCAGAGGTCGCCTTTGACTCAGGTGAGTCTCGTGCAGGCTGTCCCTAGGGGCGGCTCATCGCTCCAGCTCGGTACACTCAGGTGCCGAAGTTTTTATCCTTCCTGCTTCACTGGAGTGTAGTTTTTCATGTGCGTCGTGAGGTACACAGGCATAATGTGTTTCACTACCACTATTTATGGTCCTGTTTGTAGCGCGATTAACTGCCTGTTATTTATCGCTGCTCCGAGCCACGCGTCGCCCCGCGGCCCCCAACACTGTCTGTGAGTCCCATGCTTCTCTCCCCACAGAGCCGTGCCGCTGTAACCAGACAGAGGAAGCCCCGCCCGTCACGCCTACAGAGGTGGTTGATGAGACGGCCGTGCCGGTGGTGCCCGCCCACTCTACCTCCTCAGACTTCCTGGTGGGCGGCCTGGTGGCGCTGGGCGTGGTATTCGGCGTGGTGCCCGTCACGCTGTGTGTGCTGTACTACCGCTCCAGACTCACCAGGAAGGCCAGCAAGATCTCGTTGTCCAAGGCCAATGGTGGCGAGACCAAAAAGGTGTCCATGAAGATGAAAGATCTGCACATCAACATGAACCTCTCGCAGCTATCCAACGGCTACTCCCGCGCCAAGGGCAACCTGTACGGCCACGTGTCCATGGATGAGGAGGCCTCCGCCATGTACCAGGAGCCCTACAAGGGGCCGCTGCACAACCCCGGCTACCACACCTTAGGCCACACCGTGCACCCCCCCGACGTGCCGCTGAAGTGCCCCCTGCCCCCCGATACGGATGACTCAGTGGATTACGCCGTGCCAGGCATGAACGTGACACCACCCCCGCCCTTCTCGGATGTGTACTCCCCCCCGCCCCCCGTTCCCCTGACGCGCCCGCCCATGACAAAAAACGGCTTGTCTCTGGACTACCCCACCCTGCCCCCGCCCACGCCACCCATTCCCCCTCCTCCCAAGCAGCACTACTTCACCGCCTCCCAGGTGTGTCAGCCCGTCAGCATCCAGGGGCCGGCGGGCAACGTCGCTTTTATTGTGTCTGAGGCCTCGGAGCTGACGCAGGCGCGATGTGTTCCCGACATTGCGGGGAAGAACCTGCGCGTGATGGAAACGCTGGGCGAGGGCGTGTTTGGCAGCATCCAGGTGTGTGAGATGCGCGGCGGCCCCAACGGCGAGGCGGAGACGGTGCTGGTGAAGTGCCTCAACAGCAGGGTGGACGAGGCTGTTAGGGAGGAGTTTCTGCAGGAGGCGCAGGTACTGAGCTGCATCAGTGACATCAACGTGGCGCAGCTGGTGGGCCTCACCTCCCAGGAGCCGTTGTGCATCATCCACGAGTACCTACAGCACGGCGACCTCCACCAGTTCCTCCGGAGACACGCGCCCGAAAACCCAACCAGTGTGATACAGCGGGCCGCCTTCAAGGACAGCGGCGAATGTCCCGTGCTGAGTTACGGCGCCCTCGTGTACATAGCGACGCAGGTGGCCTCAGGCATGAAACACCTGGAGAAACTGAACATTGTGCACAGAGACCTGGCGGCGCGGAACTGTCTTGTTGGCGAAGGTCTTCTGGTGAAGGTGTCTGACCTGGCCATGAGCCAGACCAGGTACCACCGCGACTACTGCCGCGTGAGCGAGGACAGCACACTGCTGCCGGTGCGGTGGATGGCGTGGGAGTCTGTGCTGCAGGGCAGGTTCTCCAGCAAGAGTGACGTGTGGGCCTTTGGCGTCACGCTGTGGGAGATTCTGACGCTGGCCCGCCAGCAGCCCTACGCAGAGCTGAGCGACGACGGCGTGCTGGAGAACGTGTCCCAGTGCTGCCACGGAGACGCCGCCGCCATGATGGTGCTGCCGCAGCCGCCGCTCTGCCCGCGTGAGATGTACGACATGATGACCGCCTGCTGGAGGCCCGGCGATCGCCAGCGTCCGCCCTTCTGGGAGGTGCTCATGTTTCTGCAGCGGAAGAACCTCGGCTACTGCCTCGACTACCCAGAGTGACGCGCTGCTGCGTCTTGTGTTCCTCAAGAGTATCTTCCTTTGACCTCTGGCGCCCAACGCATGGCAGGTCTTTCCCCCATACCAGTGTTCACACTACCTGGAGTGGCAGCGCCCGCTTTGTGTGACTCGTGCGTGCACGAGTAACTATACACAACGACACTTCACTATATTAGCGAGAACTTACACGACTGTTATAGACACTGGACATGGAAAGCTGCGGTTTGTAACTGTGGCATTTCCTGGACAAGCTTGTTATTCTTGACTCTCCTCGCTCCAGTGCTAGAGAGTGACTGGAGCATGACAGCGTGAAGCAGTGGACAGTGGACAGTGAAGAGTGAGTGACGGGCAACCGCCTCCACGGTGAGGCAGTTTGACCCTAAGCAAAAATAAAAGTCAATAATCCCGGTGTGAGACATTGACGTGGTGGACGGATCGCAGGGCAGGTGACGCGTGACGGGTCCCTGTGTGTGCCAAGGCGGCGTGGCTGGTCAGGGCGTCGCAGGGACGGGGATGACAGGCACGTCAGATTCTCCCTCTACAGCCGGTGTTGTGTTGAGGTTCGTGATTTATCTGTGATATCCTTTAGTCAGGGTCTGGGGCCATATTGGCGTCCAGTGAGCGTTTGTAAATACCACGTGTACTTTACCCTTGTGTTGTGAGAGCGAGCACAATCAATGATCACCTTGCTAAACCTCTAAAGGGAGAAGTAAGATCACTCATAGATGTAAGCGATACTGTATAGGGAAGACGTCACATGCATTACATAGTCTGTAGTTCAGCATTATTTTTGAGTGTATTAGAAGTTGCTTGCAGTAGTTGGTGTGTGAGCAGCGCGGGAGTAACGCTAGATCTGGTAGTCTTTGTAAAGTGGCCTATGTTGGTTCCGCGGCGGCCCATGGCGGCGGCGGCGGCAGCGGCCTGTAGGGGAGCTAGCAGAAGGTCGAGGGTTGCTGCTGCCGGAGTGGAAGTCGTGGCATGTGCCGCTGGCCCTGCCCAGCCTCAGCCTTGCGTATCTTAATTTAGTTTAGTTGACATGGGTGAGGAGCGAGGCGGCTGCGTGCACCCTGCAGAAGCTGCTGAGGCTCGCCGCCGCCCGCCGAGGTGTTGACAGCAGGCGGGGTGGCATCGTCTCTGCGGCAGCGGCAGGCACTCCTCAGCACACCTCGCCTGCTCTGCGCAGCCCTTTCAAGTCACTGTACTGTTACGTCAAACTCAAGCTGCGCAGTTTGGTTCTACTGTGTTACGAAATGGGAGACTTAACGTTTGAGTCTTGATTTGTACGTACAGTGTATATCAAACCACAATAAAGTGCACAGTGTTCCTTAAAGCCTCCTGTATTTTCCTGTCCTATATGTAAGTACAGCAACACGAGCAGGAGTCTCCACGACATTCAAATGTGGTTGAATGTGAGGATCAACTGATGGCAGCAGAGAGGCAGGTAAGTACCAAGGCGCATATTATCCAACAATTACGCCTGGCCCTTTATTGAATGAAGCGTTAAAGCAGCAACACCAACAGCCAACACTTTAAATCTCTAACCTGTATAATGAGACCCAACTCACGGGATGGAGAATAAAGGAAAAAATTAATGATTAAAATATAATAAATAGTCTCTAATCGGCGTGGAGACACTGAGGCAGTCCTGTGCACATAGCACCGACGTGGAGCTGATGGCAGAGTTCCCGTGGGTATCGGCGAGGCGGTGTAATTCTGTTATGTGGTGACGAATTAATCAAACTACGGCCCTCCCTTACTTCCCCCGAGGCTTTGAAGAGGTGTTGGCGTGTCCTGCCGCTTTAGAGGTACCTGGACAGGGCACAGGAGGAGCTGTCAGCAGAGGCCGAGGCGGAAAGAGTGAGTGTTATGTAGGAAGCCGGCAGGACTGGGAAGGCCTGGTCCTGCACGTACGTACGAAGATTGAGTACTTTATTCATTCAGTTTTCTATTGCAATATGTAATATCTTAAATACACAGAGTAGAGAAGTAAGGTTGAATAAAGGTATCGGATATAAACAGGCGTGAATAAATGTGGATGTGAGTGGGCGGAACCAGCGGTAGTTGACGCGGTGGTTTGAATTCCCGGCTCTGGTCTGCTTTCATGATGTTTCCGTATTTGCCTCTTACATACGCACGGCAATAGGTAAATATGATCAGTAGTAGATGAGGAAGGCCGAAATAAGTCTCTTTATTGACAGATTGTTGTGGAAAATGTGGAAAAAAGACTAATTACATAAAGTGGGAAGCAAAATAAGCATACATTTCCCGCGCAGTGACGTCAGCGCCCCCTAGTTAGCCAGTTTTGTCTCCACTCGTCACCTCTGTGTAACTAAATATTGTCTCCAGTAAACCTGATGGCTATTGGGAGTGGTTATATGGGGAAGAGGAAGGGACAGCAAACGGGCAACGTCTTCGGAAGCACTAAGCAATTATACCACTGCCGTATCTGGGAAATGGCAACACTTTTCCCCTACATATGAGTTAACCAGCCTTCTTTTTCCGTCTTGGTTGTCATAGAGGTTTTATTCGTAAGTTTTTATGTCTATACTTGAAATTAGAGGGAAAACATACAAGCCCGTGTCTGGCCCTTCCCCTGCACATGAGTTAACCAGCCTTTATATTTCCCAGTTTCCTAGTCATAGAGGTTTTATTCGTCAGTTTTCATGCCTGTACCTGAAATTAGAGGGATAACATACAAGCCCGTATCTGGGAAATGGCAACACTCCTCTTCATATGAGTTAACCAGTCTTTTTTCTCCGTGTTGCTAGTCATAGAGATTTTATTCGTGAGTTTTCATTCCTTTACGTGATATTAAAGGAACAACATACATGCACGTATCTGGGAAATGGCAACACACCTTCCCTATACATGAGTTAACTATCACTTCTTCTTGTCTCTTTTGCAGTCATAGAAATTTCATCTGTAAGTTTTCATGCATGTATATGATATTAGGACAGCATACAAACCCGTAACTGGAAAATGGCAACACTCCTTCTACATAAGAGTTCACCAGCCTTTTTTTTCTTCGTGTTAGTCAGTTTTCATGTATGTACCAGATATAAGGACAGCATACAAACCCGTAACTGGAAAATGGCAACACGTCTTCCCCTACGTGTAAGTTAATTAACCCTTCTTGTCTGTCTTTTTGTAGTCATAGAGGTTTTAATCGTAAGTTTTCATGTTCGTACCTAAAATTGAAGTTCCGCCAGTACCGCCACGGAGAACATGAAGGTACACTGTGCAATCTCCTTCAATGGTGAGTACCCGATAAGAACCGCGGCAATTCTCAAGAAGCGAGTGTACTGCAGGCCGATATATATTCCCTCTTTACTATCGGAAAGGAGTATTATTCTAGTCTATTTCCGTAAACATTTCCAAAACATCGCCGTAGCTTTGGCAGTGTTCAGGGATGGAGCAGCCTGCCACCTTGTCCTCCTCTTCCTCCTTGTCCCCTTCCGATTTCAATCTTCTCCTCCTCCATTACCGATTAAATTCTCCTCCTCCTCCTCGTCTTCCTCCTCCTCCTCCTCCTCCTCCTCCTCCTCCTCCTCCTCCTCCTCCTCCCCATTACCGATTTAATTATTCTTTTCCTCGTCCTCTAAGACACTCGTCCTCGTCAGCAGTACGTTTGTATTCCCTCGTGCTTCCTTCCACCCTCCTGCTCCACCCTCTTCCTCCTTTCTCCCCTACTAAGAGTTTTTCACGTGACTACTCTAACTGCAAGCCTAACCTTACTTAATAACAACAACTGTACGTACGCTCCCCTCCATAATTAAGTAGGTAGGCACTAAGCTGATGCATATTAGAATTTTACTGAAGCGTGTATTAATGTAGCAAGAAGACAATACATGTGAAATAGACGTAGTTGTTGGGGATTATTAAGAGGATGGAGAGGAGACTTTGTGTGTTCTATGTCTCGTCTGCCTCCGCTGGTGCTACGCCCGTATACAGAAACGCTTTGCTCTCTCACCATCGTTACGTTCCAAAGGGTTTAGTTGGAGATATTCATATTTTTAAGGGTATTTTTATGGTTCTGGTGATATATTGGCAAGATTTCTAGTTTATTATAAGGAAAACCTGTCTTCAAAACCCAGCTAGTCGTCTCTGGCATTAGTAGTAAGAGAACAAGGCGTTTCTGAATATGGTTGTTAGTATCACACACTCTTCTCACAATTCAGGAAGCGTGCCGTCAGTATCTCTCCCTATACAATAATAACACAAACACTGCTTCACATTTACGATCACCGGCTGACTTCTGAACCGTGTGGAGTAATTAGTTTCCGATCTCCCTCGCTCACCATTACTTCAACAGGAACGAGCACAACTAACACACGTCCTGAGCGTTACGGGTATCGTCTAAGGTTCTAAGCTAATATAATGTAACTTAAACTAACCTTGTCCTATCTTCCTCCTCCTTTTTCTTTATTTCAGCTTCCTTTCCTCACCTCACCTTACCTTCACATCACCTCTTTGTCACCTTCCACCTGCATCTTACTCATCTCACCTCGCCTCTACTCATAATTATCTCCTCCAGTTACGTCCCCTCTTTCCCTCTCTTCATCAGTCTCCTCACCTCACCTCCCTTTCCTCTCACCTCGTTTCTCTTTTCTCTCATTTTTCTATCCTCACCTCCCTTTCTTCATTTCTCCTTCTCCTCACTTCCCTATCCGCTTCCCTTCCTTTCCTCAACTCCTTTTTCCTCTCACCTCCCCTTCCTCACCTCACTTCCCTATCCCCTCAGCTTCCTTTTCCTCCTCTCCCTTTCCTCACCTCCCATTCCTCACCTCCCATTCCTCCATCAGGGAGGCGGTGGCGCAGTGGAATAAGGTGGTGAGCGTGGAATCGGGCAGACGTCCACGCGTAGGTTCGAATCCCATCACGTACAGCCTTAAAACACTTTGCCATTTGTCGAGTGGTTTAAAGTTACCTACATGTCACCATGATACCCAGGCTCTAGGTGGTTACACTCAAGATGAGCTTGGGTGAGGATATGGGCCCTAATATGGGTACCACTATAAATAAAATTGCCTGCGCCACTAATGGGCGGAAGCTGAACAGCGCTTCCCATACACTCTTCAAGTGTGCCTACAGGCGCTATAGGCCTTACCGTAAAAAAAAAATAATAAAAATAACACCTCCTTCTCCATCTTCCATCCACACATCTCTCCATCTCTCATTTGCATCCCAGCACATTTAACACACGATTCGCGCATTTCACTTCCCCTAGCTGGCCATTCTTCCAGTGCAGGGTCATAACAGGAGCCACTGAATTCAACGCTTCCATTAACATAAGACCCCCACGCAGGGCATTACGGGCCCCCTAGGGATCACACAGGCGGGGGGCGCAACTAGGGAGGGCCACTGCAGCTCACACTCTCGTTAATCTTAGCCCCACGCATCTCTGAACGGCACTGAAGCGTCGGTAAATGTTTCGCTAAATGTTTGTGAAGCGTTGTGCAGCCATTGTTTCTGCACACGCCACGCTGCACTCCTACTACCTCTGACTTATTGCCTCTTTGACCGGTTAGTGAGCATTGTCCTCACTCTTGCGAAGCTTCGGTGCGCCGCGGGATTCTTCGGGAGGTTTCGAGGGTGGTACGTACTTAAAAATGCACTGCCTTTACTCTCTCTCTCTCTCTCTCTCTCTCTCTCTCTCTCTCTCTCTCTCTCTCTCTCTCTCATCGATGTGCATTTGTCCGTGCGAAAAGAAATATATGACAATCGAGGCGAGGTATCTGTCTTGTTTTCTATTCATCCAGCGAGGGGAAACGTATTGCTGTAGCGTAAAGAATGGCAGAGTTATTCATCGTGTTCATTCTCTTTTTGTGTGTGTTGAGACTTTGAGACTGGCAATATTTCAGAGAGAGGGAGAGGGAGAGGGAGAGAGAGAGTATTCCCAAGGGTGTTTTCTCCTGCCGAGGCCTCCCGTCCCTAAGAACACAGCGGCCGCCCTGACAACCGCAAGGCTATAAGGGTCAGAGAAGGTCAGTCCTCCTCTCACATTCCCTGAAAATATTGGTAGTTTGAACAGTCACCGCCGCCTACCTCCGCTTCCTCTCTCTCTCTCTCTCTCTCTCTCTCTCTCTCTCTCTCTCTCTCTCTCTCTCTCTCTCTCTCTCTCTCTCTCTCTCTCTCTCTGTTTATTTTCTGTTCCGCTTCTAATTCTTCTATTCTTCATATCTCAGTTTCCTTTTTCCATTTTTCTTTTCTTTCCTTTGGTTTTTATTTTGAATTTTTGTTGTTCGGAATCTTTTTATTGTCATTTTTTTTTTTCAATTTTCATCGTCTCCTTGCCCTCTGTTGTTGTTCTCACGTTCTCATTTACATGTTTGCCGACTTTCCCTTACCTGTTTTGCCTTCCACCTCTTTCTCGTGACTAGATTCTTTGCAGTTAACTCCTAATCTCTCTCTCTCTCTCTCTCTCTCTCTCTCTCTCTCTCTCTCTCTCTCTCTCTCTCTCTCTCTCTCTCTCTCTCTCTCTCTCTCTCTCTCTCTCTCTCTCTCTCTCTCTCTCTCTCTCTCTCTCTCTCTCTCTCTCTCTCTCTCTCTCTCTCTCTCTCTCTCTCTCTCTCTCTCTCTCTCTCTCTCTCTCTCTCTCTCTCTCTCTCTCTCTCTCTCTCTCTCTCTCTCTCTCTCTCTCTCTCTCTCTCTCTCTCTCTCTCTCTCTCTCTCTCTCTCTCTCTCTCTCTCTCTCTCTCTCTCTCTCTCTCTCTCTCTCTCTCTCTCTCTCTCTCTCTCTCTCTCTCTCTCTCTCTCTCTCTCTCTCTCTCTCTCTCTCTCTCTCTCTCTCTCTCTCTCCTTCACCTCTACAACCAATGCCAGTATCATCTTCTCCCATTCCTCTCCTCCATCACCACCACCACCACCTCCTCCTCCTCTTCCTCCTCCTACTCCTCCTCCTCTCCAGTCACGCACACACGTCCGCACGCTGCCAGACTGTCTTCTGTTTTGCCTTCACCCTCTCAGTGCACGCGAGACAAACTTCACTCAACTCTCTTGGTTTTGCCGCGTGTTTTTCCCGCTGCGGTAGGGTCTGGGCGGCGCGGCGACAGCACTTAGTACACCGCCGCCCCAACAGTTGATTAAGGGCGTGAATTTTCCTCGCCACGTTGAGGGAAGACAGTAATGGCTCCCTCCACTATGGTCTCCTGCCGGGGTCTTTCTTGGTGGTGAGCTTCTTGGGAAAAGGTTGTTAGTGGTGGTGGTGGTGGTTGGTGGATGGTGACGCTGGTGTACCTTAGGGTGTGTGTGTGTGTGTGTGTGTGTGTGTGTGTGTGTGTGTGTGTGTGTGTGTGTGTGTTGCATTTTTTTTTTTGGTAGTAGTGGGTGAGTTTTCTTTTATTTTAACTATTTTGTCTTTTTTTGTAGGGAAAGTAACTACTACTACTACTACTACTACTACTACTACTACTACTACTACTACTACTACTACTACTACTACCACCACCACCACTACTACCATAGCCCTTATCGTCACCACTACAGCCACTACCACCACCACCACCACCACTTCAACCCCCCATCCCAACCACAGCACCGGAAACAAAACGCACGTTCCCTCACCGTACGCCGGATTCCCGTTCGCAATAAAAAGCCAAACAGCGGATCAGATCGAATAATTACCCCCAATTAAGCGATCCAGGCGTCCTCTCTCGCTCTGTCTGGCCTGCAAATCCTCTTACCTCCGAGTTGAGGATTGCCCGACAACGTAATCCCTGAGAGGCGGCAGTCTTCAACGTGAGGCACCGTGAAGGGTATTGTCGGTGGTGAGAGAGAGGGAGGGAGAGGTTAGGAAGGATGGAGTGAGGTGTATGGAAGGCAAGAGAGAGAGAGAGTAAGTATGGAAGGCAGAGAGGGATAGGGAAAGGTGAATGGAAGGCAAGAGGGAGAAAGGAAGAGGTAGAGAGGGATGGGGAAGGTGAAGGGAAGGCAAGAGGGAGAAAGATAAGGAAGAAGTATGGAAGGCAAGAGGAGAGAGAAAGAAAAAAAGCAGAGAAGGATATGGAAAGAGGAAGGAAAGAGGGAAAGGTAGAGAGAGAGAAGATGAATGGAAGGAGGAATAGGAAAGTGGGAGGAGAGACGGAGAGGAATAGGGAAGGTATAAAGAAAAGTGTAGGAAAAGAGAATTGGAAGAAAAGATAGATAGAGGTGTATGGAGGAGAATCGTAGAGAAATAGGAGTGAAAATGTAGATAGTGAAACAGGAAATTTATTAGAAAGAGAGGAGTAAGATAAAAAGAACTAGAAGGAGAGAGAGAGAGAGAGAGAGAGAGAGAGAGAGAGAGAGAGAGAGAGAGAGAGAGAGATGTTTAAAAGAGAAGGAGCAAGGAAAAGAGATTGAAAAGATAGAAAGACAGAAGAATAAAAATGATATATGGAAGAGAGGAGGAAGAAAAGAGAATTAAAGGGAGAAAAGGAAAGGGATAGAGGTGGATAGGGATAATGTTTGAAAAGTGAAATAAGGAAATGGGAAAGCGGGAAGGGAAATGGAGAAAGAAAAGACGAGAAGAAGAGAGGAGGGAAAATATGGAAGAGAGTAGAAAAAATAATGATGAAAAGAAAGTGAAAGAATAGAAAAAAAAGTTAAGAAGAAAAGTGAGAGAAACAAAAGAAATAAGAGAGAAAATGAAAGAAAGAAAAACAAACAATGAAACAATAGAACATAAAAAATATAAAAAAAGAAAAAAAGGTGAAACAACAAAAATATACCAAAGGAAAATAGAGAGATAGAAAGTGAGAGAAGAGGGAGAGACAAACATCTGAAAGAGAAAGTGAGAAGCGGAAGAGATTAAAGATAAAAGTCAAAGAAAAGAAAAGTAATGGAGAGAAGAAATAATGAAAAAAAGGAAAGAAAAACAATGACAAACAGAAGTTGAGATAGAGAGGGAGAGACACAAACATAGGAAGGAAAGGAAAAGTACAGGAGGACGCGGAGGAGGAGAGAGAGAGAGAGAGAGAGAGAGAGAGAGAGAGAGAGAGAGAGGAAGGTAGGAGTTCCGCCCGTGATTGCCTGAGTCCTTAATTGAGCCCCGTCTGTCCTGGAGGAGAGTACAGGAGAGGGAGAGTGAGTACTGGGAGAGGGGGAGAGGGGAGAGGGGTGCTTGAAGTGCGAGTTGAATCCGTGAGTTAGAATCGGTTTTTCTCTCCTCTAATCGCGGAGAGAGAGAGAAAAATAGCCACACTGGAGTAAGTAGAGAGAAGCTTAGGGATGTTGGGTATTATGTAAAGGTGGAGTGTGGACCTGTGTGGCGCCCTCCCTCCCTCCCTCCCTCCCTCCCTCCCTCCCTCTGTGCTTGGCTTCGTGTCCCTGTAGCCTCGTGTGTCTGTGGTTTGTGTGTTGCGGCTTGCGGCTTGTGGCTTGTGTGTTCTGTGTTTGTTTATTCATTCCCAATCAACACGTGTTTTATTTTGTGTTGCTTTGAGTTAGTGTGTTTGTGTGATGTGGTTTTGTTTTATTTCTCTCCCTATTGTGTTTGATTCACTATTTTCATTTGTAATTAAATCTTCCAATTTGACTTATTTCAACTTGACCTGACCTGATATTTTATGTAATTGAGCCAAACCCAACAATTTAACCTAACTTAATCAAACTTCAACTAACTTAATCTAGGCCAATCTAACTTAACCTACACAAAATTTACCTAACCTAACTTCACTTAACTTAAACAAATGAAACCAAAACTTACAAACCTAATTTAACGAAGTCCTCACGTAACTAACCTAATCTAACCTAACCTAACTTAGTCAAATGCAACCTAACCATACCCAGCCTTACCCAGCTCAAAATACATATCACCAGAAGATTCATAACGAGAAAGCTTCGCAGGTGGAATGGCTGTGAGGGAAATACACTTGGAGGGCCTTACGGTAAAGAGAACAGGTTAACTTTGAAACTTCCTGCCTTCCTCTGTATTTCCAACCTCCTATGACTTGACTTCATTTAAGAGGGAGGATTTGAGGCATTTATCCCTTTTATTTTGGCTAACACTCTCAGACCTGCAAGGGAACTGACAACTTAGTGGGCATTTTTTTTTTCGTTTTATGTTGCCCTTGGCCAGCTTTACCCGCTTACATAATAAAAGACATTTATCCCTTTTATTTTGGCTAATTCTCTCAGACCTGCAAGGGGACTGGCAACTTAGTGGATATTTTTTTTTTGTTATGTTGCCCTTGGCCAGCTTTCCTCTCACATAAAAAAGTGGTGTTTACATAATTTGTGCCCGGGGTTCGAATCCTGATCAAGTTGCGGTGCTGTCCCTTTACTGAGCCGTGCCGCACCTTGTCGTGATTGGCCAGGAAGGGGCAGCTACCTGAACAGCACCTGGGGAACACCTGGCCGCTCATTTACCTGCTTGTCCAGAGAGACGTAAAGTAAGCAACGGTATGAGGCAAAAAAAGGGTAAAAAAAACAAGGTATCTAGTCTATAAGATCCTTGAGTGGCCTTGGGTTCCCACACGTGGCCTCTGAACCTCCCTTGCCTTACCTGTACGTACCTATGAGCTGTAACCACCTGGACAAAATACCTGTAACTCACTTGATGCACGACACGGTAACCTCATCATTACTACGTTGAGGGAGTGTTGAGTGAGATCCCTTTACTTAAGCGTGTAGACTCAACCTTACTTAACCTTCACTCCTATTCCAGCTCCTTTCTGCGTTCCCACGAGCACTGCAACGCGCGTATTTTCCGAGTCTATCCTTGTCATTCGCCGCCGCTGTCACCTCACATCTTTTTAGCTTACGTATGAATGCGCAGCCGGGAAGCTTCTGTAATCTCGCTTCATATGGAAAACCCTCCCTAATGCCTGAGATTATATACCCGTGTCGCGCCGCCGTAAGAAGAATTGATGGGTGTATACACAGATGGAGTCACTGGGAGAGGGTGTGTGGGAGTGTTGTGTGTG
>NC_059289.1:7464336-7489336 GCF_017591435.1 Portunus trituberculatus | reverse complement strand
ATTCACTTTTCTTTTTCCTCCCCCAACATTGCAATTCTCTTTATAAATACAATAGTAATAAAATTTAAACAACTTTCTATTCACAAGTTTCCATTTACCATTCAAAAGATCTCAGTAAGCGTGTTTCATTTCCGTATTTTCCCCAACATTGCATTTCTTTCTTATTTTTTCGTTTTTTTTCAATTACAAGGAGAATAAAATCTTAAACTCTCTATTCCAAAGTCTCCATTTACCATTCATTCACTTCTCTGTATTTCCTTCCTGTCATATTTTTTCGTTTATAAATACAAAGAGAATAAAATCGTAAACAACTTTCTATTTAAAGTTTCGATTTATCATGCATTTCTCTGTGTTTCCTCCCCCAGCACTGCAATTCCCCAAGCCTTCTCTCCAGACACAAATCTTCCTTCTTTCCTTGTTTCCATTCTCCCTCCCACATTTCATCCTCTTTTTCTCATTACTCCTCCTTTACTATTCCTCTCCCTCTCACTCATATCCTTCATACCTCTTCTCCTTCAATCACTCCGCCAGCTTTTACGTTTTTCATTTGACTCCTTTACTCCCTCTCCTCCTCCTCCTCCTCCTCCTCCTCCTCCTCCTCCTCCTCCTCCTCCTCCTCCTCCTCCTCCTCCTCCTCCTCCTCCTCCTCCTCCTCCTCCTCCTCCTCCTCCTCCTTCTCCTCCCAGCAGCCCATGGAGGAAGGCAAGAGCTGTGGAAATGACTGGATTAAATTCTCGCCTCTTACATCCTATCCTCCTCTTAGGATTCAGAGAGAGAGAGAGAGAGAGAGAGAGAGAGAGAGAGAGAGAGAGAGAGAGAGAGAGAGAGAGAGAGAGAGAGAGAGAGAGAGAGAGAGAGAGAGAGAGTGCAGATAAGGTGATGTTTATTATTATTATTATTATTATTATTATTATTATTATTATTATTATTATTATTTTATTATTATTATCATCATTATTATTATTATTTGTAGTAGTAGTAGAAGTAGTAGTAGTAGTAGTAGTAGTAATGGTAGCATTAGTAGCTGTTGTTGTAGTAGTGGTAGTAATAGTAGTAGTAGTAGTTGTTGTTATTGTTGTAATTGTAGTTGTTGTTGTTGTTGATGTTGTTGTATCATCATCATCATCATCATCATCATCATCATCATCATACTTAACTGCAAACAACCACACTCTTCTTTTCCTTCAGTATGGCAACGCACGGCTTGTTTATTGTGTCTGTAAATGTGTTTGTTTTTCCTCACCAGGCGTGTATTCCTGCATTGCTTACCCTGGTGTGTTATTAGTATCATTTGTCGGATTACGTGTCTCACCGGCTGCTTTGTGTGTGTCTGCCTGCATGTGTGTGTGTGTGTGTGTGTGTGTGTGTGTGTGTGTGTGTGTGTGTGTGTGACTGTGTGTGTCCCCAGCAGTATTCATGAGCGTATGAATGTGTGTGTGTGTGTGTGTGTGTGTGTGTGTGTGTGTGTGTGTGTGTGTGTGTGTGTGTGTGTGCGTACGTTCAGACTAACATGTATGAAAGCAGGCCTGGATTTACATAACAAAGGCAACGCTCTTCTCTTCCCAGACACGTTCTTTTGTAGCTTCTATTTTGAAATCCTGAAGCGAGGTCCCTCCTACCCCATCACCCCTTCACCCCATTACCCCCACCTTGCTCCATTTCACCCCATCCCCCCACAAAACACAACGCTAAACCACATCTTTATATACCCTTCCCCAATCCTTCCCCTTCATCTTATCCTTTTATCCTACAAGCCCTAAATGCCCTTTCCTCTGATCTCCTTTCGCTTTCATCCTTTCCTGTCCTGAACATGATAAGGTTTCTCATTTCCCTTATCACTGTTCTCCCCGCTTTCCCAATCCTTCTCCTTCATCTAAACCCCATACACATCCCTAAAACCCTTATCCTTTCATTCTACAAAGCCCTAAATATCTTTTTCTCTGTTCTCCTTTCTCTTTCATCCCTTCCGCGCTCTGGATATGATGTGACAAGGTTCCCCATATCCTTCCTCTTCATCTAATCCACATATATATCCCTAAAACCTTTATCCTTTCATTCTACAAAGCCCTAAATATCTTTTTCTCTGTTTTCCTTCCGCTTTCATCCCTTCCCCGCCCTGGATATGAAGTCACAAGGTTCCCCTATCGCTCATCACTGCTCTCCCCGCTGCTCTGCCGTGTCCCTATTGCCCTGTAGAGTAATAGGGTCTAGTTGAGTTACGGACCTATTTTTACCTCCGTCAGATGTCAGGGAAAGGATCAGGGTTGGCTAAAATAAGAGTTGATTCAAGGAGAGTGTGTGTACTGCGACCTCCTACTGCTTCTCCTCTTCCTCCTTCTCTTCCTCCTCCTCCTCCTCCTCCTCCTCCTCCTCCTTCCTCTTCCTCCTCCTCCTCCTCCTCCTGCTGCTTTCATCTTGGTCTGTGTTTGTCCTGTGCTTGTAATGTAAACAGGCGAGGTATTGTTGTCACGTCTTAAGGAATGCTGTCTTTTCATAGTGTGTTTTTATTTCCTTTGGTTATTTTTGTTTTATTTCAGGTTTTTTTTTTGTTTTGCATTCTCTTGTACGTTTAGCTTTTCCTTTCTTATTTATTTTGTTTTTGTTTTTTTTGTCTTATTTGTTTTGTTGATTTCCTGTTGATGTGTTTACTTGTGTTTTTTTTTTTTTTTGTATCTTTTTCTTTCCTTATTTCTTATTCTTCTTTTCTTTATCGTTTTTGTTTCTTGTTTCTTGTTTTTTTTTCCTCTTTATCAGCAATCTCTCATTATTGCCTTTTTCTCATCTCATTTTTTTTCATTTTTATTCCTGAAATCTTGTTTTAAATTTTCTTTTTTCTTTTTTTCCAACCTGTTAGTGTGTAATCAGCATTTTGTTTCTTTTTTGGGTCATTTTGCCTGTAATTGTGTGTGTGTGTGTGTGTGTGTGTGTGTGTGTGTGTGTGTGTGTGTGTGTGTGTGTGTGCCTATAATTTAAAAAGAATGCGCAATTCCCTGTAATGAAAATATCAGAGAGAAAGAACGATTGTAAATGAAACTGGAATTTAGTCCATAACTCTCTCTCTCTCTCTCTCTCTCTCTCTCTCTCTCTCTCTCTCTCTCTCTCTCTCTCTCTGTATCGTCCAGCTGCCTTTTCAAGTGTCCTCTCCACCCGCTTCCCTCTCACTCTCCCTCTCATCCTCCCACTCCATCCCACCCCCTTGGTTTTCCTCTCCTTTCATTTCCTCCCCTCCTCTCCCTTCAGCTTCCCTCTCCTTCCCACCCCTCTCCCTCTCTCCCTCTCTTCTCCCCTTTTCGTGTCCTTAACCGTGACACGTGCGAGTCAGACATCATGTAATTATTGAGAGAGAGAGAGAGAGAGAGAGAGAGAGAGAGAGAGAGAGAGAGAGAGAGAGAGAGAGAGAGAGAGAGAGAGAGAGATATTTACACAACTGCTTTCACTGCCACCCACACGCCCACACTCAATACCACACACCCACATGCGGTCACCAGTCGTCGTCCTCCTCCTCCTCCTCCTCCTCCTCCTCCTCCTCCTCCTCCTCTTCCACCCACTCTGCGGTTCTCCTTTCTGTCTAAGAGTCTTCTGCACGTGCGACCAACTCAACCACGTGTTAGCGAAGACCACGTGTGTGTGTGTGTGTGTGTGTGTGTGTGTGTGTGTGTGTGTGTGTGTGTGTGTGTGTCCTTTAGTGGTCATGGGCATCTGGTTTTGATTTTTCTTATTAATCATGTGAGTGTGTACGTATGTGTGTGTGTCATATGTATTTCCATTGCATACCTGGAGAGAGAGAGAGAGAGAGAGAGAGAGAGAGACTAATATACAGATTGTTACTTTCATGAGTGGTATAGTGTTACATTTTATTATATTGCGTTTCGTGAAATATTAAGTGTTGTATTATTGTAGTGTTGTATGTTGTGTTGACGCCCTCCTGTGCTCTCCTCCTCTTCCTCTTCCCCTCTTTTTTTTGCTTCTTTTCTTTCCCTTACTTTTTATCCTTCTTTCTTCCTCCTTCCATCCTTCTCCAATTATTGTCTCCTTTGTTGGTCTTCCTTGGTATGTCTGCAATCGTTCTTTCACTTTCCACGTATCTTCTCCCTCGCATCTTCTATTTGCCTTCTTTTTCTCTTCATTCTTCCCCTTTTTCCATCTTTTCTCTTCCTTTCCTATCCCCTTCTTTTTCTCTTCATGCTCCTTTTCGTTATCCTTCTCTTCCCCTTTCTTGCTCTCCACCTCCCCTCCTCCTCCTCCTCATCCTTTTCTTTCTTCCTCTTTTGTTCCCGTCTTTCTTTCCCCTCTTCCCTTCTTTCCTTCCCTTTCTCTATCTTCTACATTCATTCTCTTCGCTTCTTTCATTATCCCTGAGCCTCCTTCACACATTTCTCTCCCTTTTCTTCTCTCTCTTCTTTCTCCTACTTCCTAAATCTTTTCATCTTCCTTTCCTTATTCCTCTCTTTCCTATTCTTTCTCCATCTCATCTCGATTTCCCCTTCCTATGTTCTTTTTCCTCTCATCCTTCTCACCACACCTTTCCCTCCCTTCACTCTCACCCCCCTACCTACCACACTGCTCCCGTCACGAACAGTCCTCTTAACAAGTCACCAGCGCAACTGTTGCTTAATTAACAATACGTGCAGGATCTCTACTTTAACCTGGACTTCCCTTTGTTTCTTAATTAGACGGATTGATAACATGCAGACCCAAAGACACGCCATGAGGAACGCCCTGTCTTGAGTGCTGGGGTGAAGGTTGCTTATTTTTATTGATGTGTTGAAGGAAAGTGGATTGTTAATTGATTTTTTTTTTCTTTTCTTTTAACTGGTTCCGTGATGCTTACCTCCTTCAGTACTGAGACGCATTTTTACCATGAGTTTTGGGTATGATTAGATGATTTTATGTATATTAGGGAAGGGTTCTATGGAGGTCAGAAGGTTAATGGCCAGAGTCTTCACTGTTATAACCCCCCCCACATAAGTTTCTGAAGCGGTATCAAAGCACCAAATAGTAAGTAGAATGCATTTGAACACGTGTCATGGTATTGAAGAAGTTAAAGTTGTTGTCTTGTACGATTTATGGTGGATGTTACTTAGTGTTATTGATGTGTGGAGAGAAGAGATGGGTTGGTAATTGAATGTATACAAGTTTTTTTTTTAATTAGTTCTGTAATGCTTAAAGTTGTTGTTATTTTGGTTGTGTTGTTGTAGTTGCTTTTTATTTGATGTGTGGAAGGAAAGAGGGATGGGTTATTAATTGAGTATATACAAATCTTTTTTTTATTAATTTTGTGATGCTTAAAGTTATGTTGTCATTTTGGTTGTCCTGTTGTTGTTGTTGAAGTTGCTTGTTGTTATACATGTGTGGAAGAAAAAAGGGATGGGGATTTTAGTTGAGTGTATACGAGTGTTTTTTTATTATTAATTTTGTGATGCTTAAGGTTATGTTGTTATTTTTGTTGTGTTGTTGAGATTGCTTGTTGTTATATATATGTGTGGAAAAAAAGAGAAGTGGTTTTAATTGAGTATATACGAGTGTTTTTTTTTATATTAATTATGTGATGCTTAAGGTTATAATGTTAATTTGGGTAGTGTGTTGTTGTTGAGGTTGCTTGTTGTTTGATGTCTGGAAGGAGTGTTGTATTAGTTATTGAGTATATAAGAAAGGAAATTTTAGTTTTTTTTTTTTTTCAATTGGTTCACACACACACACACACACACACACACACACACACACACACACACACACACACACACACACACACACACACACCACTATTTATACCTCCCTTTGTTACAACCACACACACACACACAATACGTACCCACTTCACATACCACGTTACGTCCTTCCGTCACAGCGCTTCACGTGAAGTCAAGGCGGCCCGTCACAGCGAGTTACCGTAACGACGTAACGCAATAAGTAGGATAAGCTGGCGTGATGGCTTTTGGCGTCCCAGTAAGACTCATTTGGCGAGGCTGTTTTGGGGTGACGGATGGAAAGAGGAGGGGAGGAGGTGAGGGGATGAGGTGAGGGGAGAATGGTGTGAGGGGTGACGCCGGGAAACGAAGAGGAAGGGCGAGTAGCGAGGGGTGACGGGGAGGAATAGGAAGAGGACCAGAGGAAGGGAAGGAAGTGGTGGGTAACGAAGAGGAAGATGAGGAAGAGGAGGAGGAAGATTTGGAGGTGGCAATGTAAGAAGAGGGAAAGATAACAAATGAAGAAATACGAGAATGAAGAGAGACAAGAACAGAAGGAAGAAGAAACAGAAGGAAGACATGAAAGAGGAGGAGGTGATAATAAAGAAACAGGAGACAGAAAAATAGGAAGAGTGGAGAGAGGAAACTTGAGAGACCAATGGGAGGAAGGAGATAGAGAAAATGGGAGGAGAGGTAAAGGGAGAAGGTGGAGAGAGAAGGTCAAAAGGGAAAAAAAGGGAGAGGAAACATGAGAGAGAGAGAGAGAGAGAGAGAGAGAGAGAGAGAGAGAGAGAGAGAGAGAGAGAGAGAGATTAAGGTGACAAAGTATAGAAAACGTAAGTAAGTGTGGAAGTAAAGAGGCGCAGAGAGAAAGAGAAAGAGAGAGAGACGAACGAGAAATAAATGAAGAGAGAAGAGGAGATAATGAACAAGATAAAAATGCCATAATACAAAAACACGGAGGGTGGAGAGTAAGGGGAGAAGAAGAATGGGTTAGGGAGAAAGGGCAGAAGGCTTAGTCAGAGAAACTTGATACGAAGATAGGAAGAGAGAGAGAAATGAAGAGAACTGAAGAAAATGAAAGGGAATAAGGAGAAATGAAAGTAGAATAGTCAAATACATGTTAATAAAGATAAGATAAACAAAACAATAAAGAAATTTCCTTTTGTAATATTTAACTTGAAAATATAAAAAAAATGATGAAAGAAGACAATAGTTGATTAATTAAACCTTTATAAATATATCTTTAATGTTTCTTTGCGAATTATATGCAAAGATTTATTTATTAGTTAGAAAAAAAAGAGGAAAAGAAAAAAAAAACATGCGTGATTTATTTCCTTGTTTTGTTTACTTCGTCTTGTTTACTTGTTTACATCCCGCTTGCTTGTTTACAGTTAGCTTTGTGTTTGTTGGAAAATTAATTAAATGAATAAAAACAAATATTAATCCTTTTTTCCTGATAATCACTTTGTATTTTCTCGTATAATTCTCAAGTAAAGAGTATATGCTAATCCTCTCTCTCTCTCTCTCTCTCTCTCTCTCTCTCTCTCTCTCTGACGCGAAAAATAACCAAAATATCTAACACATATATTCCAGATCATATTTTTACCCTTTCCAGCCACAAGAGGGGAGATTGGAGAGGCGAGGGGAGAGGGGAGGGGGAGGGAAATAAGTCACACAAATATGAGGGAAAGAGGGAAAAAAAAAAGGCCTTCCATAAATATTCCAGTGACGGATTCTTCCAGGTTATCCAAATTCTCAGGGTTTTATTTCCAGAAAGCTGGCTGGAGTGAGGCGGCTGGAAATTCTGAAATGCTGGAGGCTGAGTGGCGCTGGAATATGAAGGCCTGAGGGGTATACTGGGTGACTCTCTCTCTCTCTCTCTCTCTCTCTCTCTCTCTCTCTCTCTCGTGTTAATTTCCTCTTGCTATTAACCTTTTATTTTTTTTATCTTTATTTGAGTATAGACTTTCTCTCTCTCTCTCTCTCTCTCTCTCTCTCTCTCTCTCTCTCTCTCTCTCTCTCTCTCTCTCTCTCTCTCTCTCTCTCTCTCTCTCTCTCTCTCTCTCACTTTCTCTGTCTTACCTTAATTATAATTTCACTAAAGACACACGCACTCTCTCTCTCTCTCTCTCTCTCTCTCTCTCTCTCTCTCTCTCTCGCTCTCGTTCTCGCTCTATTTTTGCTCTATTTCATTAATCCGGCGTTGGTGTGCGGGTTGCCTCCTTCGTGCGGATGTAAGTCGTGTTGTGATTGGCTGGCGACAAATGTAAGGCGCCCCCCTAATGGTCGCTAACGATGCTCATGTGCCCTTCTTGCCCAGAGGGGAGAGTGCCGCTTAGATCCCTCTGCCACGGACACCGGTGATTGCATTAGCTTAACGAGCGGGGACTTGACACCCCCCTCACTCTCTCTCTCTCTCTCTCTCTCTCTCTCTCTCTCTCTCTTGTCTACCTATTTCTTTGTTTTTTATTCTCATTTTTGTCTTTTTTCGTATTTTTGTTTCAGTTTCCCCTTTTTATTGTTCTGTTTCTTTTCCGTTTTCTTTTTTTTGGTGATGGAAGGAAAGAAGGAATAGGAGAAAAAGAGAGAAGTGGAAGAAAATATGAGAGGAGGAAGGAATACAGAAGCAAAAGTGAACTAACTCATTTGTTAATTCCTGTCTCTCTGTCTCTCTCTCTCTCTCTCTCTCTCTCTCTCTCTCTCTCTCTCTCTCTCTCTCTCTCTCTCTCTGTACCTTAGTTCCATCCCTTCCTTCCATTTCTCCCTCCAACACAATCCTTCCTCCTCTTTCTCCCTCTCTCTCTCTCTCTCCTTCTCTCCCTCTCTCTCTCTCTCTCTCTCTCTCCCTCTCTCCCTCCAACTCTCTCTCCCTTCTTTCCTCTCTGATGGAAGGAAAACAATCCACCTTATTACTGGCCACGACGGAGATTGCCTTGGGGGGGGGCAGGTGAGAGAGAGAGAGAGAGAGAGAGAGAGAGAGAGAGAGAGAGAGAGAGAGAGAGAGAGAGAGAGAGAGAGAGAGAGGGGAGAGAAAGGGAGAATAAAGCATGAGGAAAAGTAAGATAGAGGAGAGGAATATGGTTTTAGTAGGGTGGAGAGAGTGAGAGAGAGAGAGAGAGAGAGAGAGAGAGAGAGACAGAGAGAGAATTGTAGACTGATGGAGAAAGAGATAAGAGAGAGAGGAAAAAATAGTACTAAAGTAACGAGAGAGATAATGATATAATGAGAGAGAGCGACACACACACACACACACACACACACACACACACACACACACACACACACACACAGGGAAAGAGATTGAGAGAGAGTAGGAGCAAGTAAGAGAGAAAGAGAGAATATTATGCGTTTCCTCTCTCTCTCTCTCTCTCTCTCTCTCTCTCTCTCTCTCTCTCTCTCTCTCTCTCTCTCTCTCTCCTTCACTTCGTGCCGAATACTCACCTAAGCGGAACAGCCACATTCTCTCCACTCTCTCTCTCTCTCTCTCTCTCTCTCTCTCTCTCTCTCTCTCTCTCTCTCTCTCTCTCTCTCTCTTGCATCTCCTTCTTCGCTTTATTATTACCAAGATGATGTCCCTCCTCCTCCTCCTCCTCCTCCTCCTCCTCCTCCTCCTCCCCCCTCCGCCCCGCTGCTGCTAGTGTTACCATGCCTTCACGTTCAGCGTCGCCATAACGGGAGGTCGACATGAGAGGTGGACGCCGTACTTGGCAATACTGGGAAGAAGGAACTAATGGGAAACCGGCACAGTTAGAGCGAGGGAGAGAGAGAGAGAGAGAGAGAGAGAGGAGAGCACATCGTAATGACAGCAAAGGTCACACTATAGGCAAGCGTGACCCAGCGTGACCCCATGAAGTGACCCCAGGGACCGACCACCCCGAAGCGCTGTCTACTCACGCCGCCGATATAGATAGAGACACAGATAAGCGGGAGGGGAAGATATGCACGCGTGAATTGTGCGGAAAGTCAACTATATACCCACTACAGAGAGAGAGAGAGAGAGAGAGTGGTTTCTGTGTGTGTGGGGTAAACCTTTCTCTTCTCTTACCTATTTTTTTTTTATTCTCTCTCTCTCTCTCTCTCTCTCTCTCTCTCTCTCTCTCTCTCTCTCTCTCTCTCTCTCTCTCTCTCCCCCCCGACATACCGCTATTGAACAAAGCACTTCTGACTTTCATTCATGCAACACACTCGGTAAAGGGGAAAAATATGACCATATATACGTACAGAACAGTCATACGGACGCACATACACACGGACACAACGGACGTGTGAATGTGTATGAAAAGAGTACGCAAGTAAAAAAAGAAAGAAATAGTGGTATGGAATGTTTCGTGTCGTAATACTGAGAGAGAGAGAGAGAGAGAGAGAGGGGGAATGGGGGATAGAGAGAGCTGGGCACGTCATGTCTCCTCCTCTCTCTCTCTCTCTCTCTCTCTCTCTCTCTCTCTCTCTCTCTCTTTTTCTTTATTTTTTCTCTTCCATTCTATATTTCAAGGATTTTAACTCGTATTTCTGCAACCATGACTTCAGTAGTAGTAGTAGTAGTAGTAGTAGTAGTAGTTTTTGTAGTAGTAGTAGTAGTAGTAGTAGTAGCAGTAGTAGTAGTAGTAGAAATAATAATAGTAATTGTAATAATAATAATAATAATAATAATAATAATAATAATAATAATAATAATAATAATAATAATAATAATAATGCAGCAACAGGCCAAACTTTCCAAAGCAGCTTGAATGAACTTTTGTGAATGGAGGTGATGTGGAATACGAAACAACCTGACACGGACACAAAAAGAAGAAACACGCCGAGGGAAAAACCTTCACACAAACCAGAGTACGAATTGCTTCGCTCACTACCTCTGAAAATTAGTCGTCATATTTGAAAAGCTTCTGTTCTCTACCCTTTCTCTCTCTCTCTCTCTCTCTCTCTCTCTCTCTCTCTCTCTCTCTCTCTCTCTCTCTCTCTCTCTCTCTCTCTCTCTCTCTCTCTCTCTCTCTCTCTCTCTCTCTCTCTCTCTCTCTCTCTCTCTTGCATCCTCTCTCCTTGTGTTTCTCTCTCTCTCTCTCTCTCTCTCTCTCTCTCTCTCTGCAGTAGGCCAGTAAACGAGAGAGAGAGAGAGAGAGAGAGAGAGAGAGAGAGAGAGAGAGAGAGAGAGAGAGAATGGGGAAGGATGAGGAGGAATAAAAGGAGAATATAACAAGAATAAATATGAAGAGAAGGTGAAACTCATGATTACAGGAAAGAGAGAGAGAGAGAGAGAGAGAGAGAGAGAGAGAGAGAGAGAGAGAGAGAGGAGAATTGAAAGAGGGGATGATGTGAAAGGGTTAAGGAGGGGATGAAAGAAGATAGAAAAAGGTGAAGGGGAAGGAACGTCACCTACTATTGAGGACAGAGAGGGGAAGGGAGGGTGAGAGGAAGGGGAAGGGGGAGGGAGGATTTGGAACAGGTGTACGAAGGGGAGAAGGGGAAGGGGGAGGGAATAAAAGGAGGATAAAGGGGTGATGCAGGTTACGCCCAAAAGCCTTTTTAAAATCCCCACCTGAAGAGACTTGTGTATATGTATGTGTGTGTGTGTGTGTGTGTGTGTGTGTGTGTGTGTGTGTGTGTGTGTGTGTGTGTGTGTGTGTGTGTGTGGAGTGGTTGTCCTTGTTGCCCTTGTTGTTGTCATTGTTGGCGTTGTTGTTTGTTTTCCTTTCATTATTACTTTAAGTTTATGATCGATTTTACTTATTATTGTTTTTTTTGTTCTTCTGATGTTGCTATTACTACTCTCCTCCTCCTCTTCCTCCTCCTCCTCCTCTTCTTCTTCTTCTTCTTCTTCTTCTTCTTCCTCCTCCTCCTCCTATTCCTTTTCCTCCTCCTTCTCCTTCTTATTCTTATTCTTGTTTCTTTTTTTGTTTTCGTTTTCTTTCCTTCAATCTTATTACTCGTATTATTATTATTATTATTATTATTATTATTATTATTATTATTATTATTATTATTATTATTATTATTATTATTATTATTATTATTATTATTATTATTCCTATCACCACCACCATCATCATTACTAGTACCATTCTCATCACTATTGTCTTCCTCCTCTCAGCTGTCAGTCCTGGTGGGTGTGTGGCGGCTTCGCTCTGGCAAAAACTTAAATAAACAAAACTCATGGTAAGAATTTCTCCATGAAGCAAGATTTAAATGAATAGATGAATGCAGTTTTATGAACATGTTTTACTTGACAACACTTGCAAACTTGATGCCGTTATCGACAGAACTCTTTTGGTATTTGTACTTTTTGAGAGAGAGAGAGAGAGAGAGAGAGAGAGAGAGAGAGAGAGAGAGAGAGAGACATTACAGATACAGTTGTTTAATATTATCAATACTTTCCAGTCCACTATAAGAAGGTTCATCGCTCCTTTCTCTCTCTCTCTCTCTCTCTCTCTCTCTCTCTCTCTCTTCACAGTTTTGCTTTCTTTCATCCATATCTATCTTTATTCGCTTCTTCCTTTCATGTCCTTCATCTCCCTCCTCTCTGTCGTTATTCGCATCCCACTGTCTATACATCCTCCTTTCCCTCTTATCTTTCCCTCTCCTATATAAATTCTTCAACACTCCCATATATCTCCCCTTGTTTCCCCTCTATCCATCTGTGTTGCCTCCCCGCGCATCACTTAAACAACGGGCAACACTCAACAGGTGACTTTAATGATGACGAAGGTTCACCTGTGCTCCTAATTAGCCGTGAAGGAACACATGGGGCCCGGAACAATGGAGGACATACGTCATATTCTCCCGGGGTGCTCTGGTGAATTCGGCTCTCCGCACCTCCTCGGCCCGGAATGAATCATGCACCGAGTCTGGCTGTAGTGTTGGAGAGTTCGGGTTGAGTCTTGTATTCTCAAACCCTTCTCTGCTTCACCTCCAGTATTTCCAAGGGCTTTGTTTAGATCTACACGAGGTTTTTAAGGTGTTTTTGCGGTTCTAGAGGCAGAGTGACATGATTTCTCCATTATTAACTGTACAAACACTCTTGAAAATATCGCTAATCATCTCTGGAGCCTTTGAAAATAGTCGCAAAGCGTTTCTGAGCACATACTTGAGAATATCTAGAGAGAGAGAGAGAGAAATTACTACAACTGCTACTACTACTAGGGTGTTTAAAGAATGAGTTTCTGGGAAGTTGAAATTTTTGTGTGTGTTTTAGTTATTAATGTTACTTATTTTCTTAGTTTTTATGTAATGATTGTCGGTTTATCTTGATGTTTGTGATGTTCTGAAGTTTATTATTTTTTTGTGGGTGTTGCGATCATCTGGGGTGTTTTAAAATGAGAGTTTCTGGGAGGTTAAATTGGTCTCGTGGTTAGTATTACAGGCTTTTCTCCGTTTTTAGTCTTTTTTGTTTACTTCGATGCTTTTTTTATTGTTCTGTTAGTTGTGGGACCATCTGGGACCATTTAAAAGGCGTGTTTCGTGGAAGTTGATGTAGTTTAAGTTTAAATGACAATTATTACCCGTTTTTTTTAACCCCTTCAGTACTGGGACGCATTTTTTACCTTGAGTTTTAGATATGATTAGATGATTTCATTTATATTAGGTAGGGTCTGTGGGGGTCAGAAGTTTTATGGCCAGAGCCTTCTCTATTTCAATCCCCACATAAGTTTCTGAAGCTGTATGAAATAGTAAGCAGAATGAATATGAAAACGTGTAATGGTACTGAAGAGGTTAATGATTCTTGATTCATTTTCATATTTTTTGCGATGGATTTCATTGTCCATTTTTCTTTTCGGTGGTCGATCATCTGGGGCAGTTAAAGGGCGCGTTTTGGTGAAGTCACGGCCGCCTATTAAGTTTAAGCGATCAGTGTTACCATTTTTTTCTTTTTGTTAGATAAGTTTTTTTGTATGTATTGTCCCATCATTTACTTAATTATTCATTTATATTTTTTTTTACTACGTAGTGTTGCATTTTACTAACTACATTTTTTTTTCCGTCAAACTTTTGAGTATCAATGTCAAGTGTTTATTTTAATTTACAGTAACATCTTATCTTTGTTCATTTCAACTGTTTATTATGATTATCTGACAGTAATATTAATATCCATTCTCTTAAAACCTTTAGCGAGTGTTTATCTTATCTTGCTCATCATTATTACCTAACATTAACGTCCAATTATTTTATATCATTTAGCGAGCATTCATCATATCCTGTTCATTTGTATTATTTAACATTAAGATTAACATCCATTCTCTTTAAACATTCACAGAGTGTTTATCCTGTTCACTATTAATACCTAACAGTAATATCCACTTCTCTTATAACATTGAGCATTTATCTTATCTATTTCACTATCATTACCTAACATTAGAATTAACATCCATTCTTTTAAAGTCTAACGTGTGTTTATCCTGTCTGTCATTATTACCAAACATTAACATCCACTTCTGTAACATTAGTGAGTGTCTCTCCACCATTTCCATCTTCACTCAGCACTCACCACTGCTACTAACACTGACACTAACTACCATACTTACCCGCACAACTCGTAGAAGAGAGAAGCTTCAAGACATTTTATCCCATTCCTTTAGCTCACTCCCTGGGACCTGCTCGGGGACTTGCATGTAAGTGAGCATTTTTTGTTTAATAATTTTTGGTTTCCCTTGGCTAAATTTTCCCCTCTTACATGAAAAAAAATATCACTTACCTTTAAGTAAGAAATGTGGCACACCCTCCCTTAACATTTAGCGAGCCTGGTATAGTTTATTATTTGGCATTTGAGACTCGGGTGGGACTGGGCGCAGGTACCCGTCCGATTGCACCTGCTGGGTACTTAATTAGTGGTTTTATAAGGTGGCTGGGACTCGCCTTCGTCAGCTGGGTGGAGGGAGGAGTAAGAAAACAAAACTCTACCTTTAATCTAGGGCGGAATTACGTCATGGCTGTGTTATCTCCTCGTGGAAATGAATCACGTTGTTTTGCTCTTTGTTGCCTTGAGGAGAGAGAGGGAGAGGCAGTGGTGGTGGTGGTGAAGGTGGTGATGGTGGTGGTCAGTGAAGAGTGCCAAGGTGAAAGTGAATGGAATGAGTAAAGGTGGAGTACGCACGCACGCACACACACACACACACACACACACACACACACACACACACACACACACACACACACACACACACACACACACACACGGGCATGCACACTTGCGCCCACACAAAGGTTAATTATACGTGTGTGTGTGTGTGTGTGTGTGTGTGTGTGTGTGTGTGTGTGTGTGTGTGTGTGTGTGTGTGTGTGTGTGTGTGTTTTGGTTACGGTCACTGCACATCTGATTGACTTGCTTTTATTTGCACACATTACTTCTTCGCATTAAATTACATAAAAGTGATGTGTATATTTCTCTCTCTCTCTCTCTCTCTCTCTCTCTCTCTCTCCTTCCTTCCTTCCTTCCTTCCCTAATTTCTTCTTTCCATGTTTCATTTCTTTCCTTTCTTCCTTCCTTCCTTGTCTCCTGCTTTTTTTTTTTTTCTCTTCTTACCTCTTTATGTATATCTCTTTTTCCTCTTCTCCTTTCCTTCCTTCCTTCCTTCCTTTCTTTCTTTCTTTCTTTCTTTCTTCTTCATTAATTCCTTCATTTCTTCCTTCCTTCCTTCCTTCCTTCCTTTTTTTTTTCCTTCTTCCTTCCTTAATTCCTTTTCTTTTTTTTTCTTTTCATCTCAAGTTCTCGTTTATCTCTTTCCACCTCCTCCTCCTCCTCCTCCTCCTCCTCCTCCTCCTCCTCCTCCTCCTCCTCCTCCTCCTCCTCTTCCTCCTCTCCTCTTCCTCCCCCACAATTCATCATTGCACCTCCTCTCTTCTCTCTCTCTCCTTCTCTCTCCTCCTCTCTCTCTCTCTCTCTCTCTCTCTCTCTCTCTCTCTCTCTCTCTCTCTCTCTCTCTCTCTCTCTCTCTCTCTCTCTCTCTCTCTCTCTCTCTCTCTCTCTCTCTCTCTCTCCTCTGTGTCTTTTCCAGTTTCTTTTTATTATTTCCTTCTCTTCATTTCTCTTCCCTTATATCTCTTTCTCTCCTCCTTTCCCTTTCTTCCTCTCATCTCTTTCTTTCTCTTCCTTGCCCTGTATTTCTTTTTCAATTCCTCTCCTTCAGTTTTTCTCTCTTCATAATCCTTTTCTCTTTCCTCTTATCCCTTTTCTCTTTCTTTCTCTTAAATCTTTTTCCGCCATTTCTCTCCCTTCATCTTTCTTCATTCTCCTTCATTCGTTCCACCTCCTCATTTATATCTTTCCACTTTTCTTTCTGTCTTCCTTTCCACACTCTTTTATTCTCTCTTATTTGTTTTTCTTTCTTACTTTTCTCTGTTCTCACCTGTATCCTGTCATTTATTTCCTTTGCCTCCTATTCATCTTTCTTTTTTCCCTCTTCTTATTTTACCCTCCTAGTTCTCTCTCATTTTTTTATATGGTCATCTATGTTTTTTAATTTCTCTTTCCTTCCTTCTCTCTTTTTTTTTCTTTTTGTTTTATATTCATCTCTCCACTAACTCTCTCTTCATTTCTCCTCATTCCTTCCTCCTCATTTATAGCTTTCCTCCTTACCTCCCTCGCTCCCTCCTTCCCTCTCCCTGCCCTCTCTCTCCCTCCCCTCTCCCTCTAGTCTTTGAAGCAACTGTGCACGCTCTGAATACCCTCCCTGTGTTTCTTGCCTCACTACTTTCCCACGCACGCAAGCTCCCAACACCCATACCCTCCCAGAAGCACACTCGGCACGCCATACCCACGACACGACGCCTCAACCCACTTAGCCACTCAACCGCCCCACGCAATTACACTCTCCACCAGCACCGCCACCAGTCTGTCCAACACGCCACTCACTCACTCCACTGTCCACTCAAGCGTTCCACATTGCATGCCTATTTGTTTTTTGTAGTTTATTCAGAATTCTTGTGTTTTTTTTTTTTTTCTCGTTTAATCTATTTTTGTATCTATATGATGGTATTTTTTTCCTCGACTCCATCGGTCCATATCCACATTTTTTTTTTTATCTATCTCAGTCTATTTCACTCTCCTTGAATCTTTGAGCCATAAGACTAATAATATTAAGCTCTTCTTTCTCTATCTTCCCTCTTCTCCACTTCTCTCCTCCTCCTCCTCCTTTTCTCTCTCTCCCTCTTCTCCCTTTCTCTCCCCTCTCCTGCCATCGCATACATTCCTCTCTCTCTCTCTCTCTCTCTCTCTCTCTCTCTCTCTCTCTCTCTCTCTCTTTTTTTTTCTCCACCGTACTCATGCATTCCCCTTCTCTCATTTCCTCTCCTCGTTTCCTTTCTCTCTCATTTTAGCATAGTTTTCTCTTCCTACTCTATACATCCTATTTCTTGTCCTCCTTTTCTCCTCTTCTTCATTATGTTATTTTCTCTTTTTTGCTTCTTTTGTTATTTTCTTCTTTCATTATTTTTTTCTTATTTCTACTTTCTATGTTCGTTTCATTACAATATCCTTTTTCATGATCAATTTTTCCTTCTCCTCTTTCCTATCATGTTTTCTTTCCTCTGTTATCTTCGTCTCCTTCCCTATTTTCTCTCTGTTTCTTTCCTTCGCCTTTCTCATCTTTCATCACCATTCTGCATTCCTTCCTTTCTTTCGCCAAACCGTTTCCTCATTTATCATTATTGTTTCACGTGTCCATCTCACATCCTCTCTTTCTGTCCTATTTTTGTATCCCAGCTTTTATCATTATATTTATTTCCTTTACTCTTATCTCAGTCTCTCTTAAGGTTCCTCTTCTCTCCACGCACACACACACACACACACACACACACACACACACACACACACACACACACACACACACACATACACAGTCTCAGTCTCAGTCTCAGTCTCTCTCTCTCTCTCTCTCTCTCTCTCTCTCTCTCTCTCTCTCTCTCTCTCTCTCTCTCTCTCTCTCTCTCTCTCTCTCTCTCTCTCTCTCTCTCTCTCTCTCTCTCTCTCTCTCATATACCTTCACTATTTTCAAAGAGCTCTAGTTGAAGTGACACGGGTTTTTAAGTATGTTTCTGTAATTATAGTGACCTATTAGCAAGTTTTCTGCATTATCAACAGGACAAATGCTCTTTCGAACTCAGCTAATCGTCACTGTGGTGAGAGAGGGAAGTGTTTCTGAACATGGACCTTGTGGTGAGAGAGGAAGTGTTTTCCAGAAGGTCCTTATTCATAAACGCTTTGCTCTCTTATCGCGACTATTTTTCAAGGCCACCGATATGATTAGCCCGGTTTACAAGAGTGTTTCCCCAGTTAATAATGTAGAAATCTTGTTAATCTGCTTCTAGAACAGTAAGAACACCCTTTAAAAACTCGTGTAAATTTAAGTAAAGCCTTTTGAAATAATGGAGGTGAAGTACAGAAGTGTTTAAAAATATGACCCCTCTCTCCCTGAGCCCGACCAGTGATCCGTGCACAGTGGCAGCCATAACGCAGGGGTGAGTGGACAGGCTGAGAGGGGAGGGCGTAGCTTCCCCACAGGGCCGTGTTAGCTAGTACCCGTGACCCACATACTCACTTGAACACTAATTAACGTACCTGTGATTACCGCCTGGGAGATATTCAGGTATTCAGGGGTGCGTTTGGTCCTTCAGTTCCTTTGTTGTGTTGTTTTTATCTTCTTGTTTTGTATTTTGGTTTGTTAGGTTTGGTTAAGTTAGGTTAGGTTAGGTTGCTGTGTTTGTGTTGGTGTTGGGGTCCCATCGTGGTGTGTTAGGTTAGGTTAGGTTAGGTTAGGTGAGATTAGGTTTCAGCGCTTGACATTCTTAAGTTTCTCTTTTTTCTTACCTTCCTGTGTTCTTTCCTCCTTTTCGTCCGCTCTACAGCTCCTAATACTTTTCATTTACTGCTTCCCTCCTCCTCCTCTTCCTCTTCTTCCTCCTCCTCCTCCTCCTCCTCCTCCTCCTCCTCCTCCTCCTCCTCTTCCTCCACCTTCTCCTCTTCCTCCTCCACCTTCTCCTCTTCCTCCTCCTCCTCCTCCTTCTCCTCTTCCTTCTTCTCCTCCTCCTTCATCTCCTCCTCCTTCTCCTCCTCCTCCTCCTCCTCCTCCTCCTCCTCCTCCTCCTCCTCCTCCTCCTCCAGCCGTTAGCCTTACATGGGTTCACTGCACATGTGTGTTTGACACTGTCAGGGGGGGAGGGTGACTGGTGGCTGGTGTGGTGAGTTTTCTTTTTCTTTTTTGTTTGCGTTCGACTACGTTTAGCTTTTAATGTGTCATACGCTATTAAGTTGGCGTTCAGTGTGTGGCATGCGTTATGTGGGCTAGCGTGAGGGTGGCAGGGTGTCGCTAAACGAGCAGGGACCCTTAGGAGACACACACTGCACGCTAAGCACGCTGGGAGCCGCGGGGATGCACAGGCAGAGCAGCTGGGAAATGTTAAGGAGGCCGAGATGAAATCAGCGCCGCTTCTCTCAGTGATATCATGTTCCTGCGATTGCTTGCCGCCTTGCTGTCTTTGCTTTCATGAGTTTGTACTTTAACATTACTGATTCAGTACAAAAAAGGAGGGTGGTGTGTTGATCTAATTAGTTCTTCACTTCGTTCTTACTTTATTTCTTGGCTAATTCTCTTTCTTCGTGTTTTTCTTCTTTGTTACTGATCTATTAAAAAAAATGAAAATGGAAACTTACTATTAATAAAGAAAGAGGGAACTTACTATCTTCATCTAATTGTCTATTAATTCTTATTATTTTACATCTATATATACATATTAATACAAAACTGGTACTAATCTAATATAATGAAGGTTAATAAGTGATTCAACATTCGTCCTATCGCTTACAAACTCGTCTTGCTTTATTTATTACATTGCATTTACACCTCAATTATACCACTAATCTATATACAAAGGAGAGGATCTAATAAATATTCAACCAGTCGCTTACAATCAGTTGCTTCTTACATTCGTCTCTTAATAATATCACCAACCTCGTCGAAATAGAAAGGAAAGCCATTAAAGTTAAGAGAAAAATTATAACTCGCCTAAAAAAGAACAGAATCTATTTCAGCAGAGGGTAAATAATAAACATTGGTAAGCCTTTAGGAACCTTCGTATTTTTAGCTGTGATATTTCAGACCACACACACACACACACACACACACACACACACACACACACACACACACACACACACACACACACACACACACACACACACACTTGGCCCAGCTCTCTATTCACTGACTCACTCACATTGATCGGTTGTAATGTCACCGAAGCGCATCACACTCATTCCTCCCCATCACTGTTTGACTCTGTCCCCCCTCTCCCTTTCTCCCTCTCCCTCTCCCTCAGTGACAGCCACCCGCACTCCTCCAGTCGTTGTGAGAGGAGTGAGGACGTTTGGGGAACAGGTGGAGGTAACATTCTACAACACATTCATCACTTCAGCTCTCGTCTCTAGCTCGCTCTCCCCGTAAAATCGGATTACCTCGATGTCTGATTCATAACATTGCTAGATATTTGTCTCGCTAGCCGTGAGAATTAATGGTTCTTGTGTGCGTTTTTTTCTTTTAATCCTGTTATTTATTTTTAACGTAGTGAATCCTTCCGTAGAAAATGGATTATGCAAGATTATACAGGGCTTTTCTCTCGAACATTTAAACCATTAATAATAATGTTTTTTGTTTTACCGTAACGATGAAAGAGTGGAATTAGAAGAAATATTGTTGTTATTATTCGCATTAGTAATAAGTTTTACTGTTGATTTATATTCCATGATGTTAAAAGTAATATGAACAATGGAATATACTCGCTACTAAACTATTAACTCGTATCCCGCCTTTAGTGACAATAACAACGAAGCAAGAGTACCATTAGAAATGTTACTATTAAATGTATGAATTAATAATCTTATCAGTGTTTTCTCCCCCCGGCTGATGCTAGGAAAGAGAGCACAGCTGGATATACTCTTATTATTATCCTATTAACTTGTGTCCCGCCTTTAGAGTGAGTAGCAACGCAGGTAAACGCTCCGTGATGCTCCCTGCTAATGACGCCAGCCGCGGAGGTGAAGGAGGCGCAAGCGGAGGGTGGTCGTGTAGTAATTGGTGTTGGCCTCATTGCCTCAGCTGACTGCCTGGTGGACGTGGGGTCTTTAGGCCAGCACCGGGTGAAAGTGTTAATAGTGCTACTCTAATTCTGCTACTGATACTATTACTCTTCTTCTTCTTCTTCTTCTTCTTCTTCTTCTTCTTCTTCCTCCTCCTCTCTATCTCCTCTTCTTTTTGTTTCTTCTTGTTTTTCTTTTTTCTTTTCTTTTCTTCTTTTCCTCCTCCTCTTCCTCCTCCTCTTCCTCCTCCTCCTCCTCCTCCTCCTCCTCCTCCTCCTCCTCCTCCTCCTCCTCCTCCTACTACTACTACTACTACTACTACTACTACTACTACTACTACTACTACTACTACTACTACTACTACTACCATTCTTAGTGTGTGTGTGTGTGTGTGTGTGTGTGTGTGTGTGTGTGTGTGTGTGTGTGTGCGTGCGTGAGTCTCCCCTCCCGCCCCCCGCACGTGATCTATTCTTACTTTGGCATTGTCGAGAACGTGTCATTTCAGTTATTTATACTTCAGTCGAGAATTACGAGGTATTAACAAGAGAGAGAGAGAGAGAGAGAGAGAGAGAGAGAGAGAGAGAGAGATCGTCCTTGAAAAGCTACTTAACGTGCCTTGGGGGTGGTAAGCGGGATATTTATGACACCCCCCATAAATACCCAAGTCCTCCCTACACTCCAGCCATGATTGATGAAGAAAACGGAGGGATTGTAGCGCCAGGAATTTCACTCGGTGCTTTCTTTCCTGCTGCGGGTACAAAGTCATCTGATAGTCGTACGTATTAGGTTTTGATGTCCACTGCTACTTGTTATTTGATTTAGAATGTTCTCTGTTCAATCCAGGACAGTAATTGTGTAGTGGGTACGTTTTCTATTCGTCATGGTTGCTTGCTCTCTCTCTCTCTCTCTCTCTCTCTCTCTCTCTCTCTCTCTCTCTCTCTCTCTCTCTCTCTCTCTCATCGTTTTCTTTAAAGTAGACTGTAGTGAATGGAGGTTGATTATTATTTATTTATTTATTTATTTATTTTTATTTATTTATTTATTTTTTTTTTGTGTGTGTGGTTTTACTTTTGTTTATTTGTATTTTTTTTTGGGGGGGTAATTCATTGTATTGTTATTGTTGTTTTTGTTGTTATTGTCGTCGTTGTTATTTTTGTTGTTACTGCCATTATTATTATTATTATTATTATTATTATTATTAGTAGTAGTAGTAGTAGTAGTAGTAGTAGTAGTAGTAGTAGTATTTATCTTCATTAACAGCATCATTATTATTTTGACTTTTTAACCGCAAGCTACAACACACACACACACACACACACACACACACACACACACACACACACACACACACACACACACACACACAGACACCTCCACGGTTGAATAAGCAGAAATTCATCCAAACGAGAGAGAGAGAGAGAGAGAGAGAGAGAGAGAGAGAGAGAGAGAGAGAAAGAGAAAAAAAATCCCGCCTCAGACCAGTTTGGGTGTGGGGGAGTGACGGTCTGGACACAAAACGACTTCAGTTCACTTGGAATTAAAATCAAACCCACTCGACTTTAATTCTATTCTTGGATTTTTCTTTCCCCGCCTCACCTTCCCCGTCTTGCCTTGGCGTCCCTCGGGTTGTGCTTCTGCTGTTTCTTTTTCTTCTCCTTTTTCCTTTTTTTTTCCCACTTCCTTTGCGTCTCCTAGTTAGCGTCAAAATTATGCAACTTTTTTTTTTCTTCCTGACTGATACTCATCTTTTGGTTCATTATTTTTACGCATGTGTGTGTCTGTGTGTCTGTGTGTACGTGTACGCGACCCACTTAATGACATGAGAGAGTAAACGTGACTTGAATGCATTTGCTGTAAGTTGGTGGAGAAGAGATAGGGAAAGAGAGAGAGTAAGAGACAGAGAGAGAGAGAGAGAGAGAGAGAGAAAAGCATGTACTTACCTCTACTCACAACGAGACCGAAAGAGACTCATGAATATTTAATAAAAGGCTCCCGAATGGACTCGTCCGTCTTGATGGGCGAGCCGAGGAGGATGACTCGGCGCCGAATGCACTCAGCCGGAGCCAATATCGCCATTGTTTCCACACAACGCAGTAAAAGCCACTGCCGGCAGCCTCTCAAAGGAGCGGCCCAAAACAAATTTCTGAAGGTAAAATTAATCTCCAAAGTAATGTCGAGAATGAAGACGACGGTGGTGGTGGTGGTGGTGGTGGTGATGGTGGTGATGGTGGAGGTGGAAGAGGAGATGGAGGAGTGGTATTCGTGATGCAGGTGGTTTTGGGTGGTTGGAGCAACAGGATTTAAGGGTCCATTGTCCACCTGAGAGAGAGAGAGAGAGAGAGAGAGAGAGAGAGAGAGAGAGAGAGAGAGAGGGAAAGAATGCTTAAGTTATAGAAACAGGTGTCAGAGAGAGAGAGAGAGAGAGAGAGAGAGAGAGAGAGAGAGAGAGAGAGAGAGAGAGAGAGTAAGTAAGTAATGGGAAAAATGCTTAAATTATAGAAACAGGTGTCAGAAAGAGAGAGAGAGAGAGAGAGAGAGAGAGAGAGAGAGAGAGAGAGAGAGAGAGAGAGAGGAGTCAGCACCACATTAATTACCGATGCTCATTAGTTTGGGACTTAATTACACAGTAGGTTTATTTTTCGTCTAAAACCCTCGCCTTTTGTTTAGAGTCTTACGTCACCGTCCTCTTCTTCCTCTTCCTCTTCCTTCTCTTTCTTTGGTCCTCTTCTTCGTCCTCTTCCACCGTCCTCCTCAGCCTCGTCCTCTATCCCTTTGTGTGTCTTTTTTCAACCCAAGAAAGCTTAATAACTCGACCTTCCTTGCTCCAGCCTTCTCGCCACGGTCGCCTGCCTTTCTAGTGACGCAAGGTTTTCACTACGAACCTCACAGTACATCTAAGAGCCCTTTTTTTTCTCTTCCCCCGGGGCTTTACGCTTGGACGCTATGGCCCTTGGGTTCGCGTGCCCCTTTCTCCCTCTCGCCCATTAGCTTCGGGATTAATAGGTCATAGGGTGAGGCCAGGAGGTCATTACGAACTGACCTCCACGCACCATCGCTCTCGTTCACTCGTGTCATCTCCCGTTACCACCTCTCATACCTTGACCTGTGTACTGGTAGTAGTAGTAGTAGTAGTAGTAGTAGTAGTAGTAGTAGTAATAGTGGTGGTGGTGCTAGTAGTGAAAAAAATGAATAAATAACCAGCCAAATACGAGAGAGAAATTACGAATAAAAGTTAATATTTACCGGGGGATTTGAAAGTTCAAAGCTGTCCTGTCGTTCCGTCTCGGTGATTCTCCGACACGGGTTCGAATCCTCAGATGTCACTTTCAGTCTTCCTCACCATCCCCAGTACCACCTGAACCCCAGCCTCGTCCCCGATGCCTCGTAATACAGCCAGATGGACAGACAGCAACACATGCGGCACAATAGAGGCTTTAAATACGAGAATATGTAACAAAAAGATCTTCTCGTAAATGCAAAATTATTCGTGAACAGTTGTCATGGCAGTCCTCCGGTGTTTGTTGTGCAAGTGATAGACGAATGGACAGGCGGATAGACGGTAGATAGATGGATAGACCGTGGCTGAAGAGATGGATAGGCGGTTAGACAGGTCAGGTTAGATGTTTGGTGAGGTTAACGGTTTAAAAATAGAAATCTAGACGGATAGATAGATAAATTGGATAAAAGAAGAGACTGATGATAGGTGAATAGATAGTTGAATGTAAAAAGGGATAAATAGACGAATAGTAAGAGAATTAGGCGAATATATGGATGAAGAGATGATAGGAGGAGCAGATAAAAGGATAGGTAGATTGACGGAAAGACCAATAGACAGACAAACAGATAGACAGACAGATTCAGTCGTGGCTCAGCGCTGATGTGTGTCAAGATGAAAAAAAAAAACTGACCGTAAGAGAAGGAAAGGAAATAAAGTGAGCAAAAAGACGAAGTTAAGTAATAAGTGTTAAGTAAGTAAAAGAATGAGCAGCAGTGTTCTCCAGATTAATGTGACGGAACAGAAGGTGGAAAGGGAAGTGAGAGGAGAAATATTTATGAAGAAGTGATAAGTAATGGGTGTGCTGCGTCATGTTAAAGGGAGATAAGTGACGCGAGAGCTGAACAGAATGAAAATGTGAGAGGGAGTGTTGGAAAAAGTTATGAGTTTACGGAATGGCCTTTGTCATGTAGGATGGTGAAATGAAATGAGAAATAAAATGAAGACCTCGAGTTATGAAAATGTAATGTAGTA
>NC_059289.1:7444336-7459336 GCF_017591435.1 Portunus trituberculatus | reverse complement strand
TCCTCCTCTCATTGGCAGCGAGGGTTGGTGTCCTCTGCCTCGCCACTCGCCATAACCAGTTCCATTGTTTCCCTGCCCTCCGCGCTGGTAACACTGGCCTGAGAACTCGCCCGGTCGCCCACTCACTCGCACTCGTTCCTCTCCTCCCTCTCCCTCTCCCTCTCTCCTCCGCAGCGATGATGCAGGGCCGAGGGGGCGTGTATAGCAATATGATTACCTTCTGAGAGACCAGTTAAGGCAGTTCCGGATGCTGGATGCGGGTGTGAGTAGCGCCGAATAAAGTGAAATTGTTGGTCTTTGGTGTAATGAAGGCTTCTAAGGATGTAATGCGGCGTGAAGCTTTGTGATTTTCGTATAATACCGTTTGCACTACTTTGTGTCTTTCAATTGTAGTGGTAAAATGTGGAAGAAAGTTGTTCGTTCTAGCGTGTTTCTCTTCGTCTTACTAGGAAGGTGGCGCCAGCAACTTCTCAGAAAGTCAGGTTAAGAAGTCCTGAGTAATTGGTGCTTCCAGTTGTGGTTATAAAATGTGGACTGGAGGTTGTTCTCAGCGTGTGCTTCTCTTTATTTACGTTCATAGTAGGGGGGGGACGGAGTGGGGAGAGAGCTACTAAGTAATGTTAAGAAGTCCCAAGTAATTGTTGCTCCTCAAAAAGCTAAGTAAGGTTTTGAGGTTACTTTAAGACTGTCGATTCTATTCATAAGTGTGCACGGAATTAAAGTAGTCTGGATTTTTGTTCTCGTGCGTTTAAAGAAAGCTTGAGAGTGCAACAACCATTATTCAGTTTCAAATCTCATGAACAAATGTAGATCTGGCAGGTGGAATGGTACAGGCAAGGCTTATTAACCCCTTTTTTGCAATAACCAACGACTCACAGCAAGGCAGATACAACATAACATCTTTTACTATCGTCTATAGTAATGAAAGGATTAGTTGATAGAGCTTTCCAGTGTCTCACTGTACAATATTCAAACGTGGCTAGAGAACGAAAGGAAAAATATCTCAAATTGGCTTGCGATTAATGAGAGATGTACCAATAGCAGTGAAGGAGTTTACACATATCAGGTATACTTAGCATCTAACTACTTGTATGGTTAGTTTTGTTAATACTGATATTATCTTTCCCTTTTCTTTTATTCTTTCCATCATTGTTTTCTTCCTCTATTCTCTCTCTCTCTCTCTCTCTCTCTCTCTCTCTCTCTCTCTCACGAGCATCCTTCATTTCCAAATCGAACGCGGTATCCTGAGTATCCTGCAGCTCTGTTTGTCTGTGGGCGTCTGGCGTGGGAGTCCTTAGCGTGCGAAGGAGCGATGGCTGGTGTGATAATCGGCGGGCGTTTGGCTCGTGATGATGAATTATTGCAGCCTAACCAAGCATTAAGCATGAACCGCTGTTAATATAACCTTGGCACAAACTCTTATCGCTAGCTCTCATCGCGGCTAGAAATCATTGCAGCTCCGTTTTCTGTTTTTGTTTTGAGTGCGTTGTGTTGTGTAGTCCAGTCCCCCCTCTCCTCCCTCCCTCTGATCTGTATCTCTGCTCCACCGCTGCTCGCCAAAACAATAATAATGGAAAGGATAATAGTAAATGATAACAATAGTAGTGGTGGGGGTGGGAGGGGTTCACAGGCATCCTCTAAAGTATGATAATGATAATGGGAGTGATAGTAAAGGATGTGATAAGGAATAAAATGATAATAGTAGTAGTAATAGTAGTAGTGGTAGTATGTATTCTGTTAACACACACACACACACACACACACACACACGGGGTACACTTGCAGATTGGTGATGGTGATGGTCGATGATGGTGATTGGCAGTGATGGTGACGGGGTGACAGGGCGGCGAGGGGCGTCACGCTGGGTGGACAGGCGAAGTGACGGGCTGTGACGGAGATAGAGAGAGAGAGAGAGAGGGAGGTGTAAGTTAATCCGATTATTATTATTATTATTATTTTTATTATTATTATTATTATTGTTATTATTATTACTGCTTTTGTGATCATTCTTGTTGTTTTTGTTATTATTGTGATTGTTTTGGTGTGTTTTTTTGTTATGGCTACTGATCTAACAATAACAATAATCACTACTACTACTACTACTACTACTACTACTACTACTACTACTACTACTACTACGAAGATCGAACTAAGAATACGTTAGAGAGAGAGAGACAGATAGACAGACAGACAGACAGACAGACAGGCAGGCGGACGGACATATAAACAGACAGACGGACGGACAGATAGACAGACAGACAGACAGACGGACGGACAAACAGACAGACAGACGGACAAACAGACAGACAGACGGACAAACAGACAGACAGACGGACAAACAGACAGACAGACAGACAGACAGACAGGCAGACAGAGATGGACGGACGGACGGACGGACGGAAACAGAGAAAAGACAAACAGACAAACAGACAGACAGGCAAATAGACTGACTGAGACAGATAGATGTTATTCAAATATACATTATCATAAAACCTGTCTAAATGTTGAGTGAATCCTCCTTCCCTCTCTCTCTCTCTCTCTCTCTCTCTCTCTCTCTCAGGCCTCACCTTCCGAGAGATGGGCGTCATAAGCGAGACAGCCGAGTTCTATTAGCACGCGAACCGAAATCCACAAAGAAAAAGAAAGGAAAAAAAACAAAAACTTTCATAGGAACTCGTTTACCGCCCCATAATTCATCGGTTTTACTCATCCTTCCTGACAAGAGAGACCTTCGTGAGGGAGAGGGAGAGGAGGAGGAGGAAGGGGGAGGGACATAAGGGAAAGGGAAGGGAAGGGTGTGTGTCGGGGAGAAGAGAGAGAGAGAGAGAGAGAGAGAGAAAGGGACAGAAGGAGAGAGGAAGGAATGATTGTGTGTGTGTGTGTGTGTGTGTGTGTGTGTGTGTGTGTCAGGAAATATCTTAGTGCTGACAAGTGTTTCCTGATTATTGAACCTCCTAATGTTTTGTTACGATGGTATAAGAGAGTCCTTGTGTGTGTGTGTGTGTGTGTGTGTGTGTGTGTGTGTGTGTGTGTGTGTGTGTGTGTGTGTGTGTGTGTATGCTAGCCTCTATCCCTTCATTTTCCTATTAGCTTTACACGTACCTGGAAGTCTAAACTGGGAGAACTACTGATGATGGAGGCTGTGGCGGTAATAGAGAAGGGAAGATGACAAGAAGGGATAAACCTCGAGGACAAAAATAGATACGGATGGAAACAGGAAGAGAAAGGAGATGGAGAGACAAAGAAGGAAAGAGAACGAATGAAGTGAAGATAAAGAAAAGATAACAGCAACAATAAAAAGATTAAAGATATAAAGAATGAGATGCCAAACTGCCTGATATGTGTGACTTGTTCCTGAGATTTACTAACAGAGAGAGAGAGAGAGAGAGAGAGAGAGAGAGAGAGAGAGAGAGAGAGAGATGAAAACAATATCCCTTCTTGCCAGGACTGAAGGCAGGGCAATGCGTCACAAGGATCATGCATATGGAGTAAGGTAGGGATAGATTGAAGAAAGATGGAATATTGAGAACGGAAAGGGAAGACGAAGGAGGAGGAGAAGAAGGAAGAAGAGACGAAGGAGGAGGAGGAGGAGGAGGAGGAGGAGGAGGAGGAGGAAGAGATGAAGGAGGAGGAGGAAGAAGAGATGAAGGAGGAGGAGAAAGAGATGAAGGAGGAGGGAGGAGGAGACGAAGGAGGAAGAGACGGAGGTAGACAAGAAACCTGACCATAATAAACTTTACAATGTATCTAGACTGAAATAATGATGGTAAAGAAGGAAGGAAGGAAGGATGAAAGGAGGTCGAGGAGAGAATTAATGAAATTTAGTGAGTAGGTGGAAGTGATGACGGCCGTGGAAAGTGGAGTTCGATGAAAGTGGGCTAGTGTGACGGGTTAGGCTGAATGGGAGGAGTGGCTGGTAGTGAGAGGTGGAGGAGAATTAAAATGTGGAGGGAATAAATAAATAGGGTAAGTGGATGGGTGGAGTTAGTGTGTGTAGGTGGATGAAATGTGGGTGAATGAGAGAGAGACGGGGGGGGAGGGAGAGAGGGGGAGGGAGAGTGGATCGTGTGAATAAGGAGGTGATAATGAGTAGGAGAGGCTGAGGATTAGGAAAGTGAAGTATTGTGTAGGTGGAGTTAGTGTGTGTACGTGGATGAAATGTGGATGAGAGAGAGAGAGAGAGAGCAAGAGAGAGAGAGAGAAAATGAATCATATGAATAAAAGCTAATGAGTGAGAGAAAAAGAAAGTGAATCAGTGTGAATGTGTGAGTAAGTTATAGATGAGAGTAAGTGAAAGTGACTAAAAGAGAAAGATAGAACAAAGAATCAGAAGCAAAAGTAAGAATGAGAAAGCGAGAATGAGAGAGAGAGAGAATGAATGATGAAATAGAGGTAGAGCAATATGAAAGTGAACTAGTGAGGGTGTTGAAGGTGAGTGAGAAGCGATAGTGAGTAAAAGGAGAAAAAGAAAAAGAAACAGCAGGAAAGTGAGTGAGTGAGTGAGTGGGAGAGAGTGAGTGGGAGGTAATGGCGGCTGAGTGGTCCCTGAAGTTGAATGGTGAAAGCTGGAAGTGAGTGGTGAGTGTCAGAGAGAGAGAGAGAGAGAGAGCGCAAGGTGACAGCATATAAGGGGTAAGGGATGGTCACGCCTCAATGGGGAATGGGAATGAATGAGTATATTAATGGGTATAGTCATTGCATTGTGGCTTCATTATCCTATTGCCCTTACACGCACTGGGAAGTCTAAACGAGAGGTGGTGGTGAGGGAGGCTGCGGCGGTGACAGAGAAGGGGAGGATGACGAGTAGGCGGTGACAGAGAAGGGGAGGATGACGAGTGTAATAGAAGCATCGAGGACAAATATAGGGATGGAAACAGGAAGGGAGAGATGATGGAGAAAACGACATAGAGAGATGGTAAAAGGGAAGACAAGGAATTAATGTTGAGTTCTTATGATTAGTAAAGAATAACTGACATATGTAATATGATTTTTTTCCTCCTTTTTTTTTTCTTGAGATATCTCTAATTGGATACTTTTATATTATATTTTCTTGTTTTATTTTTTGCTCGTGTTTTTTTCTTTTTTCTTGTTTTCTTATTCTTGTTCTTGTTTTTTGCTTTTTAACTCCTCCTCCTCCTCCTCCTCCTCCTCCTCCTCCTCCTCCTCCTCTTCATCTGTTCTATGTATGTAGCTTCTGTACGTGTAGTTTAGTAAACGAATGACCTCGTTATAAGTCGCAAGGCCTCCTGTCACTCGTCTTTCCTATGTATTTCCTATGTATTTCCTCCTCCTCCTCCTCCTCCTCCTGCTGCTGCTCCACCATCACCATCAGCACTACTTCTTCTTCTCCTTTTATTCCACTTTCTCTTTCTTCTATTCTTAATAACCGCTCTGCCTCTCCACGCCACCCTACTCCTCCTCGTCCTCCTCCTCCTCCTCCTCCTCCTCCTCCTCCTCCTCCTCCTCCTCCTCCTCCTCCTCCTCCTCCTCCTCCTCCTCCTCCTCCTCCTCCTCCTCCTCCTCCTCCTCCTCCTCCTCCTCCTCCTCCTCCTCCTCCTCCTCCTCCTCCTCCTCCTCCTCGTCCTCCTCATCTTCCTCCTCTTCCTCCTCTTTCTCCTCCTCCTCCTCCTCAGTCTTATATACCTTGCAATAATGATAATAATAACACACCCTCACATAACAGGTACACACGCCCTCCCCTGACTTTCTAATCCAACTACCTGTCTACACCTGTCCACTTAAACCTTACCTTTATGTTCCCCTCTTCACTTAACACATGACTTTAAGAGAGAAAGTAATAATACACTCAATACACTACACTACCTCATAGACTATTTCTGTTCTATTTATTCTCTGCTCTCAATACACTACAGTACTTCATAGAACATTCATGTATTATTCCCTGCTCCCTCCTCTGGGCCGGAAATGTGATTCAAGATTGAGAGTACTGGGTAACTCTTGCATTAGGGAGCTGCACACTGAGGCAAAGAAGCAGGCAGGGAGTTCCAGAGTTAACTAGAGAAAGAGATGAACTACTGTGAATACTGGTTAACTCCTTGAGAGATGGACACAAGATACAGATAGAGAGTTTGAGAGTTTGCCAAAAGAGAGATGAATGATTGAGAATACTGCTTAATTTCTAGAGAGATGGAAAAAGGAACCAGGCAGTAAGTTTTAGATTTTGAGAAAAAGAAAGACGATTGATTGAGTTTGCTGGTTAATTCCCAAAGAGATGTACATAGGAACCAAGCAGAGAGTTTTAAATTTTGCCAAAAGAGAGATGACTGATTCAATGAGAGTACTGGTTAATTCCTAAAGAGATGGACACAGAAATCAGGCAGAGAGTATCAAAGTTTGCCAAAAGAGAGATGACTGATTGAGAGTACTGGTTTAATTCCTAAAGAGATGGACTTAGGAACCAGGCAGATAGTTTTAGAGCTTGCCGAAAGAAAAATGAATGTTTGAGAATACTACTTAACTCTTGCATTAGAGAGGTGGAAACAGGAAGCAAGGAGAGTTGTAAAGTTTGCCAAAAAGTGAAGTGAATGATTGAGAATACTTGTTAATTCTTAGAGAGATAGACACAAAAAGCAGGCAGAGAATTCCATAGATTACCAAGAGAGATCGAGAATACCGGTCCTATGTGAGCTGAAGGTAAGGGTTACTAAATAATACTTCCCTCAGGCGGGCGGCGCTCCTACCACTGACAGTAACAATCAGGTTGGGTTCACTACGCTTGGGAAACAGACAAGAGGGAAGGGAAAGACTCAACCCGTCCCGTTTTTCCCCCTTCTTTATGATTTCCCTTCCTCCTCCTCCTCCTCCTCCTCCTCCTCCTCCTCCTCCTCCTCCTCCTCTCTTTCCCTCTCTTTTTTCCATATTCCTTTCCGTTTTCCAATTATCCGTATTTTTCGTTCTCTTCTCGTTTCTCATGTTTTTCTTCTTCTTTCTCTATCTCATTTCCTTGTCTCGTTCGTTTTTCTATTGTGGTTATTGGTTTTCTCTTCCTCCTCCTCCTCCTCCTCCTCCTCCTCCTCCTCCTCCTCTTCCTCTTGTATTCTCTCCTTCTTTCATGTTTGTCTTTCACATTTTTCTTTCGTTTATTCTTTTCTCTATCTCTTTCCTTCTCTCATGTCTTCTTCAGTTTCTCCTTACTCCTCTTCCTCCTTTTATTCTTCCATTTTTTTCTCTCTTCTTTTCTTAGCGTGTATTTTTCAACCTAGTTCCTGCTTCTTCTTCTTCTTCTTCTTCTTCTCCTTCTCGTCTTTATTTTCTTTCTTGCATTCACGCCTAGTTCTCATTTTCTCCCTTCTCTTATTCTGTTTCTTCTCTTCCCTGCATTTCATTTTCATATTTCTGTTCCTCTTCTGTTTCTCTTTCCTCCATTCTTCCTTTGTTTTCTCCTTTCTTTCTTTCTGTAATCCGTTAGACTGTTTTCTTTTTCTTTTTTTTCAGTTTTTGCACTTTCTTCTCCTTCCTTCCTGCTTCTCTTTTTCTATTTTTTTTTCTCTCCTTTCTTCTCTTCCATCTTTCATCTCTCTCTTTTTCTCTTCCCTACTTCTGTTATTTCTCTCCTTCCTTCTCTTCCACCTCGCATCATCTCTGTTCTCGCTCTCTATTTCTGTCTTCCCTGTTTCTCTTTCTTCTCCCCTTCCTTCTCGTCCGCCTTCCATCTTCTCTCCCTTTCTCTCTTCTCTGCTTCTCTTTCTTCTCCTCTTCATTCTCGTCCACTTTTCATCCACTCTCTTTCTCGTTTCTCTGCTTCATTTTTTTCTCTCTTCACTTTTCATCTTCTCTCTGTTTCTCTTCCTTCTCTATTTTCTTCTCATCAACCTTTCATTTTCTCTGTCTTTTCTGCTTCTCTCTTTTTCTTTCCTTCTGGTCCACCTTATACCTTTTCTTTCTCTATTCTTTGCTTCTCTTCTCTCTTTCCTTCTCGTCCACCCTTCATCTTTCTCTTCTCTCTTCTCTACTTCATTTTCTCCTCTCCTTCCTTCTCACCTACATTTATTTTTTTTCTCTTTTCTTTCTTGCTTCTATTTCTTCTCTCCTTCATTCTGGTACACCTTTCATGTTCTCTCTCTTTTCTCTCTTGTTCTCCCTCCGTCTTCTGAGTTTCTTGTGCGCGCCACCTAATCCAGTTTTCATTACTAACAATTCTGCGGCCGGTCAGTCCACCAATCACGAAGAGTTGTGATATTACGTCATAAACTTAAAAGCCAATCAGTGAGACGCAAGTTACGGGATCTTTTTTTTTTTTTTGGCCTCCCTCCTCCTCTCTCTCTCTCTCACCCCCTCAGCCAGTCAACCAGCCAGCTAGCTATTCTCTATACACGCTTCCATTTTTATGCATCGCCAGTAAAATAATGAAATAGGTAACATGTATCTACCCATCTATCTACCAGCCAGCCTGCCTACCTACCTGTACTACCTGTCTACCTGTCCGTCCCGACCTGTCCAACCCCTTACCTGTATATGAAAAAAGGTACACAGCACACATACCTTGATAACGAAACAAATAACACAGGCCATCACGGGAGCTAGTTTACACCTGCGCCTGGCAATAAAAATCGACCCCCCCTCCCTTACGTCACCGCTACGCAAACCAATCAGCTTTAGCGAGGCAATTTGCGGCGACCAATCAGAGCCCGGGAAAGATGGATGGGGGAGCCTCAGGTGCGGGCGCGGCGGCGGGGGCTTAGGAAGGGGGGAAAGAGGGCTTATTATATACTTAAGAGGCTTAGTAAGGCTTGCAAAACGAGGGAGCGGCAGAGGGGAAGGAAGGAAGGAAGGAAGGAAGGTAGGTTGGTTGGATGGATGGATGCTGTTGGTTAAGGGGATGTATGGAGAGAGAGAGAGAGAGAGAGAGAGAGAGAGAGAGAGGCGGGACTACACATATAAAACCAGGCAAACATGAGATATGACAACTAGATACAAAGACAAACAAACAAACACAATAACAAACAAAGGAGGAAAAAGAAACAAGAGAAAACGAGAGAAACAAGAACAGAGAGGAACAAATAAACACACCAGAGAGAGAGAGAGAGAGAGAGAGAGAGAGAGAGGGTGAAGGAGAGGGCCAGCCAGCCAGCCAACCAGCCAGCCAGCCAGACAAAGAGAGCAGCTTGAAAACAATACCTCCCATACACACATCCAATAGGTATTACATATTTTAAGTGTCCAATGTTATGATCCAGATTTATTTAAAGCCCCCGCGGACGGATTTTGCATTTATTTATTATTCAATCAATGCCCCGTCACGTGCCTGCTATTGGCGTGCCTTTTACGTACAACTGCACGCCGCTATGATTAATAAAAGCCGTGTGATTAAGTACGTACTGTCCGTTTTGGAATTTATATTATCTCTATTATGGCCATTTGCTATTCAGAAGGTTTTGTGTGTGTGGTTTTTTTTTTTTTCATTGTTGTTATTGCCTTTTTTTTAATGATTGGTACGTTTAGGTTGGGTTTTTGATAATCTGTTAATTTGTGTGTGTGTGTGTGTGTGTGTGTGTGTGTGTGTGTGTGTTTATTTGTTGCTTGATATCAGTGGTGGTGGTGGTGGTGCTTTTCTTGTTGTTGTTGTTGTTGTTGCTGGGAGAGGGACACTATACTTATGAAACATCACGAAACAAAACACCACTAGATACAGACTCAGCTGGTTAAACACACACACACACACACACACACACACACACACACACACACACACACACACACACACACACACACAAAGAGAAAAACAGACCAACAACAACAGCAACAAGAGATCCGATGTAAAAGATATAAAAAGAGATACAATAAACACACCCAACAGATGGAGGCTCAGTGTGAATGGAGTGTAAATCAAGGAACACAGGTAAGGAAGGGCAGCTAAAGTGGGTATAGAGAAGCAAGTGGATGTGGATGGGAGGATTTCCTTTACCTACATCCTCATCACCCATTTATTCCACACGATCCTCCACTCCCTCTGAGCACGCTGGAGTGTAGAATGTGATAGAGTGTAAATGGAATAGAACGTGTGGATGAATATATGGAGATAGGAACGTACACACACACACACACACACACAGACACACAGAGACAGGAGAGAATACAAAAAACCCTGAGATATGAGCACAATAAGGCAGAAGTTCGAGGCAGCAGTGTGAAGGTGTCTTGAGGTGAATGGAACCTTACCCTTGCATTCATTTATACCGTAAAGATGAACATAATAAAACCGTACTCATTACTACACACACTTCCAGAGAGGAGACTAATATATCCCTTGTCCGTGCTAGAGAGAGAGAAGGAGGGAGAGGGAGAGGGAGAGGTGAGAGAGAGATACCAGGGCAGCGGGGGTCTGAACAAGCTTCTTCTTCTAGCTTGATGCAGTTATTAAGTTGAGGTTATTAATGCGTGCAGTCAGAGCAGGGAAAGGGAGAGCCGGAGAGGGAGTGAGGTAAGCTGTTGGTTGGTTCCTTCTGTGGTTCGTTGGTTCGTTTCGCTGGTTCGCGGATGGAATGAGATCTCTAGGGAAACTGCAGCTTTTTCTACTACTACTACTGCTACTACTACTACTATTGCTACTACTACTGCTGCTGCTGCTACTGCTACTGCTGCTGCACTACCTACTGCTACTACACTACTTGCTGCTACCACTGCTACTACCTACTACTGCTGCACTACCACTACCACTACTACCACTACTACTACTACTACTGCTACCACTGCTACTGCACCAACACCACTGCTGCACTGCTGCTACGACCAAGATCTGCCACGACTACTACTGCACTGCTGCTGCTACAACACTGCTGCTCACTACTACCACTACTACTACTACTACTACTACTACTACTACTACTACTACTACTACTACTGATAATAATAATAATAATACCATTACCACCACCACCACTACTCCTACTACTACTAATAATAATACCATTACCACCACCACCACCACCACCACCACCACCACCACCACCACCACCACTACTACTACTACTACTACTACGACCATTTCCAAAAAATTAAACCTCAAAATAAAAAAAAAGAAGAAAAGAAAAATAATCGGAATAGAATCAAATTTCGCTGATACTGAATGAATGTGGAATAATTGAGAGAGAGAGAGAGAGAGAGAGAGAGAGAGAGAGAGAGAGAGAGAGTAGCTAGGTATACAGACAATAGCACAGTCTGGCGTTCGTGGCCAATCTCCTAAGAATCTTGAGATTAAATTAAAACTTCTCCTCCTCCTCCTCCTCCTGCTCCACCTCCTTCCCTCCTCCTCCTCCTCCTCCTCCTCCTCCTCCTCCTCCTCCTCCTCCTCCTCCTCCTCCTCCTCCAGCTTCTTCATACACCCTTTCACTTCCTACACCACAGAGAGAGAGAAAAAAAGAACTTCCAAGAGAGAGAGAGAGAGAGAGAGAGAGAGAGAGAGAGACCCCCATCAACTCGTACTCTTGACATTGTTCATGAAAAGAGAAGACAGACACGGCGTAGCATTGTCTTGCCCCCCGCCCTTTGAGACAGTCACGTGAGGCTACATTACCCTTCTGAGACTCGTAAAAAGTGTCCCTATTGCAAATGAACAGAGTAAAGGGCTCTCATTTGGACATTGATGGGTAAGGAAGAGGTGGAGGAGGAGGAGGAGGAGGAGGAGGAGGAGGAGGAGGAGGAGGAGGAGGAGGAGGAGGAGGAGGAAGAGGAGGAGGTTAAGAAGACATGTGAAGGAATTGTAAAGGAGGAAGACATGATGATTAAAATGAGGAAGAAGAAGAAGAAAGAAGAAGAAGAAGAAGAAGAGAAAGGGATGAAAAAGAGATTATGAGAAGAGTGCGTAATAACATGTGGAAAGAGAGAGAGAGAGAGAGAGAGAGAGAGAGAGAGAGAGAGAGAGAGAGAGAGAGAGAGAGAGAGAGAGAATTGATTACACGCCGTTGGTAGGCAAGTGATAAAAATAGACTAGGGAAGTTAAGAATAGAAACGAAAATGACGAAGCAGCGAATTACTGAACAAAACAATGAAGAGGAAGAAAAAAAAAAAAGGTAAAGAAGCATAGACACACAGACTACTACTACTACTACTACTACTACTACTACTACTACTACTACTACTACTACTACTACTACTACTACTAGTGTGACTTCTACTGCCGTGACTTCTACTGCTGTTACTGCTACTGCTACTACTACTACTGCTACTGCTACTGCTACTGCTACTACTACTACTACTACTACTACTACTACTACTACTAATGCTACTACTACTGCTACTACTACAACTAAAACTACAACTACATTACTACTACTAAAACTATTACTACTGTTACTACAACTACTATTACTACGATTACTATTTCTACTACTACTACTACTACTACTACTCACTTCTACCACTACTATTACTACTACAACCAGACGAAGCAGAACAAACGAATATAGAAGAAACACAAAAAGCAAAATAAATAAATAAGAACGAAGAGAACTTCAAACAGTAGAAGAAAAAAAAATAATGAAATAACTCGAACGATATAAACGAAAATAAATGTAAAAATGTACCAAAAATTAAAAAATGTACCAAAAATAGACGAGAAGGAGAGAAAGAAAGAGAGAGGAAGAGAGTTTTGAAGAAAGAGGAGTAGGAGGAGTAGGGAGGGGATTGGGAGGGGCACAGGACTCCTCCACTCCGGTCCTATAACCATGGAGAGCCCTCGACTGGGAGCCCTCAAAGCTGGGCGCAATAAAGGCGTTCTGACTTATCTGTGGTTTGCCGAATCTATCTCCAGGCCGCGGGAGGAGGAGGAGGAGGAGGAGGAGGAGGAGGAGGAGGAGGAGGAGGAGGAGGAGGAGGAGGAGGAGGAGGAGGGAGCTTGAGAGGGTGAGGAAGGGGAAGAAACGAATGAAGAAATGGAGTACAAAGACGTCGCAGAGAGAGAGAGAGAGAGAGAGAGAGAGAGAGAGAGAGAGAGAGAGAGAGAGGTCACAAGCACAGCTGTTACTGCATACTGTGACCAGCCATGCGAAACGGCCAGACACAGCCCTCCTCCTCTGTCTCTCTCTCTCTCTCTCTCTCTCGTGTCCCCTTGAGCATATTACATTTTCTTTATCTTTTATGCTCATTTTTAGTGTGTTCCTATCTTTTCTCCTCCTCTTCCTCTTCCTATTACGTCTTGAGGAGAGAGGAAGAGGGAGGAGGAGTGACAGATGAGGCGGCCATTAGCTGGATAAAGGAGGAGGAGGAGGAGGAGGAGGAGGAGGAGGAGGAGGAGGTGGAAGTTAAAGAAGAGGTGAAAGAGGAAGAGGAAGAGAAGGGAAGAATAATGAACTCTCTTCTCTTGCTTTTTCCTCCGTTTTCTCTCCTCCTTCACCATTTGAGATTCTTCCTTTTTTTTTCTTCCTTTTTCCTTCCTTTCTTCTTCCTCTTCCTCCTTTTCCTTCTTCCTTCCTCCTGTTTCCTCTCTATTTTTCGTCAATACATTTATCCTATTACATTATTTTTTTAAGTATATTTTCTTTCTTTTTCTCTTTTCTATCAATTGGGCCTCTTCTACTTGACCTCCCCCTCCTCCTCCACATGTCTCCTCCTCCTCCTCCTCCTCCTCCTCCTCCTCCTCCTCCTCCTCCTCCTCCTTCAGAGTGGCACTAAGGAGTTCAGATAATGCCACAAAATGCCAAAACTGACACCCAGCAAAACATATTACTCCTCCTCCTCCTCCTCCTCCTCCTCCTCCTCCTCCTCCTCCTCCTCCTCCTCCTCCTTGTTGCTTCTCTTCCTCTGATCTTTATTCCTGCTCCTTCACTTCTTTATTTCTTTTTTTTTTCTCTTGCATGCCTTCTTCTCTTGAGTTTCATATTCTCTCCCTCGACTTTCTTATTCACCCTCCTCCTGCTCCTCCTCCTCCTCCTCCTCCTCCTCCTCCTCCTCCTCCTCCTCCTCCTCCTCCTCCTCCTCCTCCTCCTCATCTTACCACCCACTCTCCACATCCATTCAACTCATTTCTCTCCTTTGCACACATAACTTCTTCCATCTCCTCCTCCTCCTCCTCCTCCTCCTCCTCCTCCTCCTCCTCCTCCAAGAAAGGTTATGACACGTGCCCACTCAAAGGGGAATGAGAACAAGGGTGAAGGAGGGGAACAGAAAAGGAAGAGAGGGGAGGAGTGATATAGAGAGGGAGAGAGAGAGAGAGAGAGAGAGAGAGAGAGAGAGAGAGAGAGAGAGAGAGAGAGGAGTGTGATGTTGATATGTGATAAGGGTATAATAATAGCATAGAATAAAAGTGAGAGTAGAGAGAGAGGGGAAAGAGAGAAGAGGAAAACCGAAGGAAGGTGGAAAGAAGGAGGGAGAAGAAGGAACGCGATAGTGAAAAATATGAGAGAAAAACAGCGAAATGGAGATAAGAAAGAGAAGAAGAAAAGGAAGAAAATGTGAAGAATTGAAGTGTGGTATTTTATGAAACAGAAAAAAAAAGAGAAAAGGCTGAAATAATGTAAGGAAGAAGAAGAATAAAGAAAAGAAAGAGTGAAAGAATTGAGACTTAATAACAAAGAGAGAGAGAGAGAGAGACAGACAGACAGACAGACAGAAAACCACACCCCACGCTCAACCATACACAAGAAAATGCAAAATGAAAAGAAAATCACAATAAAATAGAGAAGAAAACGAAAAAAATGGGAAGGGAAAAAGGGAACAGGGACGATACAGGAGGAAAATGATGAAAATAGACGATAATTTAAAGCAGGGAAGCTGACGAGGGAGAAAATGTGTTTTAAATGACGCTTTAGTTGAACCTGAGGTAAGAACAATGGCTCTAAATGATGAGAGAGAGAGAGAGAGAGAGAGAGAGAGAGAGAGAGAGAGAGAGTGAGTTAATGCCAAAGAGATGAAGAAAGATGATAAAGATTGGAATTATAAAACTAAAGGAAGAGAGGACGAAAGGAGGAGGAAGAGGAGGAAGAGGAGGAGGAGGATGCGTGAGAGGACAGAGAGAGAAACTATCATCACTATTACTTCATTACG
>NC_059289.1:7421836-7426836 GCF_017591435.1 Portunus trituberculatus | reverse complement strand
CACCAATCAGTCCTGTGTAGCTATTCGGGTGAAGAAATACCTGTTTACTGACACACGTTTACCTGTCCACACCTGAGTTTCCAATCCTCTTATTCGCCTCGACAAAACACGGTCGGATTGAGGAGGCAATGACACGGTGGGGCTTTCTGTATCATCATGTGCTATGTAATTCCTTCCTTTAGCAATAGCGTGGGTCAAGAAACGTTAGTGTGTGTGTATCTGTAGTAACCTGAGATCCAATCCTCTTATTCCCCCTTCATAAAACGGCGCCAAATTGAAAAGGGAATGACACGGTGAGCGCCCCAATATAGCTACCCTTTAAACGATCCTTCCGGCAATATCGTAAAGCAATAATATAGTTTCAATGCACTCCTATTACTCTCCCTATAACTGTCGCCACGTGGGCCACAATCCTCTTATTCTCCTTCATAAACTGGCATCAAATGGAAGGGAAAATGACAAGTTGACTCTCACAAACACTACTAGTCAATCCCACGAGCCAGAACCACTGAACCATTCTGGGGGCGACTTGTTGAACCGGCGTTTTTGTGTGTACGGGAAGCAAGCAATTGTAACCCTTCCAGCTCCTGTGATACGGCTCATCATCACGCCAGAGGGAGAGGGAGAGGGAGAGGGAAGGAGTCACCCAGCGCACTCACTCCTTTCTGAACGACCTGAACGACTCGTGATTGCTCTGTACCTTGACAACGACGTGAAGGTGAAGGGGAGGAACCCGGAACTCAAACATGTGAACCTTTAAACGTAAAAGCTTCAATTCCTTCCTCGTTCTCTCTTCTTACTTCAGGGCTTAACAATGCTGCTTTCCCTGCACTCAACACATAAAGGGTTATGTTCTTTCTTTTCTTTCTCTATTTAAACCCTAGAACTTCATAGCTTGATGTTTTCTATACTCTAGCACATAAAAGGCTTCAATTCCCTCCTCGTTCTCTCTTCTTCTAATCCCAGAGCCTAATGATGTTTTTTTTCTCTCTCTGCATTCAACATATAAAAGATTCAGTTCTTTTTTCTTTCTCTGTTTTAATCCTAGAAATCAATAGCTTAAGGTTTTCTATACTCTAGTGTATAAAGTATTCAATTACTTCTTTGTTTTCTTCTTTTTAATCCCAGCAAGATTGTTTTTCCTCTGTACAATAACAGAAAAAGGGTTCGATTCCTTGTTTTTCTCTAATTACAATCGCAGGACTTCATAAAATTAACATTATCTATACTCTATCACATACAGCATTTAATTCCTTCCTTAATCTCTATTTCAACCTCAAAACCAAAAGATCAACATCCTTTACAGTATAACATAAACACTATTCAATACCTTCCTTTCTTCTTCCTCTTCTCTCTCCCTTAATAATTTCTTTAATCTCTCAATTTCAACCTTAAAACTTCACAAGATTAACAGTCTATACACTTTAACATATAAGCACTTTTCAATACCTTCCTTTCCTCCTTCCTCCTCTCTCTCCCTCTTTAACCCCAGGACTTCTTCAGGCTGTTATTCTCTGAGGGGGGGAAAGCTACCGGGCACAAAAGGCCACAACCACTCCGGCGCCGCTCACTCGCTGCCTCATTGCATAGTTGGACTCAATTTACGGGTACTGGGAGCGGTAACTTGGCTGTTCCTAAAGCCTGCTCTGTGTTCGAGGGAGTTTTCTGCCGTCATATCTTGGTGTATTTTATTGATTTCTTCCTCTCGTGTGTGTGTGTGTGTGTGTGTGTGTGTGTGTGTGTGTGTGTGTGTGTGTGTGTGTTGTTGTGTTTACTTGTTCGTTTTTGCTCATTTTGCATGCCAGAGAGAGAGAGAGAGAGAGAGAGAGAGAGAGAGAGAGAGAGACTAAGCTGAAAAGAAAACGAGAATCAAAAGGAAAACATAAACTGCAGGACTAACATTTTCATTTTTACCTTTCGTCATATTTAAAGGATCTGATTACGATGCAGCAATAAATGTCTTTTTCTCTTTTAAGGATGCTGAGGAAGGATCTACAAACTCCTACGGTTACTTTGATCCTTTTATCTCTCTCCTTTATCTCTTATCTTTATCAGTTAATGTTCCTCTTCCTCCTTCTAATGTTCGTTCTTCCTTCTCCTCCTCCTCCTCCTCCTCCTCCTCCTCCTCCTCCTCCTCCTCTTCCTCCATTAGTAAGGTGTACCTTGTAAAATGCCACACACACACACACACACACACACACACACACACACACACACACACACACACACACACACACACACACACACACACACACACACACACACACACACACATTATCTTTGCTTTTAATTCTGTTCTATTTCCTAACTTTGTTTTAAACTTTATACGTCATCTCTCTCTCTCTCTCTCTCTCTCTCTCTCTCTCTCTCTCTCTCTCTCTCTCTCTCTCTATTTAGCATACGCCCACTTAGAACACTCCCATCTTTCCTTCTCTCTCATTTCTGATTATTTTTTTTACCCTTCCTCATTATCCCACCGTGCCCTATGCCCTGGTGGCTCCCCTGTGCCCTCCCCTGCATTCCCCGGCCCTCCCTTCCGTGCCCTGGTGCCCCATACCCACATATCTACCGGATGCCCCGCGTTGAGATCCTATCGTCCTGGCAGGGAGGCTGTTTTCCTACTGAGAATGTCATCTTGTGGTCCAACTAACGTTCTGAAGCCTGTTTCTCGTGGCACCCCATCTCCTAGCTTCGTCCGTTTTCTTTTCACTTTTTTTCGTTTTTTGTTCCGTAAATACTCTTGCGCCCCTCGGAGATAACGCGCGATAAATCCTCGAATCGCTAACGGAAGAGGGAGAAGGAGAGGGAGTGTAGGAGGAGGTGAAGGAGGAGGTGAAAGAGAGGGTGAAGAAGGTGAAGGAGGAATCGGATGAAAAAAAAAAAAGATGGAAAGGAAATTCAGGTTTTAGGATTTGGATTTGAAGGAAAGAGAAAATGAAGTGGAAAAAGAGATGCAGAAGAAATGAGGAGGAGGAGGAGGAGGAGGAGGAGGAGGAAGAGGAGGAGGAAGAAGAAGAGGGCAGGACGTGCTTCTAAAAATGTATTTAGAATTTGTGTTTGAAAGGAGAATAAAGTGGAAAAGATGCAGAAGGAAGGAAAGGAGGAAGAGAAGGAGGAGGAGGAGGAGGAGGAGGGAAGAGGAGGAGGAGGAAGTGGAGGTAGAGGTGGAGGTAGAGGTAGAGGTAGAGGTAGAGGTAGAGAAGAGAAGAGAAGAGGAGGAGGAGGAGGAGGAGGAGGAGGAGGAGGAGGAGGAGGAGGAGGAGGAGGAGGAGGAGGAGGAGGAGGAGGAGGTGCTTCTAAAAATGTAAACAAATAAGAAACTAATCTTGCAATTTTTTTTTTTTTTCCATTATTCCACTGCAGCGTCTGTGATACGTTAATAAAGGTGTTTTTCTTGAGATAGGACAAAAACTTCATCCTTTTCTTTTTTTCAGGATAGTAGAAAGGAATGCTAATGGTGTGTTTTAGTGGCGGCGGCGGTGGTGGTGGTGGTGGTGGTGGTGGTGGTGGTGGTGGTGGTGGTCATTTGAATAATAACATTAATTATTCATAGGGTTTTCATTATTCAAACATTAATTTTCTGGGTCATATTTGAAAGAAAAAAAATGTTCGTCCATCAGCTTGCTTCGTTCTCTCCTCTTCCTCCTCTTCCTCCTCCTCCTCCTCCTCTTCCTCCTCCTCCTTCCCCTCCCCCATCCTTCTCTTCCTCCCCCCTCCTTTTCTTCCTCTTCCTCCTCTTCCTCCATAATTATTCAATTTTCCACGCACGTTATCTTCTCATTATGTGCCTTTTTCTTTTTTTTTTTTACTTTTTTTTCGCCAGCATCTTTATCTTGTTCATCTTGTTCTTGTTCTTTTATGTCTTGTTCTTTCTTTTTATTCTTCATGATTTGCTATTCTTGTTGTTGGTCTTGTTTTTTCTTCCTGCAAATATTAAATCTCTCGTTTGTTTCCATCTCCTCCTCCTCCTCCTCCTCCTCCTCCTCCTCCTCCTCCTCCTCCTCCTCCTCCTCCTCCTCCTCCTCCTCCTCCTCCTCCTCCTCCTCCAGCTGGCTATCTTCTCTTATCAGTGCCATTTTCACCTTTACAAACCATTTCTATTTCAACCTTTCCTTCTCATCCCTTCTTCCTTTCACTCTCCACTCCTCCTCCTCCTCCTCCTCCTCCTCCTCCTCCTCCTCCTGCTGCTCCTCCTGCTGCTGCTGCTCCTCGCCTGTGGCCTCGGGGTGAAGAGGTCCTCACGCCGCCATGCCCAATAAGGTGCAGTGCTAACTACCTGAAGGCGCACCATTGGCTTCTACGCTTGTTATGGGTGCGGCGGGCTGTTATGGGCCGTGGGGGGGAGGTTAAGGAGGAGGAAGATGGAGCGAAGGAGGTTAAGGAAGAGGAAGGGAAGGAGGGAAGGGTTAAGGGTAAGGGAGGGAAAGGTAGGTAAGGGATGGTAGCAAAGATGGAAGTGCTCTCGTAAAAAAGGTAGCCGTGTACTATAGGAGGGGTGTGTATAGGTACTCTCTCTCTCTCTCTCTCTCTCTCTCTCTCTCTCTCTCTCTCTCTGTAGCGGTCGTCCTTCCCTTATTTGAACGCTTTTCACTTTGTTTCATTTACATATTACGAGCTTCCGTTACCTATATGCCTTTTTATTTTTCTTTTCATTGCTATTTTTGCTTCCCTAAAAGTCCACACGAGCTTTGCAATTACAGTCCTCCCCACCTTGAACCTTCACCTCAGTCACCATTTACATTCAGTGCGGCGGTCACCTGAAATACGTCTTAATATAAAATGCCCAGGTGTTCCCGTCGGTCAGTTAGCTCCAGACTCACCTGCTTTCGTCTCTCTTGTCCGTATGCAAAAACGCTTTTCTCTCCCACCACGACTGTTTACCAAGGCCACAGAGATGATTAGCGGAGTTTCAAAAGTGTTTCTCCAGTTAATAATGTAGGAATCTTGTCACTCTGCCCCTAGAACCGTAAAACCACCTTCAAATCCTCGTGTATACTTAA
>NC_059289.1:7406836-7414336 GCF_017591435.1 Portunus trituberculatus | reverse complement strand
TAATGAAGTGTGTTTTTTTTTTTATCTTTGTCACTTTTGTAAATTATGGTTAAAGTTGAACATCATTAAAGTGAAATATTAAACCACTCTCCGATGATAAGAACCGAAGACAGACAAACTTCACACACACACACACACACACACACACACACACACACACACACACACACACACACACACACACACACACACTCTTAAAACTATTGACTAATATATTTGTGAGAGGAACATCTGAATAGCGACCACCACCACCACCACCACCACCGGGCCAGGCGTGCTATAAGTTAGGTATTTGTAGCCCAAAACGTGACTGTGGCCCTGAAACACGCTACTCGTTAAAAGCCACGCTAAAATGTTCCCTTCCTTGGCCCTAACAACAATTAAGGGCCGATGTATAAAGGGAATAGGGAAGGGAATAGGGAAGGGCGTGTCACGTGACTTGCCCCTTCTTCTCTCCCTTTCTTTTCTCCCCATTCTGGTTTTCTTCTCTTTCTCTTCCCCCATCCTTATTCTGTCGGCGGGGCATCCTCACAGAGTAGAGAAGAGGGACGGCAGGAGGGCAGGGGCGCTGGCAGGGGAGGATGGGAGGTGGAGGTGAGGGAGAATGAGCACAGGAAGGGAGAGGGGTGGAGGGAGGGAAGGGAGGGGAGGGCGTCAGCAGCAGGAGGGAAGAATGGAGGAGGAAGAAAGGGTAGGAGGGCAGATTGTCACTAAGATAACACCACCTCAGAGAGAGAGAGAGAGAGAGAGAGAGAGAGAGAGAGAGAGAGAGAGAGAGAGAGAGAGAGAGGGAGAGCACTGTACTCCACTGGCAACGCTCACTCAATTAACTCACTTTTTTACCAACACTTGAAGAGAGACTTGCACTTCAGCACACTTAGCACTCTCTCTCTCTCTCTCTCTCTCTCTCTCTCTCTCTCTCTGGTATATATATTCTTAGAACTTAACAACCTCTTAATATTTCCGGTTCCTCCACAAGATTCTTATGTTACCTACCGCTTTTATAGGCTCTCTCCCTTCCCTTCCCTCCCTTTCCTCCCCTCCCTTTCCTCCCTTCTCTCGACTCCCCTCCCTTCTCTCTACTCCCTTTCTCTCCCTTCACGGAACCATATTGCCTCCCCCAGACGCCTCCTATCCCTCCCTTCTCCTCTTACTTCTTCTCTCCTATATGCTAGACAGGTAGCCGCGCACACCTGCCCTTGATTACTCTCCCTGTCACCTTATCTGATTACCCGGCCTGCTTAAGGGGTCAGGGAGGGCAGGGGAGGGCAGGGGATGGTAGGGTATGGAGGTAAGGGTAAGGTAGGGTGAAGCTAGGGTATGTAAAGAAGGAACTCTGGTGTATTATGTTCATAGCAGTGAGATTTGTTACGCGGGATATCTTTTTAATACGGGTCGTTTTTAAATCATATCTAGGACTACGTTGTGTGTGTGTGTGTGTGTGTGTGTGTGTGTGTGTGTGTGGAGTTTTTTTCATATATTTTTAAGTCCCCCGTTACTGGGTGTGGGAATATTAAACGGAAACCTTTACGGGGATTTAAAATGGAGAAGGAAAGCGTGGAAGAAATGTAACTTTTTAAATCGTCTTAGAATTCACGTGTATATGTTTTTATAATTTTGTTTCATCTTTTCTTTTATTATTTTTTGTGGGTCGTTCATTTCCGAGGGTGGGGGAAGAGAAGAGGAGACTTTGAAGGGGAGTTTGCTGGTAAGAGGAATGCGTGAAGGGAATGGAGGTACATTTTTAAATAATCTGAGAATTAAGGCATATTTTTTGTTCATCATGAGGTTTTAAGAAGGTTGGTAAAAATGAATAAATAAATAAATAAACGGAGACTTTCAAGGGAAGTTTACAAGAGAGAACACTAAAACAAGAAATGAATATAACTTTTTGAATCACTTAAACAATTTCCGTATACTTTTTATCACATTAATTCTTTTTAGTCAACATTACAGAAACTAGCAAGAAATAATGAAAGAAAAAAAAATATAGAGACTTCTACTATCAAATACAATCCAGATGAACACACAAACTCAATTATAATCTCAAAACACCAAACAATTCACACACACTCTTACATAAACTCTGGAACTCCCTGCCTGCCTCTGTATTTCTAACTTCCCTTGACTTCACTTCATTTAACCTCTTCAGTACTACGTCACAATTTTACCTTGAGATTTGTGTACGATTAGACCATTTTATTGATATTAGGAAGTTTCTATGGAGGTCAAAATTTTAATGGCTACTGTCTTCACTAATTCAGTCCCGATATATAAGTTTCTAAAGCCACCAAGTAGTAAGCAGACTGAATATGGAAAAGTGTCATGGTACTGAAGGGGTTAAGAGAGAAGTTTCAAGACATTTATCCCTTTTATTTGTGCTAACTCTCTCGGACCTGCAAGGGGACTGACAACTAAGTAAGCTTTTTTATTCTTGTTTTATGTTTCCTTGGCCAGTTATTCCTTCTCATATTACAAAAAAAAGTCACCTATTACAGAAACTAGCAAAAGTGAAAACACCAAAAAAAAAAAAACCTTCACATTCAAACACAACCCAAACAAACACACAAACACTTCCTCAAAACACCACAGAATTCACATATACTCTTAATTAACCCCTTCAATACTGAGGCGCATTTTTAACGTGATGTTGGGCACGATTAGACGATTTTATTTACATTTAGAAAGGTGTATGGAGGTCAAGAGATTAATGGCCAGAATCTTTATTATTCTAACCACAACTTAAGATTCTGGAGTTGTACATAATTAGCCTTCATCGGAGAGAGAGAGAGAGAGAGAGAGAGAGAGAGAGAGAGAGAGAGAGAGAGAGAATGCACAGTAACTCTTGATCTTGTAGTGCCAAAGGTCGGGGAGAGAGACGGGGGGTGGTGTGGGAGTCAATGCCGTGGGTGCCGGACAGGAGTTGGGGGGGGAGAGGGTTAGTGCCACGTGGTTGCTGCTCACGCCAGGAAATTGCTACAGAGGAGTCAGGAGGGAAACATTGACCGGAGGAAGTGGACAGGAGGAGGAGGAGGAGGAGGAGGAGGAGGAGGAGGAGGAGGAGGAGGAGGACAGAAGGGTAGGTAAACTGGTACGAGGAAGAGGAGGAGGGAAGGGAAATGACGATGAAAAGAAGGTATGAGAAGAGAAGGATAATTAAGAGGATGATGACGAACGAAGGAAACAAAGAAGGAGGAAGATGAGAATTAAGGGAGGAAGAAGAAGAGAAGAAATGAGAGAATAAAACATAGAAATATGAATAAAAAAAAGTCAAATAAGAATAGAAGATAACAACAACGAAGACAACAACGATGATAAAAAAAAAAAAATAAGAAAAGAAAAAAAATCTCACGAAACCAAAAAAAAAAAGAAAAAGAAAAAGAAACAAAACAAACCAACACAAACGATAACAACAGAGATACAAAAAAAAAAAATAAAATGAAAAAAAAAAGAAAAAATAGAAAAAAATGAAAGAAAACAGAAAAAGCAAAACAAGCCAAACAAACAAAGAAACAAACAAAAAAACAAGCCAAAACAAAGGAAAACAAAAAGACAATTACTCTGATGACAAAGAAAGGTAACAATGAATATACAAACAGCGCTGACACTCGTACACTCAGACACTCAGACACTCAGACAGTACCACGGTGCCAAGGGAAGCAGGGGGGAAGGGAGAGGGGGGTGGGGGTGATAGAGGGGGAGATGAAAGAGTGCCAGACAGTACTCGTTGGATGGGGAGGAGCACGTCTGCCTGTCTGTCTGTCTGTCTGTCTGTCTGTCTGTCTGAGTAAAAGTAGCGATTATGAGGAGGAGTTGAACTGTTTATGTCAGGTGATGAGAGAGAGAGAGAGGAGAGGGAGAGGGAGAGGGAGAGGGAGAGTAGGGTGTGTATATCAAAGGAGAGAGAGAGAGAGAGAGAGAGAGAGAGAGAGAGAGTGAAGAAGAGAAGACAGAACGAAGTAGTAGAAACAAGAGAACCGTGATGATTTGCAGGAAGAGGAGGAAGAGATGACAAAGATTAAGAGAATGAAGATAAAGAAAAGGAAACACAAAAAAAAAAGGAAGAAAAAAGAAGAAAGGAAGAAGATGAAAGACTTAACCGATGAAGTTTTTATTTAGTTTTTTCTTCTTCCTTCTCTTGTTTATGCCCGCGCCCCCCACGCAGTTGTCCTCCTCCTCCTCTTCCTCCTCCTCCTCCTCCTCCTCCTCCACCTCCTCCTCCTCCTCCTCCTCCTCCTCCTGTTACAGTTTAAAGAGGCATTTACATTGTAGTGCATTTATGAATAATTAGCAAATGTGAAGATGAGAAGGACGAAAGAAGAAGAGGAGGAGGAGGAAAACGAGGAGGAGGAGGAGGAGGAGGAAGAAGAAGAAGAAGAAGAAGAAGAAGAAGAAGAAGAAGAAGAAGAAGAAGAAGAAGAAGAAGAAGAAGAAGAAGAAGAAGAAGAAGAAGAAGAAGAAGAAGAAGAAGAAGAAGAAGAAGGTGATAGAAATGAGGAAAAGGAATTGTAAGAAAAAAATTGCAGATGGAGAAAGAGAAACAAGAAGAAGAATAGAAGAAGACTATAGAGAGAAAAATGAAGGAAAACAAGATGTTGAGGAAATACAAGAGAGAGAGAGAGAGAGAGAGAGAGAGAGAGAGAGAGCTGGGGGTTAGTTTAATAATAGAATAAATAAAAAGATGTCTGTCTGTAGAGGGGCAGTGTTTTGTTCCTCCTCCGTGAAGTGGCGACACACATCACTAGCACTCCTGCCTGGCGAGGGGAGAACTTCACTGCCTAATCAAGCCTTTACCTATTCTCTCATCGTTACTCTAAAGATACCCATCTATGTAGATCTTTTGTTTGAGTTATCCCTAAAATAATTTTCTATTATGTAATTTAGTTAATTTTTCTTTTATTTTTTATGGGTAACTTAACTATTTTAATTTTGTTTTAGAATTATGTCTTTTTAAAACTTTATTTAATTCTTCCGTGTGCAGGCTAAATGGCGCGGGGACTGTGCGGCGCGGACTAAAGGGCACATATTTCAGCTACTCCGTAGAGTCCGTACTCAGCTCAGACCGCACTGATTCAGCCACGGTCCAGGTATATCTGGACCGTGGATTCAGCCACCTCTCCTTCTAATCCTTATACCCTTGGGAGGATGAGAGGGTTATGATCAGTCCGCGACGCAGAGTCCACGTGTCTCATTTTTTTCTATAGTAGTAGAAGTAGTAATAGGTCGCGGGCAGCTTAAGTTTACTACCTGCACTCTCTCGACCCTCGGCCCGCTAATGAAATGGACTGAACGTCGCAGAAACAATTTTGCGACGCTCAGTCCGCGACGCAGAGTCCCCGCGCCTCTCAGACCTACAACCGTCATGCACTCGGCAGGGTCTCTAAATATGTCAGATTTATGAGAGTGCCGCAATCCAGCTTGCCCAATTGTGTTTTTAATCTTTTATTGAGCGGTTAGTCCTTTTTTCTCATGAGGAACTTTCCTCCCAGACACTTTGTGTCCCCTGGTTATGCTGCTCCTTCTGGTGCTTAGCAGCAAGTACACATATATCAGGATGATTGGGAACCGTCTTTCCAAAATAACTGTGCCATCCCTCAACTGAATTGTTTGTACGTGAGAGGGCTCCCTTAACCTTATTGTATGATCCAGGGCGTGTGAGAGAACGTACCTGTAATCACTGTTGTGTCATTAACTTTCTGGTCAACGTAAGTGTCCTGAAAATATTCTATAAAGTCCATTAAACCGTCATTCCTGCCCGCTTCATCTTGGAGAATCAGTGACATGTATTCATACACTTCACTCTGGGACACAGAAAGAGCAAGCTGTCTCTTCACTCTTAAAACAAAAGTAAATTTTGCTAATTCTATGTACTTAGCACTAACTTCCAAGCTCAGTGCAGTCTCCACGTCGATTGTCTTAAATGAAAATCCAGCCTACAATTTCAGCAGCAGGGAAACACTCCTGGAAGACGCTCATCGCTGCTTTTTCAAAATCTGTCGTGATTGAAGCCGGAAAAGGAACAACTTCACTGGGAATGAGTTCTAATATCTTATCCAGCATTTTTTTTTTATGAAAGTTAACACTTTCCAGGCAACACATATACACATTGTAGTAAGCGTGGAGACTATACTGCTGTGTGTAGCCCACTGGAGTAACTTTGATGGTTCCATCACTAAACCAGTGTGCCACAAAGCAAAGGTCAGTGTGTCTGAAACAAATCTCATAATTACAGCGCCGATATCTGCCACACCTAGAACCGACTTCATAAATGAGACCGACTGCAGAGTCTAGAGAAACCTAATTACTGTGCCATGATATGTGTTGATTCCGAGTTTAGTGGTAGTTGTTGGCGGTGGGAGTCGTGATTGTTTATTCATTTATTACTTTTTGTCATTTTCATATATATTTTTATTTTTTCTTTATTTAACCTTGAATGTATTCGCTCATCACGCTTCATATACAAATGATGACACTCCTTGTTACTATGTACAGTACAGGGATGGAATGTTTTCACTTTTGTTGATAAAAAAAACTGTGTGTGTGTGTGTGTGTGTGTGTGTGTGTGTGTGTGTGTGTGTGTGTGTGTAATAATACTTATTCCTATGTATCCGTTTTACGAAAGTGAATGTATGCACAGTGCAGTAAAAGTAGAATACAAAGAATGTAAATAGAGAGTAAGAAAATAGAAAGTAAAGTCACTTGTGGCAGAGGCGTGGTGTGAAAGAGGCCTTAGTGTTAATTGGTGGGCAGTGGTGGCGTGCTGATCAGTGGGTGGCGGCGGGCAGTGGAAGCCTCGGTTCTTGTCGGTTAGGTTAGGTTACGTTGGTTAGGTTAGGTTAGGTTGGTGTCGTTGGTTAGGTTAGGTTAGTTGTTAGGTTGGTTGGTTCGGTTGGTTTCGTTGGTTAGGTTACAACGGCCAGGTTAGGTTGGTTTGCCACCACTGCACCATCGAGGCTGGAAGGATGTCCAGCCGCTCTGCCATGCGGCCTCGCCGCCATCTTCGCACGCTGCCCCTACTGCCTGCTCTTGCCTCTGAGAGGATGCTCTGCTCCAGGCGTCCTGTCACCTTTCTTCTGTGCTGCAACTTCCACCGGGATAAGCTCTTCCCGCCAGACCGCTGTGGCAAGGGTGTGCAGGCGGTGCTGTCCTCCTCAGTGACTTAGATAGTGTCCACGTCAGCATCACTATCCTGGCTCACCTCTCATAGATCGTGCTCATAATCTAGGCACACTTCTTCCAGGCTATCCTCAGAATCCAGATTGAGCGTTATCAGAGTCCTGGCTGTCGCTTTCCAGGTCAGCATCATAGTCCAGACTCATTTCTTCTGGGTCTGTCTCAGAATCCAGACTCACGCTTTCCAAATCATCTTCATAATCTAGGCTGCTGCTTTCCAGATCAGCCTCATAACCCAGACTCTCCACGTCCAGGTCAGCCTCAGAATCCGTGCTGTCCTGGTCCAGGGCGTCCTGGAAGTCATCCTCAGGATCCTGGCTGACCTGG
>NC_059289.1:7386836-7401836 GCF_017591435.1 Portunus trituberculatus | reverse complement strand
GTGTTCTTAAGTGAACTGAAGGCAGCGTCACATGTTCTCTATCATCTGTGGTGGTGGTGGTGGTGGTGGTGGGGATAGTAATAGAAGATAAGCTTAATATTACTTTGATTCCCTCTTTGGTGCAGACTCCTCCTCTCCTCTGTGTTGTGGGGCATGATCGGGCCTGATAGGGAAGGCTAGATGGCCACTCGCACGAATACTAATGACGCCTTGCTGATAAAACTCCAGTCTGTTATGTTTGAAGCTTCGTTCCTGTGCTCCTCTGCCTCGCCAACAAACTAAACACAAGAATGCTTAATTGAAACCCACCTGCCACCTGGTTTTGTGCTACTAAGTGCCGGGTGCTGCTGTGAATGGCTCCTGGCGGGCTGGCTACTGGTGCTGCGGGGACTGGTGGACCGGGAGTGGTGGGGGCAAGTACTGCACGGGGCCTCGTCTCATTCACCCACAGAAGCAAGTTTTTGGGGCAGCTGCATTAGTGTCTAGTGTCAGGCTGCCACAAACACTTCAGGTACAGGAATGTCTACCAGAGCCTGTCTTTCTGTCTTTCCCTTCTGTCTGTCCTCGCTTCGCTGTGTTTATGTTGTCTTGCTTGAGTCGTTTGTACGGTTTACAGACAGTAGTGGGAAGTGTTTTTTTTTTTTTTTATTTATTCGTTTTTATGTAGGAAGGGAATTTGGAAGGGCAACCAAATTCACAATAAGAAAAGAGAAAAGGTTTAATCTCCTGAGCGGGTCTTTTAGTGTTGGGTGCATCAATCTCAGCCTGTCAGGTCACCACCGCCAGAGGGACCTAAGGCGGAGCAGTTCTCGTGGTTTCTTTACATGCACGGCGGAGTTTTGGGCTTAATCTCAGTCAACTTGCAAGCCGCTGAGAGTCCCACACGCGATCAAGTCGGTACCGGTAAAGGAGAAAGGTTTCCCCAGCAATTATCGTCGCTCCTGTTGGTGAAAGGTTGATTTGCAAATGTCCACCACGCCGCTCGCCGCTCACATATCAAGTAGGGTCGTTGCTTAAGTCGTGGGTGGCTCAGAGCGTCTTGCAAGCACTGGAGGGAGTAAAAAATGGGAAAGAAAATTGCACAGGAGCGTTACAAGGTAATGTAGGGTGTGGTAGAGCGCCCTTCACTCACTGCTGTTACTGTCAGGGGCGGAAGCGTATAAACTACATCGTTGCTTTTGTCAAAGGACCGTATTCTGAAACACTTTTCCGCCACAATACTGCCACTACATTCAGAATCCTCTTGTTAAAGGTACACAGGTTTTTAAGGATGTTTCTACAGTTCTGTTTACAGATTAAGGAGATTTCTAAGCTATTAATAAGAAATATTTGAAAATCTTAATCTCTGTGGTCTATTAAAACAGTAGTGGCGAGAGGGTGAAGTGTTTCTATTTACTGACGCACGACATTCCCGGCACATCAAAGTTTTTTTTCAGAATATCGAAGAGCGTGAAACTTCAATAAATCTTCCCATGTTCCCTATGCTGGTATTTATTGCCTTAGAAAGTGACCCGTGAAGGAGGCCGCAGCCCCACCGCCCCGCCACCCCACCGCCCCACCACTGCCTCAGCCCTCCCAGCGACATCCCATCGACTCCCGGTATTGACAAGTGATCATCTGATGGTGAGTGATCGCGTCATGGGTGGGCGGGGTGGCGGCGTCTGTGCGGGCGTCTGGTGACAACGGTCCTCGCCATCACCCTCCCTCTCTGTCACTCCCTCCCTCCCTCCCTGGCCACGTCGCTTCTGCTTCTGTCGCGGTTCATCATCTGCTCCCTGTCTTTTATGATTATTGTTTTTTATTGAATTTTTTCCCCTCTCGTAATCTCATTTCCGCTTTATTCCGTTCTTCTTGTTATTTTTGTGCAAATGTTGGCGACGCGGCCGAGGAGGAGGAGGAGGAGGAGGAGGAGGAGGAGGAGGAGGAGGAGGAGGAAGAGGAGGAAGAGAAGGGGGAGGAGGAGTGGATGGGGAGAGTTTCTGGAAAGGAAGCGTGAGCCGGCAGCTTCCGTGCAGCGCCTCGGTGTCGGGGAGGAAAATTACTCCCTTCCCGACAGCATAGGCTGGACGGGAGTGAAGGAGGAGGTGCCGCAGGAAAGGCGAGGCAGAGGGAGCCAAGTAGCACTTTTGTCCCCCAAAGGCGCCACTTCCGAGGCTGATTTCATTGTGGCGGGCTGCGGGATGCGCCGGGCCCTCCCCGCTATTGTGGTGGCGCGCACATTACCACCACCGCGGCACAAAGGTGGCTCTTTTTTGTGTGTGGCGTAACCACAGGCCGGCGGTGGGCGCGTGTGACAGCAAGATGAAGGGCTGCGAAGCTGCCGCGGAGACACCCTGAAGGAGGAAGGCAGAGCGGCACCTTCCTGAACTGTCCCGTCACTCAGGGCAAGCACGGTGCGGCGCCTTACTAAGGCAACTACATCACAAATTAAAGATTTTCTATGTAATGCTGTGAAAATCCTGCCTTGTGGACTTCCTGGCCGCCGCCATAACTCAAGTAACCGCAAGCTGATCTCTGCCCTGCCCTTCCTTTTTTGTATTATTGATCTCCATTCCAGCAACACACGCAGGTCACGCCGCCTGCAGGCCGAGGCGTATTATGGGAGGGCCTGGCCGCAGGGCGCTGGGGCCAGAATACTGTTGGGTCACCGTCCCTCTATCTGTTCAATCCCTTATATATGTTTTTCCATTAAGACTTGAGACCATTCGAAGCTCTGCGCTCTGTGTGGTAATCAGCGAGTACGTTAAATGAACAAGGAACAAGGCAAAAAAGACATGAAGAAGAAAACAAAGAAAAAGAGAAAGGAACAAAATAGAAAAAGTTGTTACCATGCACAAAAGTATCAGCACTCCAGGAATTAAACTGTGCAGCATTTCGATCACGACACCCATAGGCCTCGGGAAGGGAAGGGCCACGAGGCAGCCCCGGGGAGCAAATGGCGCGCCTCTGCCGGGGAACACAGGCGTGAAGGCTGGCGGGGTGTGACTGAGGGAGGGCGTCGCAGAACAGCTGTCGGTTCTGAGCATTGTAAACCTGACCAGTCATCTGCATCCTTCTCCTGGCCCCCCATCCCCCCTAACAACGCCACATCCTCATTACCTCCCGCTGCATCAAGTGTCACACCTGAAGACACATTACCGCGACTCCCCATAGCTGTATCTCACTATTTCACCCCTACACCATCCTATCATCTCTCTTCCAAGTGTCATACTCTTCCAAAGCACATCCCGCCACTCCCCACAGCTGTATTACCCTCTTTCATCCCCTACACCCCTCCTCTTCCATGCGTTACACCCTCCCAACACATCACCGCCATTCCTTAGACATGTATTTCCTGGTTTCACTTCTGTTTCAGCTCTATTTCACCCCTCTTACATGCATCACACCCTTCCAAAGACACACATCTTTACCACTCCCAACAGCTGTACATTCTTATTCATCCCTGCACTGCTCCTCTTTCATGCGTCACACCCTCCCTTAACACATCCCTGCCACTCATTAGACATATCTCCAGGTTCCACCCCTACACCACTCTTCTTTCAAGCGTCATACCATTTCAAAAACACATCCCTGCCACTTCTCAGCCATGTATTTCCTTGTTTCACTCCTATTTCGCAACTCTTCCATGCGTCACACCCTTCCTAAACACATCCCTGACACTCTTTAGAGATCTGCCGCCCTGTTTCACCCCCTATACCACCCTTCCTCCAAGCGTCACACCCTTCCAAGACACACCTCCGCATCTCCACAAAGCTGCTAGTCCCTGTTCCACCCTCAAGCCACCACCTCCTCCTCCTCCTCCTCCTCCTCCTCCTCCTCCTCCTCCTCCTCCTCCTCCTCCTCCTCCTCCTCCTCCTCCTCCTCAGTCTTCCAGCACTAGGGTTACTCATGTGTAAATTGGGATGTATTTTAGTAATTTTAGTGAAAGGTTCTGGCCACGTGGAAAATGTGTGGAATGTGAACATGCAAGATCATCGTTGGAAGTCATGCAAGATCATCCACTCATCCTCCACTACCACCACCACCACCACCACCACCACCACCACCCAGAAGCACCAGCTCCTCATAACGTAAATTAGATACAACTGAAACATTCTACACTTCTTTTAACTGACCCTGGGTGTGGCAGGTCATGGCTCGTACTAGTAATCATGCTAGTAATCATGCACTCCATCTCCCACTCTCCCTCTTCCTCTCCCTCTCTCCCTCGACTCTCTTCCCCTCCCCTGACCCTTTTTTTAAGTCTCACCTGAAGGGAAGCAAGTTGGGGAGAAGCGGGCAAGCAAAAGCACATGATTAATATGTGATTGTCGTTGTTATTGTTTTCTTTGTGTCTTTGAGCAGGAGAACAAGGTGAGGACACGAGAGGGGATTAGTGAGGCGGGGCAGGTGTTTTGGAGTGTTGGGAAAGAGGGAGAGGGAGAGGAGGAGGAGGAGTAAGAGGAGGGAGTTTTTGTTTGCGTGTGGGAGGAAGAGGAAGGGTGGAGGATGCGTGATGGTAAAGGAGAAATCAGTTTGACGCACAAAAATACTTCTTTCAGTAATCACACACACACACACACACACACACACACACACACACACACACACACACACACACACACACGTGGCCAGAAGTTCACACGAATACAGGAAGAGATAAAAAAAAGAAACACTGACAAAAAAGATAAAAGAAAAACAGGATGAGGTTTGATCAGTCAGCGTGTGTCTGAGGAAATGCTTGAGTCTCCCCGCCACCGCTAGTTCCGGTCGAAGAAAACGGAAGAGCGGGATGGGAAATGATGGGAAAAAAGATGATGGGACTAGAATTTAGGATCATTTTCTCACCATTGTTGTGTGTGTGTGTGTGTGTGTGTGTGTGTGTGTGTGTGTGTGTGTGTGTGTGTGTGTGTGTGAGTGAGTGTTCAGTACCTTTATCCCTTTGTGTCTTACCTATTTCCTTTTTTTTCCTTTCTCTCTCTCTCTCTCTCTCTCTCTCTCTCTCTCTCTCTCTCTCTCTCTCTCTCTCTCTCTCTCGATTAATATTTCTTTATATTTGTCATTAACATCTTACTTGTCACTTTCTATTTTTCCTCCTCTTCCTCTTTCTCCTCCTTTTCTTCTCCTTCCTCCATTCCTTCCACCTTCCCCGTTGTTCAATTTGCTTCCTTCTCTTTCTCTCTTTCCTTCGTCAGCGTGTACTTCAACCTCTCATAACCTTCTCTCCATCCTTATCCTTCCACCACCACCACAACCACCACCACCACAACCACCACACTCTGCAATGGTAAATCAAAACCTGTAATACATTTCTCCCTGTGTATTCTTCGTTCGCGCGCGCACACACACACACACACACACACACACACACACACACACACACACACACAGGGAGTTACGAGGGCAAAAAATAAGCGGGTTTTGGAAGGAAAGGGGAAAAAAAGCAATCGTTTTCCATAACAGGAAGAAAGAATACTGAGAATCAAAGAGAGAGAGAGAGAGAGAGTGTGTGTGTGTAATGGCATGAGTGTGCACAGACAGACATGAAGAAAGAGTCCTATTTAAGTGTAGCTGTGTGTGTGCGTGTGCGTGTGTGTGTGTGTGTGTGTGTGTGTGTGTGTACTATTTAGGAGAGCATCAATTTTCATATTTGTTCTTATTTGTTTCTCTTTGTTTTCTTTATCTTGTGACCTTGTGTGTAATTATTCCCCGAGAGCAGGAGGAGGAGGAGGAGGAGGAGGAGGAGGAGGAGGAGGAGGAGGAGGAGGAGGAGGTGGTGGAAGAGATGAGAAAGGAGGATAAGAAAAGAAGAACAAGAAAGAAGAAGAAGAAGAAAAGATCAATGTTCGAAGCAAAAACATAAATAAAAGAAGAAAGAAAATAGAGAGAGAGAGAGAGAGAGAGAGAGAGAATGAAAACGAAAAAAAAGCAAGAAATAAAAGAAAGAGCAAAAGCTAAACTAAACTAAACAAACAAGGAGGAAGAAAAAGAAGAAGAAGAAGAAGAAGAAGAAGAAGAAGAAGAAGAAGAAAAAAAAAATGAGGATAAAGAAAACTAAAGAGATGAAACAATACAATATACAAAAAAAAAAAAAACTGAAAATTCAACACTAACGCATTTATTTCTCTCTTCCAACTCTTAATTCAAACACAAAATAAATTCCTAACCATTTATTTACTTTTTTTTTTCAAGTGTTCAATGTAAGATTTATTCCTTCCCTCTTATCTTTACGAGTACCTCCGTCCCGCGCACCTCCCTGTGTACCATTTGCATACTGCTATCTGTACCTGCCGTGTTGCTGTAGGCCTCGGGAATATGTATGCAGAGAGAGAGAGAGAGAGAGAGAGAGAGACGGGTTTTTTTCATTGTATCTCATCTTAGTTCACTTTTTTTAATATAACTTTAGAGAAGACAATTAATTACACACTCACAATGCTTACCTCCATCTCCTCCTCCTCCTTCTTCTTCTCCTCCTCCCATGTTACTATTTGGTTTTCCTTTGTATTCCTCCTCCCCGTTCCTCCTCCTCCTCCTCCTGCTCCTGCTTCTTGTTGATGGCCTCTCGTTTCCTCCCCGCGGCTTATGCTCTCCATCTCCCTCTCCCTCTCCACCCTCTCCCTCTTCCTCTCCCTCCGTGGCCGCCCAGACAGACAAGACTAACTCGCCTCCCGCTGAAATAAGTCATGCAACGTCCTTCCCGCATTAGAGGTTCATCTCGTCCCTCACAAACAACGCCACGCCGAAGACCACCCCTGGGACGTGTGTGTGCGTGTGTGTGTGTGTGTGTGTGTGTGTGTGTGTGTGTGTGTGTGTGTGTGACGTACGGACCACCCACGGTACACAGTGGAAACGCAATGTGAGTCAATGTAGACATCAAATTGAACCACTGCAAACCATCTTCCTCCTCCTCCTCCTCCTCCTCCTCCTCCTCCTCCTCCTCCTACTTCTATTCTTCCTCCTCCTCCTCCTCCGGCGCCCCCTGCAGCTGTCCCCGGCAAGTTAATCTCCCGCGGCCTCGTCAGAGCTATTGGAGAAGACGAAAGGACAGGAAGTAGTAACAGACAAGCATTCAAATAACCTCTCTCTCTCTCTCTCTCTCTCTCTCTCTCTCTCTCTCTCTCTCTCTCTCTCTCTCTGATATTTGTATTCATTTGCTATTTTTTCCTGTTTTTTTTTCGTGTACATCAATTTTTTTTCTTTTAAACCTCCATTCGCTACATCGTGTTTACTCCATTCCTTCTATCTCTTATATTGCCTTATTCCTGTTGTCTTCCCTCATCACCACCGCATCACCACAGTATCACCAGCCTCTCAACCTCATCATCCTGCACTCAGAAGGACCTCAGAGCACCTCATTCCACATCACCACATCACCACCACCACCATCACCGCCACAGGATGACAGTTGCACATACTAGTTAAGCCTGCTACCTTGTACCTCCAATCTGCCCTTTCATCTTCTGTCCCCTCTCATTTTCCATCCCTTCTCATCTCCCCTCCCGTTCTCTTCAAGCCTCCAAGCACGAAGGTAAACAGCGGGGGCAGGAGACTCAATCGGGTGTTCTTTCCTTTCTCTCATGGGCTGTAACACGATGAAATAGCTGTTAAAGGCAAAATGACCACTTCTGAAGACTTGGTAGGAGCCGCTGCCCTGACACCCGCCGATCAGGAACCACAGGGCACGGGGGTAGAGAAGCGGCAGGGAAAGGGGGTGAAGGGAGAGGCAGGGAAGAATATACTAGTACTACTGTTGCTTGTTGAGGTGGTTAGTCATAATGGCAGTGTGGTAAAGATCTGCCTCTAGGTGTTTTGGTGTTTTTTCTTTGTTGATCTCTGTTTCTGTCTTTGTTTTAATTTGTTTTTACTTTTTTTGTGTGTTTTTTTTGTCGTTTCTTATTCCTCTTTCTCTTCTTTTGTTTGTTTTCTCCATTTTTTCTCTCTCTTTCTTGTGGTTTTCTTTTTCCTTCTCGTTGCCTTTCCTTTATTATTGTTTTACTTCTAGTTCTCTTTTTTTTTTCGTTTCTTATCCCTCCTTTTATTTTTTTGTTTGTCTTCATCTTTATTTTTTTTTTACTCTTTTGTTTGATTTCCTTGTTCTTTTCTTCTCGTTGTCTTCCTTTATTCTTGTTTGTATGTTTTTGTTATCCATTTTGTTCTCTTTCTGATCTTTTTCTCACTCTTCCCTCGTTTTTATTTTATCTTTTTCCTCTTTTCTCTTCTGCTCTTCCATTATTTCCTATTCTTCCCCTCCTCTCTCTCTCTCTCTCTCTCTCTCCATTTTTTTTTCTGCCTCGTTCAGTTCTCTTCTTTATTCGCCTTTTTACTTATTTTTCTCCACACTCTTCAATGATTTTTCTACTACTACACTCTTATTTTTCTTCGCATCTCAAGGTTTCAAGACGTATATTCCCTTGGCCCCGAGCCGCGTCAGAGACAAACGCTTTGTTGGTCCCTGCATTCATACTCCCCTCGTGTGAATTACTGGCTTAAGCGGCGATCATTTCTCAGGGCTTCACCGCCACTTTGCTTGTCAGACATCTTAACCTAGTGAATTGCGACGTGTAGGAACCTTGGGAAAGCCGGGAGGAGGTGTGTGTGTGTGTGTGTGTGTGTGTGTGTGTGTGTGTGTGTGTGTGCGTGCGTGCGCTGCTCTGCTTCACATCGCCGGTGCTGCTCTGCGTTGCATTCACGTTGTTCAGCAGATTGCCAGACGTATCACTGCCGCAAAGTAAGGAGTAAGAAGCGCGTCATCCTGCAGCAGGTCGTGGCGCGGTGTTCGTGTTGTGTTGCTGTCTCTGAGTTGTGTTCCCGCCATGAGTTCTGCGTCTGTTGCTGTTCTGCACATCCTCTGATTTATTTTTGTTCAGAGTCTGTGCCGACTTCATATCCGAGTATATCTTTTGAACATGCAGCAGCAGCAGCTCCAACCAGTGCCCGCCGGATCAACTCGTAAACTTCTAATAAATTATACCCACATTGGGCATCAGGTGCCTGCGGCCGCGGCAGTCTGGTGTGCAGCCTCAAAATCTCAGCCACAAAAACATGAAGTGTGGGTGGACAGGTTCCCCTCCCCGGCTCTCCCTGCCTGCCCCGCTTATCCTGCCTCGCCAGGTGGCCACCGAAGACAGTGTGGAGTGACTCAGCGGCTTGTTCCCCCCCTCCGTCGTGGCCCTGCTGACCCATTGGACCCCCGATCCAGCCTGTCCGTCTGACCCAGTCCCGGCACGAGGCTTGGCAGGCGCCACACCACCGGTCAGCACCGGCCAGCGGCAACAGCAGCAGCAGGAGCAGCAGCAGGAGGAGCGGGTCATGCGTTCAAATCAGGTTCAAATCAGGGTAACAGATGTCGCGTGGACGCAGCGCTCCAGGGAAATCTGGGTGTGAGCAGGACATGAGGTGAGCGGCTGCGTGCCATGGCGGCCGTAGGCGATCTGCGAGGGGCACGCAGGCCCGGGGCACGGTGGGAGCTTGGGCGACGTAATGAAGGTATGGGGCAGCGTCGAGAGTGTTAGCGCACCTGAGGGTAGTGGCACGCTGGTGGTCCACGCAGGGCAGGCAGCCTGATGGGCGGCCGCCGCGCCGTAATGGGGTCCCCCGGCGGTTTATGTCTCACGATCTCAGGAGACAGCAGGGTAAGGGCTCCCCGCCGCTGTAATTAGTGTTTTAATTTTATAATATCACTGGAGGCATGTGGTGGCGGCGGTGTCACCTGTGCAGGCTGCTGAGTTATTGCCACAACGCTTGTCGCCTTAACGACCAATATTTCTTTGTCCGCCGTGAGTCTACTGCATGAAGCCCGCATTACTCACACTCCCCCGAGTGAAAATAATGATAAGCGAAGTAAAAACGTTACAAGATTATCAAACCATAAAAATTGCAAGTATTCAATTATCATTTGACCTAATGACCTGAAACCCCACGGAGTTCACTCCCCTCACTCGCCTGCTCGTGCCGCGCTCCGCCGCCCTCCTGCCGCCCGCCAGCCCGGCAAGCAAGGCTGAGTGGAATAGGGGATTGGCCACCGCTGGCGCTGGCGCTCATGGTGGTCCGGCGTAACTCCCCGCTAGTGTGTTTGGTGGCCAGAGTCACTCGACAGTACAGACAAGCCTCACTGTAGGGGCCGTCACCGCCGCCTGCCTCAAGGGGCGGGCCGGACAGCTTCTGGCGGAGGCGCGGTGTGTGGCGCAGCGCGTGCCTCTGACGCACGCTAGCAAACCTGCTAATGTCGCAACCCTCGGGTCGGCTGAGTGGCGCCTGCTTTATTACTGCTCATTACACCACTGCTTACAGAGGCGCTCGCCATCACTGACGCCGGCACAGAGAATAATGTAAAGGAGTTAAAGAGGGAACCGGACGGCTGGCCACTTGAGGGTTCCCTGCCTCACCTCGCCTGTCTTGCCCTCCTGGCCTCCTGGCCCCCTGGCCCCACCCTGTCCCGCTCCAGGGTCTGCTCGCCAATCTCCACCCGTCACGTCCCGCCGCCGGCACACTTCTGCCCTGCCTTGCCCCGCGCCTGGGACTCCAGTTTTTCTTGAGCTACTTGTCGGTATTCGATTATTGCCAGATGTACTTTGCCAGTGAACACGATAGACACTTTATCCTAAAACGTGTTGCTCTCCTGGACCGGCGCTAACGAGGGCTGTGGCGATGGGCTGGCGGCGGTCAGGGATGCTACTGCAGTTGCTACTGCTGCCGATGCTGCTGCTGCTGCTGCTGCTGCTGCTGCTGCTACTGCTCTAGGGGTGGCGGTGGTGTCTGGACGCGACCTACAGCCAGACCTCAATCACTTTAGCTTGTCGTGGCCTTCCGCGCCGCACAGCGTGGGAAATGGTGGAGATTGATGGGCCACGTGATAGGAGTCAGGGTCAGGGGAAGAAATTTTACGGTGGATTTACGGATCGCAAAGACAAAAAGGAGTGAGTGCCGAGTCGCCGCCGCCGCCGCTCGGAACCTCGGAAGCGTGAAATGACAAGAAGGCGAAAGAACAAGAATGTGAAGAAACAATTCCAGCAGTGTGCGTGTCTCATTCCTCCCTATGCCCTTTTCTCCCACATTCCTCTTCTTCCTCCTCCTGTTCCTCTTTTTTCTTCTCTCATTTCCCTTCCCCAACCTCCTCCTCCTCCTTGTCTCTCTCTCCTCTCTCCTCCCAGTTGTCGTTTTTCTTTCATTTTTCTTTTTCTTCTCACCTTATCCCGTTTCCTTCTCAGTGTCTTCCTCCGCCTCTCAATCCTCGTTTTCGTACATGTTCTCTCCTTTCATTCGTTCGTTCATTTGTAAATAGAATACATGAAATCTAGACCAAAATGATAGTCTTAAGTTTATAACATGTCTGAATTTAATTAAACATCACTTTTTTCCCCAATAAGACAGATAAGAGAAGGGAGTTAATAGCCTGAGCTTTTAAAGTCGCAGGAAATTTATTAGAAGTCACTAAAAATAAAACACGTAAAAATTACGGACGGAACGTAACAAAATGCATGAAATTACAAGTAAGTGTGTGTGTTTGTGTGTGTGTGTGTGTGTGTGTGTGTGTGTGTGTGTGTGTGTGTGTGTGTGTGTGTGTGTGTGTGTGTGTGTGTGTGTGTGTGTGATTCCCAACTTCACGTTCTTCCCTTGTCCCATTGTTTGGCAGACCTCGCTTGCTTGCCCGGCGCTGATTACAAGCAACACACACGAGACTTAACGCCGCGTCGACATGACAAAAACCTGATTCTCGAAGCGCTGAAACCACACGTTTCTCTCACTCTCTCTTAAAATAAGCAACAATTGAAAGACCAAAGGTTAAGTGATCTGCTGCCACTGCATGGGAGAATGATATGCTGTGTTTTGTACCGTGGCAGGCAAGAAGTGAAGACAAGACACTTCCAGATGTAAAAGGAAACATGTCCGAGTACATAAGAGGCGGACAGCAAGACTGGTGGTGGTTGCCTTGCCCAAGCAGACACTGTACTACACTTTGGCGATGACTAATGGTGACAGGCGAAGTTAGGTGAGTAATAGCAGGTGGAAGGGTAATAGGTGGTTTATTGAATACGTGTAATACTGGAAGGGACTGTAATTAAATGTGCAGAGAGTAATAAAGAGTGTATGATAGTTACGCAGGAAGATATTAGTTTACTTTTTTTGTAGAGCTCTTAGGTGACTGTACGTAGATGTAATTAGATAGAAAATGATGTTTGTTGGAAGTAAAAGCGTTGTTAGTAGTGTGTGTGTGTGTGTGTGTGTGTGTGTGTGTGTGTGTGTGTGTGTGTGTGTGTTCAGGAGGCCAGCACAAGGTTAAACAAAAAGTAGAAAAAAAGGATCCTGCTCATCTGCCGCTCTGAAAACTGGTTAATAAAAGCTGAAAATAAAAGAAAAAGAAAAAAAATCCAATAAATTAATGAATCGACCCGAAAAAAAAAAACGATAATTTGCAAACCTAATCTTTTTTATTCTTTTTTTTTTTCAACTGCGCAGAAGGTTATATCTTTGTCTGACCTAATGTAACCTTGTGGGAAATTATGTTTATTTTCACCATTATCAACACCACCACCACCACCACCACCATCATCATCATCATCATCATCATCATCATCATCATCATCCATCATCACTATTACTATTACAATTTTTAGGACTATCCCAATTATCAACATTACCACTATCATAAGAAACACTATCATTACTATTATCATTACCACTGTCATTAACTTCTAATATTACAGATACTATCATTGCTACAATCATTACTTCTATCATTGCAGACACACGTAAACACACATTCTTCTACATAAATATAAACACACACATTTCTTTACATAAATATAAGCACATTCCTCTACAGACACAAACACACATTTCTCTAGAAACACAAACACACATTCCTCTAGAAACACAAACACACATTCCTCTAGAAACACAAACACACATTTCTCTAGAAACACAAACACACATTCCTCTAGAAACACAAACACACATTCCTCTACAGAAACACAAACACACATTCCTCTACAGAAACACAAACACTCATTCCTCTAGAAACACAAACACACATTCCTCTAGAAACACAAACACATATTCCTCTACAGAAACACAAACACAATTCCTCTAGAAACACAAACACACATTCCTCTACAGAAACACAAACACACATTCCTCTACAGAAACACAAACACACATTCCTCTACAGAAACACAAACACACATTCCTCTACAGAAACACAAACACACATTCCTCTACAGAAACACAAACACACATTCCTCTACAGAAACACAAACACTCATTCCTCTACAGAAACACAAACACACATTCCTCTAGAAACACAAACACACATTCCTCTACAGAAACACAAACACACATTCCTCTAGAAACACAAACACACATTCCTCTAGAAACACAAACACACATTCCTCTAGAAACACAAACACACATTCCTCTACAGAAACACAAACACACATTCCTCTAGAAACACAAACACACATTCCTCTAGAAACACAAACACACATTCCTCTAGAACACAAACACACATTCCTCTACAGAAACACAAACACATATTCCTCTACAGAAACACAAACACACATTCCTCTAGAAACACAAACACACATTCCTCTACAGAAACACAAACACATATTCCTCTACAGAAACACAAACACACATTCCTCTACAGAAACACAAACACTCATTCCTCTAGAAACACAAACACACATTCCTCTAGAAACACAAACACACATTCCTATACAGAAACACAAACACACATTCCTCTACAAACACAAACACACATTCCTCTAGAAACACAAACACACATTCCTCTAGAAACACAAACACACATTCCTCTACAGAAACACAAACACACATTCCTCTAGAAACACAAACACTCATTCCTCTAGAAACACAAACACACATTCCTCTAGAAACACAAACACACATTCCTCTAGAAACACAAACACACATTCCTCTAGAAACACAAACACACATTCCTCTATTTTCCTGTTTTTTAGCCATTTATCTGTATGTATTTTTTTTTCTTGAAATTTAACTATAGATATTCACACGTATTTCCTCTTTAATTTTTCCGTGTATCTGTGTATTTTTTCTCCCTTTTCTTTGCATTTCTTTGTATTCACTCGCCTCTTTCTTCTATCTCTAAGCATTTACCTTTTCTTTTTCCCTGCGTCTACTTTGATTTCCCTATTTCACGTCTTATTTGTATACATTTCTCTTCATTATCACTCTAAGTCTTCATTTTATGTATACCTATTTTAAACATTATTTTTCCTATACTTTAATTTCCGTCCTATTTTTCCTATATCCTTTCCCGTGCAGGTGTGTGTAGGTACAGGTGTAGTCAGGTGTGCGCAGGTGTGGTCAGGTGGGGTTAGATAGGGCCAGGTGTGCACGTCTGATGGATAAAGCAATTAAGTGATGTAATTAAGGCCACTACATAACACTCATGACAAACGATGGCCTGCACGTTGCGCCTGGAGGAGGAGGAGGAGGAGGAGGAGGAGGAGGAGGAGGAGGAGGAGGAGGAGGAGGAGGAGGAGGAGGAGGAGGAGGAGTTATGGATGTTTAACAGCTGACGTCTCGAAGTGAATTGTATCGGTTTTGGGAGTCTTCCTTCAGAGAGAGAGAGAGAGAGAGAGAGAGAGAGAGTCTTTTTTTCATTCTTGCTTTCCCTTCTTTTCTTTAATAATTTCAAGTTTCTTTTATCAGTTTTGCACAACTGTTAATAATAATTTCCGTTATTTATTAAGTTTTACAGTTTAGATATATATTTTCTTTTAGTTTCGTATGTTGAGTTATCTTTTTTTCCACTAATGTTCACTTACTTTTAACTTCACATTTCCTGTTTATCCACACCATACACTTATTCACAAAACATTCATGATATCATAAAGAAAATGTCCGTTAAAATGGCATCACTTTATCTTGCTCATTCTTCCAGTTACGTCACCACACCTTCGTTCAACTCCCAGCGCGGCCAACTCTCCATTCATCATCCTGTCAACTGGCCTGCTATCTATTCATCTTACTATATATCTC
>NC_059289.1:7364336-7379336 GCF_017591435.1 Portunus trituberculatus | reverse complement strand
TTTCTTCTTCTTCTTCTTCTTATTATTATTATTATTGTTATTTTTTCTTCCTTCTTCCTTCATCTTCTTGTTCTTCTTGTTCTGTATAGGTTTATCATTTTTTTTCCTTTCTTTCATGCCTTTTCTTGAGTTATGGGAGATTAAGAGTAACACTTTTTGTTCTTGTTTCCCCTGTTTTGTGTGTGTGTGTGTGTGTGTGTGTGTGTGTGTGTGTGTGTGTGTGTGTGTGTGTGTGTGTGTGTGTGTGTGTGTGTGTGTGTGTGTGTGTGTGTGTGTGTCTCGAGTTCATTAATTTCTTTGTCGTTATTTTTTTTTTGTAGTTTATGTTACCGGTTATCTTCATCATTATTCTCGTGTCTTCCTGTCCATATATATTTCTCTCTTCACATTATTTAATTTTTTTTCGTTTGTTTTATCCCTTGTCTTCTTATTTTACTTTATATAATCTTCCCTTATTTTTATTTCTATTGAACCCCATTTCTCATCATTTCTCTTATCTCTTCTCCTTTATTCCCTTTTCTCCCATTTTTTCCATTTTTCTCTTTTCTTTCCTCCTTTCCTCCATCTCCTTTATTCCTTCTTATCTATAACCTACTCCTCCATATCTCTTCCTTACTCCCTTATATTCATCCTCCTCTTTTCCCTCTTCCTTTTGTTTTCCGATTTCTTCTCTCCTGTCCCCGCCATAACTCCTCACCCCTTCCCTTCTCCTCCTCCTCCTGCTGCTCTTATATCTAACCTAACCTCACTTACACTCTATATTATCTAATCTGTCAACGTGGAGGCCTCTAGCTCTTAATCTAAAGGTGCATCAAGACGTTATTGATTAGCTTCTGAGATACTTTATTGTGGAGAAACTCAGGTAAGGCGGGGCGAGCGATGGTAATGGGTAGGTGGTGGCGCTGGTGGTGACGGTGATAGGTGGGTAAGGGTGGGTCTGTGGGCGGGTCTTGGGCGTGGGCAGGCCTACGGAAGGTTGGATTGGGCTGTCGTGAAGTAATTTAGGCAAAGGTAAGTCGTTAATATGGATTCTCATAAGCCACCTGTCATTAACTTTTGGCCTTACTTCCTCTCTCTCTCTCTCTCTCTCTCTCTCTCTCTCTCTCTCTCTCTCTCTCTCTCTCTCTCTCTCTCTCTCTCTCTCTCTCTCTCTCTCTCTCTCTCTCTCTCTCTCTCTCTCTCTCTCTCTCTCTCTCTCTCTCTCTCTCTCTCTCTCTCTCTCTCTCTCTCTCTCTCTCTCTCTCTCTCTCTCTCTCTCTCTCTCTCTCTCTCTCTCTCTCTCTCTCTCTCTCTCTCTCTCTCTCTCTCTCTCTCTCTCTCTCTCTCTCTCTCTCTCTCTCTCTCTCTCTCTCTCTCTCTCTCTCTCTCTCTCTCTCTCTCTCTCTCTCTCTCTCTCTCTCTCTCTCTCTCTCTCTCTCTCTCTCTCTCTCTCTCTCTCTCTCTCTCTCTCTCTCTCTCTCTCTCTCTCTCTCTCTCTCTCTCTCTCTCTCTCTCTCTCTCTCTCTCTCTCTCTCTCTCTCTCTCTCTCTTTTCCCTCCGTGACCTTCTGTTCCAGGGTCATAATGGAGTTTAATGTCTTCCTTTCCACTAAGTGTTTATGGACTGAGTGGGGCTGCAAATGGAGTGTGGGTATAAACTGTTGTTTATGTATTTAAACTAATTAATAAAGATCTCTTGAATATGAATTTTGTTCTATCTTTTTTTTCCCTCAATCTTCCTTTTTTTTTCTCTTTGAAGTTTTGATAGACAGGAAGGATTGAATATAAAGGCAAATTTAAGTTTTTTCATATGGAGTTCTGTGAGTAAAATCAGTTTTCTTATTAGTGAACATAAGAAAAGAAGGGCCTACACGTGACAGTCCCTGTGTTATTAAAGCAACCTAATCCATCTATCATTCCCATCCATGAACTTATCTAATCTTCTTTTAAAGTTCCCTATTGACTCAGCTCTGACTACTTGACCACTGAGACCGTTCCACTCATCTGTTGGAAAACCAGTTTCTTCCCATTTTTTTCCTAGACCTGAATTTTTCAAGTTTGAACCCATTATTTCTTGTTCTGTACCCGCTACTGATCTTAAGAACTTCGTTCTTGTCCCCTTTGTTAAAACCCTTATACCACTTAAATACTTCTATCAGGTCTCCTCTTAACCTACGTCTCTCTAAGGAATGCAGTTTGAGTTTTTTTTCAGTCTTGTTGCATAGGGAATATCCCTCATTCCTTATAGGTATCTTTTTAGTCATCCTCCTTTGCACTGACTCCAACTGAGCTATATCCTTCCTATAATGTGGGGACCAGAACTGTACCGCATAGTCACGACGTGGCCTGACCAGCACCAAGTATAATTTTAGTATTAATTTATGATGATATTGAAATTTTTTTTCTTGACAGGTAACAATTAGTTTATGATCTATGATGTTAATTGTGTGTTTTGTTAATATTATTGACGGTTTTCATGTTGTTCTGTACAGGTGATAAGTTAACTGTTTTCTATATATTCGTCAGTCAGTCAGCCATTTTCATAACTTTCATTGGTGCTTGTTTTATCTAGTTAATGTTTTTTCTTCTCCCTTCTGCAGGTAAGTGTTGATTCCATTGATGACGTGAACGAACGAAGGTAAAGTTTTGTGTTGCTATTCGTTATTGTTTCGTCTCGTATTTCATGTATTGAGAAGTCTGTATCGTTATTGTGTATTAGTTTCTGTTGGTGTTGTGTATTTCGTCTTTTCTTTGAGTCTTATTCACTTCATTGAATTAAAGTTTCTTGTTATTTTTCGTGTTCCTTTTACCGAGAAATTTAGAAACACTCAAAAAATACGCAGAGGAAATAATAGGCGTGCTTTGTATAGACATTTATTTTATCTTGAGTTGAAATCCAATATCCATCGACTAAAAAAGATAAAAAAGTTCTAAAACTCCAATGACATAAAAAAAAAGAAAAGGAAAAAAAGATACGGGAAGAGCACAGTGTAGAAATCCCAGTGTTCCTTCAATTGAGTTAGTCAGTTGTTCTCACCGACGCAAACATTTAGAAAGACTCGAAAACTAGACACAAGAAATAAGAACAACTAGAAACTGAACAATACTATGAGCGTGTGGCGAAGGAGACCTAACAGTAACAACGAAAAATTAACAACAAAAAAAAAAAAAGACTGAAATTCACACAACCCTATAACAAAAAAATGTACTAATGTAGAAACGATAATGAAAAATAGAATACACAGGAAAAAATAAATAAGAAGCTGTAACTTTTAGAATCCTTTACTGTCACTTACCGAAAGCAATTCAATAACGATAACAACAAAAAGATAAATCATATTAGTAAAAAAAACACCACCATTCTTTAAGCGACAAAAAATAGACGTAATGGGGAATGTGTTGAACGGAAGGTCAGACAGAGGCAAAAAAACGAGAGAGAGAGAGAGAGAGAGAGAGAGAGAGAGAGAGAGAGAGAGAGAGAGAGAGAGAGAGAGAGAGAGAGAGAGAGAGAGAGAACAAACGAACGAACGAACGAACGAACATTTACGACAATCACGTCATTTGTGGATTTCTTGCGCAGGTAGACAGACAGACAATGAGCCAGACAATCAGGTGAGCCACGAAACGCCAGCATCTCCTCATGAACCCTTTTTGTCTCTGCTCTTTTTACGTGTGTGTGTGTGTGTGTGTGTTCTTATTATGAACCATAGTCGAGGTGCACTGGAAATGAAACACCATCTGATGCGTTTCGGTTGACGTGTTAAAAGGAATCCGAATCTGTTGTTTTTATCCGATGTCACTCTTTTCTCTCCTTCGTGTAAGCCTTCCTCGATCTTCCACTACAGAGAAAAATGGGAAAAAACTAAACGTGAGTGGAAAAATATAGGGAGGAATGATAATAAGAGTAATAGTGGCAATTTTTCATGGCAGTAACGAGGTAAGAGAACAGGAAATAAAAGCACGTAAAAAAAATAACAGGAAAGGGAAATAAGAAGCAGAAGAATGATGTACTCAAAAAAAAAAATATAAAAGCTGAGAGATAAAGAGAGTAATAATCATAACTTTTCACGTCGGTAACAAGGTAAGACGAATAGAAAAGTACCAAAGAAAAACCAAAGATAAAGAAAACTGGAGAGGAGGGAAAAGAAGAATAAGAACAAGAACAAGAAGAGAATAATGGAAATAATGGTAAGTAATTGCTTCTATATCTAACAAAAAAAAAAATGAAATAGAAATAAGGAAAAAGAGGTGTAGAAGAAAGCAGTAACATTTCAGGCACTAACAAGGAAGGAAAAAGGAAGGAAAAAAGAAAGCGAAGAGGAAGAGGAAGAGGGAGAAAAATGATTCAACTATTGTATCTAGTCAGTAATAAGGTGAAAAGGAGGAGTGATGCGAAGGTAATTGGGGAAAGGAAGAGATAATCAGAACACGACACCTATTTGATGAAAGGAATGGAGAAAAAAGGGAAGGGGAAAGAGGAAAAAATGGTGATAAAAAAGGAAGTATGGGACAAAGATTGGCGCGTCACGTCCGGTCAATAATGAAGAAAAATTACGAAGGAAAAGAAAATAAAGGAGAATGATCAAAGAATAGAAAGAAAATGCAATATTAAAGTTTGTAATAAAAAGAAACGAGACGAAGGAAAGGAAGACAAGTATGAATAAGTATAAGTATAGATAGATATTAATAAGTATAAATAAGTATGAATAAATGTGAAGAATGTTTAACCCCTTCAGTACTGGAACGCATCTTTTATTATGAGTTTTGGGTATGATTGGACGATTTTATTGATATTAGAAAGGGTCTATGGAGGTCAGAATATTAATAGCCAGAGTGCTCACTATTCCAATCTCAACATAAACATATGGAGCTGTATAAAATCACCAAATAGTAAGAGAAATAGATTTGGAAACTCCTCATGGTGCTAAAGGGGGTTAAAGTCACAGAAAAGGAGTAAAGGTTGTTAAAAGAATGTAAGAGAAATGTAGCATGAGAAAATAGAAAAACAAGAACAGTAAGGAAAAAATAGAAAATGGAAAACTGACATTCCAACACAAATCTCAAAAAAAGAAAAGAAAAAGAGAGGAAAATGAAAACCAAGTCAAAAGATAACAAAGAAAATACAAGAGTAGCGAAATGAAAAAAAAAGGAAACGAAAAACTAAAAATATCAACACTAACTTGAAAATAGAAAGAAAGAACATGAAAAGAAAAAAAACGAAAAAAAAAGAAAACGAAAAGAAGGAAACGGAAAAATAGACGAAAAATCCAAATAAAAAAGGAAACAAAAGAAAAGAAAAACAAAAAATGATAAATAAAAAAACAAATCAAGTGACGAAGGGGAAAAATCCAAATTAAAACAAAAAAGAAAAGAAAAAAAAGAACGAAAAGAGAAAAAATAAATCTGAAGGTGAGTGAGGTGCGAGGCCAAGATAAGTACACGCTATACCCGGTAATGAGAGAGTAGCTGCTATGGAGACACTTGGTGCGGTAAGTGGCGTGGCGTAACGCGGTGGCTCTTTACGCATCGCTGCTTATTGCGGGTAACGTTATCACCTCAGGCAGTGGTGGTGGTGGTGGTGTTAGAGGTGCTTAGTGTCCAACAGGTGACGTCCACGAGCTGGTGATATGAGAGAGAGAGAGAGAGAGAGAGAGAGAGAGAGAGAGAGAGAGAGAGAGAGAGAGAGAGAGAGAGAGAGAGAGAGAGAGAGAGAGAGAGAGAGAGAGAGAGAGAGAGAGAGACACGTTGATTTCATGTTTTTACGTAAATTATTAATATTTTTTTATTACTAAGTATTTCTCTCTCTCTCTCTCTCTCTCTCTCTCTCTCTCTCTCTCTCTCTCTCTCTCTCTCTCTCTCTCTCTCTCTCTCTCTCTCTCTCTCTCTCTCTCTCTCTCTCTCTCTCTCTCTCTCTCTCTCTCTCTCTCTCTCTCTCTCTCTCTCTCTCTCTCTCTCTCTCTCTCTCTCTCTCTCTCTCTCTCTCTCTCTCTCTCTCTCTCTCTCTCTCTCTCTCTCTCTCTCTCTCTCTCTCTCTCTCTCTCTCTCTCTCTCTCTCTCTCTCTCTCTCTCTCTCTCTCTCTCTCTCTCTCTCTCTCTCTCTCTCTCTCTCTCTCTCTCTCTCTCTCTCTCTCTCTCTCTCTCTCTCTCTCTCTCTCTCTCTCTCTCTAGCAGAAAAGCTTATTAAGGAAACAAAATCGGAAACATTTCTTGCCGCCACCGTCACCTCCTCCGAAACACCGGCGTTCCCGTACACTTGTCTGCACGAGACCATTTTTTCCTCCTTGTCACTTAATTGCTTACCTGGTTTTTCATTGTGTTCTCGTCCCTTTTTTGTCGTCCTGCTAGCGAGCCTGGTGAGTGTGTGAGTGTGTCGTGGCTCTCGCGTGCTTGTCCTGCCGAGAACAAATTTGACAAAGTATTTGGTGACCATTCTCGCTACTCAGCGGCGACAGGAAGAGAAGAATTCTACCGCCACTGAAGGACGTCTGCCTTACTCTCTCTTCGCCCTCAGTGTGTCTGCCGTTGTATTCTGAAGCCCTTATGGCAGCGCCTCTGCTTCTTTCACGATTCTTGTTGATGTGACAAAGGATTTTATTTTATTTATTTATTTTTTTTTTTTTTGTTATCTGAACACTTTCTACAGTGTTGTCATTAGAGGCACTCTTTATAATCCCGATGTTCATCTTTATGGCTCTTGAAAATATTCGTGGTAAGAGATCAAAACGTTTCAGAACACGGGCCTTTCATGACCTTGGCTGCGGCGTGGCCAGAGTGATGGCTGGCAGCAGAGGCCTCAGTGCCGAACCAGAATTTCGCGCTGGCCTCTTCTTTGAGCCGCGCGACAAAATAGTGCACGGAGCCACGCAGGGAAGTGAGGCCTTGCTAATTTCACACTGTTATCAGAGACGCCTCGGCGGTGCGTGAGTTAGTGGGCGTGTTAGTCATGCGGAGTGAATACGGGCGCCTGAGCAGCCCGAGTGGAACGGCACGCACGGCGCGGCCCCTCCCTCGCTGATTGCTTCGCCGCGGCCAGCCAGGAGCTGCGTGCCGGCTAGCACCAGTAAGTGGCAAACGGTAGGAACAGGATTATTATTGGCCCGCGTAGTGATGGACGAGCTGGGGCGTGATTAGTGAGGTAAGTAGGTGCCGGGCAGGCGAGACGGCCGCGGCCAACCTCCGCGCTTCACATCTTTGATGCTGCAGCACAAGGCCCACATCACCACGTCCGTCACCGGTAGTATATTGCGGCGTGGCTGTTACTTTTAGCGCCGCGCCAATTAACTGGGTCATCGTGGTCCAGAAATATGTTTCATCAAGCATAAACTGCCACCTTAGATTATTGGATCACAGTTTAATGAAGACGAAACTGTCTCATCTGCCGTAATTCAATAAACTGCCCAGATAAAAACAGCTCTGGGTCGCAGCGTGGCGTGGCGTGGAGGAGGCGCGGACAGGCGGCCCCTGGTGAGCAGGTGTTCAGAAAGCGTTCGGAAATGCATCATCCCCCACCGAAATTGCAGACTTCCTGAAGGATGGACGAGTAGCTGTGGGTTTTCATGACTTACTCTTGAAGGATCCAACATTCCTGTGGCGGCCGTACCCAGTGGCTGTCCTTGCCAGGCTGAGGCGAGGACCGGACGGGAACAGAGGATAGGTGGAGCGTGCGACTCGCCAGGATAGGTTAAGTTAGGATAGGTTAGATTAGATTACTTTAAATTAGAGAATAGATGGCGGAGTGAGGTTTAATCAAGTGACAGAGAAGAATATTTTGGGATAAATCAAGATGGTGAAACGAATAAGTGATGATGCTATGAATGGAGTATGCATGTGACAGTGGGCGTTAAGAGGGGACCAGCGGGCGATGTAAGTGAGTGGCGTCCGTGTGCGTGGCAGAGGACCGAAGTGCACGTCCCTGTTGCTCATTGTATTGTGTTTCCCGGAAGAACAGATTACAAGGACCATGGCGGTGTCTGACGGTGGTGGTGGTGGTGGTGGTGGTGGTGGTGGTGGTGTGGCTCTGTCTTGCCGCTTGACTGGAGAAGGAAATTGTTCTTAGGAATAGGTAGATAATAACAATCTCTCTCTCTCTCTCTCTCTCTCTCTCTCTCTCTCTCTCTCTCTCTCTCTCTCTCTCTCTCTCTCTCTCTCTCTCTCTCTCTCTCTCTCTCTCTCTCTCTCTCTCTCTCTCTCTCTCTCTCTCTCTCTCTCTCTCTCTCTCTCTCTCTCTCTCTCTCTCTCTCTCTCTCTCTCTCTCTCTCTCTCTCTCTCTCTCTCTCTCTCTCTCTCTCTCTCTCTCTCTCTCTCTCTCTCTCTCTCTCTCTCTCTCTCTCTCTCTCTCTCTCTCTCTCTCTCAAGGTAAGAATTTATTGACTTCATCTTAGGAATTCGTTTTCAGTAAAATCACAAATCATCACAACCTTTACCGACTTTTTCCTTCTTATTTTAGTTGAGTAATTGAGACGCGCCTCTGAGCCATTGCATTCTCAACATACCTTCTTGATAAGCAGAAGGCAAACAGGGCCACGAGAATGCTGACAATGCAGTGCTAGATTCCTGTTCTTTTCACTGCTTGCTGTCTTCTATGCTGCTTCTTACTTTTTTTTTTTTTTTTGCTTCTTCTTGGGTCTTGAGTGGGTGAGGGTTTGGCGCCAAATACGAATCCTCTTTCTTCTTTGTTTTTTTTCTATCACTTTCTATCCTTCTTTCTCACTTTCTGTCTTTTCGTTTTATTTTTTGCTAGTCAAGTAAATATTTTTGAGTTTCTCTTCCTAGTATCCTTAATTTTTTTTTTCTCCCGTCCGTGTCTCTGTCTCCTTCCCCTCCTTCCCATTATCTCTCTCTCTCAGTGACTCTCATTCTTTGCCTTTTTATCACTATTTCATTCCTCTATGTCACTCTTTATCTTCCGTCTTCTTTGCTAGAGTTGAAAAAATGTCTGAATTTCTCCCCCAGTTATTGAATTTCTCGTTTCCGTCTCTCCCTTCCCTTCCATTTTCTCCCTCCTAAAAGCTATCCCAATTTTCTTTCCTCCATTTCTGTTTCCATTTTCAAAACGACCCGCCATGGTTTCTCTTAATTAGTTCATTCATCTTGCCTCTTGTTCTTCCTTCCTTTCGTCATCTCTTTTTCCTTTCTCTCATTCTTTTCTCCTCCCCTTCTGTCCATTTTTCATCCTTTCATCTATCTCTGCTACTTTTCCTACCTTTTCCTTTCATTCTTAACTCTCTCTCTCTCTCTCTCTCTCTCTCTCTCTCTCTCTCTCTCTCTCTCTCTCTCTCTCTCTCTCTCTCTCTCTCTCTCTCTCTCTCTCTCTCTCTCTCTCTCTCTCTCTCTCTCTCTCTCTATTTTTTATTGTCTGTATAATTCTTATCCATACATCCATTCATTTATCCTTCCTGTCTTTCCCTTTTAGTTCATTCATCCTTATCTCCTATCCTCTCTCCCATCATCCTCTCCCCTTCCTTTATCTTTCCATCCATCCATTCATCCACCCTCTTACCCTTCTCTTTTTACTCTTCTTATTTATCCTCTATTCGTATTTCTCCATCCATCTTTATGTTAACACCTTCAATCATCCATTTGTAAAGTTCCCTGCCATTTTTTCCACTCTTCTTATCTACTCTCTCCTATCATCACCTCACATGTTCCTATCCCATCACATTTATGCCTTTTCATTTGCCTCCCCATGCTTTATATACCATCCCATCACCAGCCTCTCCATCCCTTCCATCCTTACCGCTCTTCCATCACCCACACACTAGCCTCGCATCGAACACTCCAAACACTGACCACGAGGACACACAGAGAGACCATCACGGCGGCCACAAAGTATCGGGGGCGGGTATCAGACGGTGGCGGTCACGGGTTAAACTAATCCCCCGTGCTCGCCCCTCCGGAAAACCAGCAGGCGACCGCAACACAAAAAGACTACTGGGAAACCCTTGAGGTGCTGAGTGTGTCCATACGAGCAGGCGGAGCAGGAGGAGGAGGGAAGGCCGGAGGATGGGCGTAAGGGAAAAGGGAGAAGAGGAGAAGGACAAGAGGGTTCTGGAGTGAAGATAATGGAGGGTTCGTGGGTGGCGTGGGTGAAAAGACGATTTATGTGCTGTGATAAGAGTTAAAAGCTGCACATGATCTGCTGATGAGGGGCGATGGCTCGGTGGGTGGCGCTCTTCCTGGTGGTGATGATGGTGGTGATGGTGCAGGCGGAAATTGAGCAGAAGTTGGATTTGATTGTCATGAACTGTACTGGATGGCTGGAGAGATGGAAGAAAAGAGAAGGGAGAAGATTGAAGGAAGAGGTTTTGTATAGCGTGTCGGATGTGGAGGAGTGGAAAAGAAGGAAGGGAATAGAAGTAAAGAAGGAGATTTATAGAGTGTAAAGGGTGTAGAAAAATGGATCAAATGGGGAGAAAGATGAAGAGAAAGGATGAAGAAATAGATGAGTCTTATGTGGTGTAGATATAGAAAAATGCAACAGAGAGAAGGGAAGGATGAACACTGAAGAAAGAGAGGAGTTTACGAGTATACTTAAAACAAGATGGAAAATATTATATATCACAGGTGGACCAGGTTAGGAGTCACGTGAAAAGCAGATAAAGTGACAAATGAAAGAAGTAGAAATAAAAAGCAGATGTTGGAAATAAAGTAACAAATGTAAAAGACAAGGAAATATTACTTAGACTTAATAAAAAAAACAGAAAAATGAACAGAAACGAAAACAGCAGACATAGAAAAACAAAACAAAAGAAGAAAAAAATAAATAAATCAAAGAAACTGGCAGAAATAACAGGACGACAAATGAAGAAGTAGAAACAGAAACCGGAAATGAAAAATAAGAAAAAAAAAAAAATCAAGGAAATGAAAATGACACACGGAGAAACAGAGACGCCAAATCCCAAACTGGAGACGCTCGTTTTTGTTATGAAGACGTAAAGAAAACACAGTGGAGGTCATTATTACTTACATCCGAGCGTGTGATTGTTCCTTACAGGTGAAATGGGCGACGAAGGGATTCTCCACGCCCTTCACAATCCCTTCCCTTCGTGTTCGTGCTCCTGCCCTTCCTTCAAACCCGTTCTTTTCCTGCAGTGACCAATTTTCCCATGACGTCTTGCTTTTCATAATAATTGCACTGCTCAATCTGGCCAGTCTTTTTTCTTTCGTATTTTCATTTTTCTCTTTTTTCTTTTTAATTTTCATATTTTTTCAAGTTTTCGTGTTATTTACTATTTTTTTTTTTTTTGCTCTTTTTGTGTTTTATTACTAATCTGTTTCTTTTGGGTATTTTCTTTTTTTTCTTTATTTCTTAATTTTTGTTTTTATTGATTTTTTGTACTATTTCTATCAGTTTTCTCTCTCTCTCTCTCTCTCTCTCTCTCTCTCTCTCTCTCTCTCTCTCTCTCTCTCTCTCTCTCTCTCTCTCTCTCTCTCTCTCTCTCTCTCTCTCTCTAGCAGGTGAACGGCAAGCTAATGGCCGCTACTTTCTTTCTTAATTATCCAACGAACACAACCCACGCAGGGAATAGCGGGAGGCAGCGGGAGGAGGCGGCGTTATGTGGCAGCGTGGGTGGTAGAAAAGGTAGTGGGTGGCGTGGGGCAGGGTGGGCGTGGCGGGCGAGGGGCGGACTAAGAGCGGGCAAAGAGCGGGGGGGCAGGTGGGTTAAAAGCGGGCCGGCGGTTGTCTGTGTGTGTGATGTGGTGTGAAGCAATTTGGTGGAGGTGGCAAGTGTCTGATACGGAGACCTGGCTGGTGACAAAAGGTTAAGGTGAGGTGAGGAGAGAGGGAGAGAGAGAGGATGGGTCGTAATGGAGTTGGTGGAGGTGGTGGTGTGTTTTGGTGGAAGAGGACGTGATGGTGGTGTTGAATGAGAGGTGTCAGAGGAGAAAAGAAATTATATAGATGACTAGAATTTAAGAATGTTGAAGAGCGATTGGGAAATGAGGAGAAGACATGAATAAGGAATGGAAAGTTAGGAAGTAATGTAAGTATGTGGTAAAGAAAAGAAGAAGAAAGAGGAGGATGAAAATAAGAAAAATTGAGTAGACGATAGAAAGAAGGAAGATTTGGAAGCGAAAAGGAAGAATAGAAGAAAGAAAATGCGAAATAAGACAACGAAGGAAGGATACAAACACGAATAGAACAAGAAGGTGGAGAACAACAACAACAACAATAACAACAATAATAACAATAACAACAACCCATAAAAATCACAAAAATAAACCAAAAGCAAATCAAAATAAAAATCATGGAAAAAAAAAGACAAAGAAAAAAAAACCAACACTTCAATTTCCACACCTGGAGAAACTAAATCACGCAGATACAAGTCACCGTTACTCTCCTTCCTGCTCCTTCAATCTTCTACTCCTTCATTGCTATACTCCTCCTTCAGCTCCTCCCTTACTCTACTCCTCTACTCCCCTTCCTCATTTCTTCCCTCACTCCTCCATTCCCCTACCTCGGCTCCTTCCTTATCCTTTTACTCCTCTACTCCTCTCCCTCAGCTCCTCCTTTACTCCTCTACTCCCTTACTCCATTTCTCATCTCTTCCTTTACTCTTTTACTATCTATTCCACTCCCTCAGCTCAATCTTCTACTCTGCTTTCCTCACCTCCTCCCTTACTCCTACACTCCTCTACTTCCCTCCCTCACCTTCCCTCTTACTCCTCTACTCCCTACTCCCATTTCCTCATCTCCCTTGCTCCTACTCCTCAGGTCCTCGGCAGGTAGTGGAACAAAACACACAAGACGCCGCCGCCCTGGGGAGTCCTGTGTTCTGCAGAGGGAGGTCGTTCACACGCTGATTTGAAGCAGATAAAGGAGGATCACTTGCACCATTAAGAACTTAGGAAGGATCGCGTTAGTGGGGCAGACTTTGCGGGTGGCGAGGGAGGAGGTAAAGGAGAGAGAGGAGGAAGAGGAGGGGTGAGAAAAAAGTCAGACACTGCTTGAGGGGAGGAACACCAGAAGGAAGAGGCGGAAAGGAAGGAAGGTGTAAGTCGGAGGAAACGTTTAGTGGAAGAGACGGAGCTTACGAAGGAAAAGGGAAGCTGTAACTTAGCAATTATTTAACCTGCTTGCCTGGGAAGAGGAGGAAGAGGGGGAGGTGGAACAGGAGCAGGGATCTTTAGGGCATAATGTTAGATTTCCGGGTAGTTCTGAAGGGCAGCGGAGGGTTTTTTGCTTACGTTTTTGATACGGAAGGTGGAGCGTTGCTAGAGGTAGAGGAAGCTAAGGTGGTGGTTTGTTGGGATTAAATAGCTTGAAGAAGGCTAAAATTAACTAGCTCTTAATCATAACTAGATACGATACAGCTATAAGTGGGAAAGAGGACAGGACAAAATAGCTGAGAGAAGAGTGTGTTGTAGAGGATTGTTAGAATAAATTAGGTAAAATAAAGCTGAAATTAACTTGCACGAATTGATAAGCAAAATACTAGATGGAAAAGAGCACGGGACAAAATGATAGAGTACTGCTGTGAGTTGAAGAATCCAAGACAATAAGTTTTATGAATAGAATAGTCAACATTCAGTAAAGGTTACTGATATGAATAGAATGGAATAGAAAAAGAAAAACCGAAAGGAAACAGGTAAAAATAAATGAAAGAACTAAATACTGGAAGACAGACTCAGCAAAAACACCAAGAACAAGACAATTAAGACGTAGCCCACGGAAAATACTAATACAAAATGTTGATTGGAGTTGAGGTAAATGGAAGAAGGTACAGCGAGGAGGAACAGTCAGAGGGAGAAATGGAGACAGTGTATGACGCAAAGAGAGGCGACGGTGGCTATTATTACGTGCTTCATTACACAAGGCTGTTCCGGAGCTTGTCTTTCCTCGGCAGCTGAAAGATAACGTGTCAAGGAAGGCTGATGGCGGGGCTGGAGGGGCTGGTGGCGGTGGAGGGCGGGTATAGGGGTGCGGGGTGAAGGAAGGAAAGAAGGGAAGAAGGGAAGGAAAGTTACGACACCTCCGTCACCTAACCTGATCCTCTGAACTTGGAAGACCTACCGCCACCCGCTGCCTCACCTGCTGCTGCTGCTGCTACTGGTCCTCCTCTTCTTCCTCCCGCCCCACACGACGCCACCTACACCTCCTAACCCCCAGCTCACCCCCCCCCTCCCGAATAAACCCCGACACACCCCCCATTCTCCTTCGCGACTTCCTTTCACAGTTCCTTCATTCATACTGTTTTTACTCTTCCTTGTGTTCATCAGTTATTGTCATTCATCTCTCATTAGTCTCCGTGTTCTTTGTTCCTTAGTTCTCTTTTTTCTTTGTCTGTCACGGTGGAAGTGTTTGGTGTGGTGTAGTAATTCTTAAATTGATGGATGGAGAATGAAAAGGTAAAGTGTTAGTTGTCAAGTGTGAAGTGTTAAGCTAATGAATGGAGGAGAAAGAGAAGGAGGAGAAAGAAAAAAAAGAAAGACACGGAGGAAGAGGAAGACAGTAAAAAAGGAAGTCATGGAGGGGGATAGGAAGACGACAAGGACAAAGACGAAGAGGAGGAAGTCGCATGAAAAGAAAACAAAATAGATGAGACGAAAAAAATAGTGGTTTGGGAGATAAACACGATAATAGGATAAACACAGCGGATGAACTATAAAGACTAGGAACTGCACAGGATAAATATACGAGGAGGATAGGAGGGGATAGGAGAGCAGGGCAGGGACACTCTTCACTCAGGCTGACTACCAACCGCCAACAACCAACGAGGATGCAGCTCAAATTACCCTGATCCTCTCAACTCCTTAGATCCCCCCACCAAAAGACCCTAACCCCATAAAACCCACGACAACGCCCCTGAAAAGTCCTAAAGCACAATTGAAACCCCTGAACACCATTGAATCACCCTTAAAACTCCCTGATCCTATTATGCACCTCTAAACCATCTCTGAACCTATTCTGAGCTTCCCTGAAATGCATGTAACACTTTCTACACCATTAGTCATCCATAAACTTACCCAGATACCCTCCTTCCCTCCAGATCCTTACTCTTACCACCTCTTCCTCCTCCTC
>NC_059289.1:7284336-7359336 GCF_017591435.1 Portunus trituberculatus | reverse complement strand
CAGCCGTCTCTCCCGTGGATGTTAAATAGACGCTGGAGAGTTAGTACTGTACCTGAGGGCGCTGACGGGAATGTGCGCGACGTAGTGGTGATTAACTGAGCTTTTCAGGTGACGAGAGAAGGTGTGATGCGTGGTAATGTGCCTGCGTGGTGTTGTGTCCGCCTGGTGACCATATTGCTATCTGGTGTGAGCTGATAGTTGGTCGTGGTGATGTTTCGGGAATGTGCGTTTGTATTATCTTTATGGCTGTTGGATATATTGGTATCAGTATTAGTAGGTATTTGTTTTGTGGAGTGACAGTTTAATGGCTTATTTTTTGTGTGTATGTGTTTGTGTGTGTATGCATGTTGTTATTTAGTCTTCTTTACTCTCTTAAAAAGGCTGAAGTAGTAGTGGTAGTAGTAGTGGTAGTAGTAGTAGTTGTAGTAGTAGTAGTAGAAATAGTAGTGGTAGTAGTAGTAGTAGTAGTAGTAGTAGTAGTAGTAGTAGTAGTAGTAGTAGTAGCAGTAGTAGTAGTAATAGTAGTAGTAGTAACAATTATCATTATCATATGAATGTGTGAGTGGAAAGTCCAGTTTTATTTTTCTATTTTTTCTTGTTGTTGTTGTTGCCGTTGCTGATCAATTTGTTACTTCTGCTGTTGTTGTTGCTCTTGTATGTTCATGAGTTCAAAATATAACCGAGCAAAATATAGATTTCTCGCTGGCCATCTGAAGGAGGCGTCTGTTACTAATGCTGCTGTTGCTGTTACTGCTGCTGCGTCCCGGCACGTCGCAAGGCAGCATATAAGATTTGTTTTGTTTAGCGGCTCTTGTTTATGGTGGCCGGCATGACTCGTGCATTCTCGTCACCTTAGAACGCTCGTGATTTCAGAGTCCAGTTGATCAAAGTTCCTTGTCCAGTTCCATTAATAGATATACATGTTCCTGAATTAATTAGATTTTGTTTTATTTGGCTTCGTTGCATTTATTTCCATATTTTGTTCTATGTCTCATTATTCACTGCTAATTTATTTTGTGTGTTGTTTTAGGTTTCGTACTGGTTTATATATTTTCTTTTGATTTGTTTAGTTATTTATTCGTCTTGATTAAGTTTCTGTATTCTCTCTTTCATTAATCTACTTTTTCACTTGTTCTTCTAGTAAATATTTCCAGGTCTCTATATTCAGTCCTTTCATTGTACATTCGGATACATCTCAGCGGCTCTAATTGAAAACTGTCATTGGTACTAATAAAAATGCAATTCGTAACCTCCATATCGACTGCCATTAATTTCATCCAAGACCTGCATTGAGACCTAACACAGTACTCAATATCTCATTACTTTTAACCCAAGACTTACGCTGAATATTAACACAATGCTTGGCCTTCCACATCACCCACACAATATGAGCACAATAAACTCCAGCAAACAGTCAAGGGTAGCCAGCAGAGACCAGCTCGTGGGCGGCACACTTCTTACCACGTACCCACAATGAACCGTCACTCTTGTAGGTGGCGCCGCGTTCCTCCGTCAGCCTGCACAAGAGCCTCCGGTCACCAGCCGCCTAAGAGCCAGACCACCCGTGCCGCCGGTGTCTAATTACCACCGGGGGACTAAGGGTGGGTGTCCTTAAGTACTCAGAAATCAAGCTTCTACTGACGTGAGTGACTCGTTTCTTTCCTGGTGTCGTCTGATAACGTCGCCAGCAATGAGTGTCCCAGAGAAGCGGACACAAGCGAGCGGGAAATTGATATTATTGAGTTGCAGTGCTCAAATGAAGCAGGTGTAAAAATTTTTGGGTGTTCTTATCTGTGTGTGTGTGTGTGTGTGTGTGTGTGTGTGTGTGTGTGTGTGTGTGTGTGTGTGTGTGTGTGTGTGTGTGTATGTGCTTGTGTATGTGCTTGTGTATGTGCATGTGTCCGTTTGTTCTATGTAAGACGGTGCACAAGCTTAGGGCAGCAAAATGTGTAAAAAAAATGCACAAAAATGACCCACAGATGTCAATCACTAAGGAACTGAAAAATAAACCCCAAAAGTAAGGAAATATCTTGATACGTTCCTCTTTAAACAATTCCAGTACATGGACATGGAAATACGAAGAAGAAATTACGAAAAATACATGGTTTTACTAGAATTACTAAATATACTCAGAAGAAAACCACACTTATTGTTTACCCTTATTAAGAACAACGACTGCTTATGAATATTCTTCCTCGTAAATATGTGTCTCCTTTATCATCATTTTCCCATCCGTGTCTTCATTTTGAACTAGTGGAGAGGGAAGAAGTCTGCGTGTGTGAGTGCTGTTGGCTGCTTTGAGGACGTGGAAGGATGTGTCACACGAGGAGGTGCAGGAGTGAGTGAGGATACCACTAGTTCCGCGGCCATTAAAGGAGAGACAGTCTGCTGAGTAATAACAGGTGGAAGGTTACTTATATGGTACAGGAGAGAGCAGAGGAGGAGGAGAAGAAGCAAAAGAAACAAAGAAGAAAAAAAAAAAAAAAGGGAGAAATAAAAAGAATGAAATTAATAACAACAACAGTGAAGGAGAAAAGGACAAAAAAGGGGAAAAAAGAAACAACAATAGTAGGAGACACTTAAAGAAAAAGACTCATCTAAAGAAGACAGAGGAAGAGGAGGAGAAAGAGGAGGGGGGGAGGAGTGGGCACCGGCGTGGCCTCAATTGCCCCACAAGGTCCCTGGCGAGGCCCTGTAATGGACGCCTCATCAATTTATTGTCTCATTCAAAATTTATGGTCGTAATTAGTGTCTGGAAGCTCAAGAACGTAAGTTGGTCGACCGATGAGCACCGCTGTAGACTTGTCTGTTAAGGAACGGGAGAAGGAGGAGAAGGAGGAGGAGGAGAAGGACTCAGGAGCCGGTTGTTAAGAAGTTAAGGGGAAGAAAGTAGATGATGGGAGAGATAGAAACTTGAGAGGGTCTTGAGGAAAGGAAAAGACGGATGAAAGAAAGGAACCTGAGAGGGAAAGGAACACGGGAACAGGAGGAGGAGGAGGAGGAGAGGGAGGAGAAGGGAGAGGAAAAGAAGGAAAGTAGAGGACAAGTCTGGTCGAGTGAGGAAACCGTTTATCATCGTACTCCGCCTCACTCTCCTTCACCTCCACCACCTTCTCATCTCGTCCTGAACGCCTTCCTGTCCGCTCCCTGCCGGTGACACGCGGGCGGGGTGGCTGCGGGCCCGTCTCACAATGGAAGACGGCCTAAACACCGTCACGCTTTCATGTGTGTCCATCCAGAAGGCATCGAACCCCCACCTTCCCACACCTCCCTGCCTTGTGTCCCGCCGTTCGTCATCGCTTGGCCGGCCACTTTATGCGTCGGGATCGCTTGCAATTTAGCTGCAATTGATTTGAACTGTCGCGAGGCACACTATTGTGGGTGTCGGAGCGAGCAACAACCGCCTGCAGCAGACAGGGCCTGTGTCGGGGTGCTGCACCACATCAGGCCAACACGCAGGGACCCGCCTGGCACAGAACGAGAAGCGGAAAAAAAAACATGTCAGGATAATAACTAAATAAGCATCTTTAAGCAGCAAACGAGAAAGTGTAAAAGGAAGCAGAATGAGCGGGAGGGAAGCATGCTGAATCTCGACAGACGGCGCGCCACAAGCAGCTGCCGCAGCACAAGCAACAGCAGCGACGCGTCCTGACGGAGGCCAGCTGTCTGCCTGTCCTGCAGACAAGGACGTACTCGCACAAGGTCAAATCTGGACCTACAATTCTTAGAAGACAAACAGCCTCCTAATCATCCATTATCGTTCCAATCTCGTCTGCTTGAATAAGCTGAAAATAATGAAAAAATGCAATAAAAAACAAGACGCAAGAGCCTATTAACCAATTGATGTGTATCGCTTGGAAAAGATTTATTCTGGCCGCGCTCCTTACTTGCCTAGCCAGCTTTTGTTTTACAACACTTGCATTGTTGTGAGAGGAGTGTCAAGGGAGTGTCGAAAGAAAGGGAGAGGCTTAGAGAGAGAGAGAGAGAGAGAGAGAGAGAGAGAGAGAGAGAGAGAGAGAGAGAGAGAGAGAGAGAGAGAGAGAGAGAGAGAGAGAGAGAGAGAGAGAGAGAGAGAGAGAGAGAGAGAGAGAGAGAGAGAGAGAGAGAGAGAGAGAGAGAGAGAGAGAGAGAGAGAGAGAGAGAGAGAGAGAGAGAGAGAGAGAGAGAGAGAGAGAGAGAGAGAGAGAGAGAGAGAGAGAGAGAGAGAGAGAGAGAGAGAGAGAGAGAGAGAGAGAGAGAGAGAGAGAGAGAGAGAGAGAGAGAGAGAGAGAGAGAGAGAGAGAGAGAGAGAGAGAGAGAGAGAGAGAGAGAGAGAGAGAGAGAGAGAGAGAGAGAGAGAGAGAGAGAGAGAGAGAGAGAGAGAGAGCAATAGAGGGAAAGTACATAGGTAACAGTGTCAGAGAATCTTGGCAAAACACATCACACGTCTTCAAGTCACTGTTACTCTCCCGTAAAATTTGTAGCAGTAAGCACTTAAAGATTCTCCCCATTGTGTTGTTGCATCTACTCTCTTTCTCCTTTCATTCACATCGCTACCTGATTTACATACTTTCTTCCTTCATCTCTAACTTTTCTTTTCCTTACTCCTCGTGATTTTTCCAGTTTTTTTCACTATTTTTTTCCTTACCTTTCATTCGCTCTATCCGGTTTCTCCTGCTTTCTCTTTCTACTTCTTTGTTTTTTTTTTCTTTCTCGTGTACCTTTACTCTTCCTTTTATCCACATGTTCACTGTCTCTCCTGTTTTTTGTATATGTTTATCATTTGTCTGTTTTCCTATTACTTGTCTTCGCTTCTCTTAATTCACTCTTTCCTATTTGCGTCTTTCTCTTACCTTTGTTTTTCCTTTTCCTTTCGTCCACTCTCTACTTTGTTTCCTTTGGTTTGCCTTTTCTTTGCATTGTTTTCATTTACTCTTCACTCTAATCGTTTTCTCTTATTTCTTTATTCTTTTTATATATACATGCAATAATTCTTTTCTCTGTTTTCTACTGCAATATTTTTTCTGCTTCTTGCTTCCATTAATTCATTCTCTTCTATAGTGTCCTTCATTCCTTGTATTCCTGGAATTCACTTTTCTGTTTCCTTTCCTCCTCTCTTCTTTATTCGCTTTTCCTTCCTTATTTTATTTCATAGTTATTTTTTTCTCTTCTTTTTATTTCTATTATCCTATCAGTACTTTCCTATCCTTCCTTTGTTGTTTTATTATTCACTTTCTCTGTTTCTCCTGCTTGTCTCTATTGTAAGTGTTTATCATATATTTTTTTAAGTTCCTTTTATTCTGTGTTGAATTTTACATATTCTTCCCTTTACTTCTCTCATAATCATGTCCTTCTTATTCCTGTTTATTTCTCTCTGTTTCCGTTGCTTTTGTCTATTCACTCTTACCTCTCCTCATTTCTCCATCCTATATCTTACTTTATTATGTGTTTCCTTTTTACTTTATCTTCGCCTAGGTTTTCCCTCATTCATCTCTCTCTTCCTTTTAAATCCTGCCTCTTCTCTTCTTGCGTCCACTCTCTGCTTCGGTTGTGTCTCTATTTGTTCCTATCCTTCCCAGTTATCTATGTGTTTCCTCCAACATTGGCTTTCCCTTGTCTTTCGGCACCATTTCCCTTGTTGTTCCTCTTGTAGCCTTTCAGCTAACCATTATTCAAAGTTGCCGCCGTAACTCATTTTGGAAGACGTCTTGTCGAGTCGGGTTCACTTAAGCTTCATGAATGTCACCCCAGTCATTAGGAAGGGCTGTTTTGTGTCTCTGCTTCTATTTGAGTAAGTTACTTATTGGTTTTCAGCTCCAGAAACTCCATTACCTTCATGACTGATTTAACATTCAGATTTAACGAGTGTAATTTGCTGAAGAATATGACGGAAACTTATAGTGTTGTGTCTTTTATTGATGGTGATAGTGATGGTGAGCTTTGGCGTACGTATCATCGGTTATTGTGGTGCTTCTTTACTCTCAGGATATCCCAGTGTGTCGATAAGGGCGTGTAGCTCCCGTAGGTTCCTAGTGCCTAAGTAGCAGCTGTTGGGGAGGCGGAGGGAGGCGGGGAGAGGAGAAGTAAGGAGGGAGGAGGGAAAGTGAGTGAAGGAGGCGTGGTAAGGTGGAGCAAGGGCGGGAATATAAGTGCTTATGTATTGGCCACTCCTTCCACTCTTGTTTGTGTGTGTGTGTGTGTGTGTGTGTGTGTGTGTGTGTGTGTGTGTGTGTGTGTGTGTGTGTGTGTGTGTGTGTGTGTGTGTGTGTGTGTGTGTGATTGTGTGTGTGTGTGCGTGTGCGTACGTGCGTGTGCTTGCCCCAGTAGTCACATTATGGGTTAGGGTGCGGCCTTTCTGACCATTCATCCATAAACCTTGCCACGCCTCTCCTTTCCTCCGTCCTCCCCTCCTTCCCTCCCTCTTCTTTTACTGCTCTTTCCTCTATTTCCTCCTCCTACTCTTTCATTCTTCCCCTTCTCTTATATCTCTAGTACCTTTTCCTCCTTTCTAATAGCTTGATTTACCTTTTTGTTCTTTTCTTCTTACTTTTGTTCTGCAGCTCATCTTTATCATCATTTATCTTTTCTTTTCTTTTTCTTTGTCCATCGTTTCCATTCTCCTTACTTGCTTTTTTTCGTATTTTCGCCTTTTAGCTCTTTTGTTCTCATCTCCTATTTATTTCTCTTCCTCCTCCTCGTCTTTATTTACCTCTTCATCTATCTCCATGTACTCCATTCTCATGATTCTTTCCTTCTCTTCATCTTCCAATCATTTTCTTCTCGTATTAACTTCACTACCTTGCCTCCTCCTCCTCCTCCTCCTCCTCCTCATCTTCGTTTAGCTCTTCATCTTCCTTCCTCATCTCCATCATCCATCTAGTCTTTCTTGGCGGGCCTCGAGTACAAGGTGCCCTCCGGATCCTTAACATTGTGCAAATTTATGCCGCCTCGTGTTTAGCCTCAAATTTATTATCGTACTTATTATCATTACTGCTCCTTGCTTTCTCAGATTGTGGCTGTTGCTTTACTCGTTTCATCTATTTGCTTTGACTTGTTCTTGGTTGTTGCTTTGTGTTTCTGTGGATGTGGAAGTAAGGGGAGTTAAGTGAAGAGAGAAAGTAAAGAGAGAAGTAATGGAAAATGAAAGCGCAGTGATAAGGAGGAGAAGGAAGAAGGAGAGTGAATAAAAGGGCTATGATTAATTTGTTTTAAGTCTTCAGATGAGATAAATGATGGAAAATGAGTCTAGACTGAGGAGAAAATGTAACGTGAGATCAAGAGAGAACAGAAGCAAAGTAAGAAAGATGGTGATTTTAACAGGACAGTAAATAGTAATCCTGAATGTAATAGCATATCGTTATCTCTTCTTGCCATCGTTGTCCCTGTTATTTCTGCTTCAATCTCTGTTTACTTTGATATTCTCAGGCTTCCATTATCCTCCTTGTAGTAGAATATTATTACTTACCACCGTTCCTTTTCAGACACTTTCACGTGTAGGGCTGACTAGTTCTCACAGCTTTCCTTATTTTCCTGTGTTCTTACCTTCATTACATTACTTTCCTTGATGCAATGTCTTGTTTTAGAAAGTGAAATATCAGAATGTGTATTATTTAAACTTAGATTTTAAGAGTGACAGGTGTTTAATTGATTTTTAATTGATCAGTGTGGGAGGTTGACGGAGGTGTCCGCCAGCAGGTAAACCAGCAATACAAATGTCGTCCAGGATGAAGAAGAAAAGGAAGAATGCTATGCTATATGTAATGTCTGACGTGTTTTCCAGACGTGCAGTGACCATACAAGGAAAGATAAAATTGGTGTTAATATTTTGCACACACTTTTATTTACATCTTAAAGTTTACATGGGACACACTGACTAGATAGAATATAAACATTACTCTTTCTTTTAACATTGGCTCTACATAACTGTAATACTGTGATGCTGTCTTTGTTTGGGCTCACGCTGCCTTCAGCTCGACACGGTGGGCTGACTCCGGGAATTTGGCACCTTTTTCTTCCACGTGCAGGCGTTTGACAGCCTCGTGTTGCTCCTCGGCGAGGCACGTCATAGCTCACCCGCAAAACGCGGCGACGCGACAGGCGGCGCTCGCTTTCCCACGCCCACCAGGACGCCCACTCCATCCATCCAGTCTCTGAGATCCACATGATAAGTTTACCCCACACAAATGTCTAACAATGCCCATTTTCAGCGGCTTGACACAGACACCGAGGACACTGCCCGGCCAGGGACCCAGAGGCGCCTGACCCAATCTGCCCTCTAGAAATCCTGCACTGTGCACAGGACCTCCTGCCCCGTCCATCCTCACGGCGCTGACGCCCGAAGGAAGACACGACTCCATCACCTGCACCATCACCTTACACGGGAGTCTGGAGGGCTGGCAGGGCGCGTGGCGGGGCGGAGACGCGGCTCTCATGTCGCAGAAGCTGCTCGTGTAAACTCTTGTCCTGCCGAAGAGATTACCGACACTATATGAGGAGATCTGCGAGCGTGGTGATGTAGGTCTGCGCCATCTGAAGCGTGTCGTACTTGGACAGCTTCCGGTCGTCGCACAGCTGCGGCAGCACGGACCGCAGTCTGTCGAAAGCCTTGTTCAGGTTGTCCATTCTGCGGCGCTCCCTGGCGTTGGCGGCGAGTCTCCTCTTCTTCCTCACACCGTCCGTCACGTCACGACCCGTCCGCTGTTTCCTCACGCCGCATCGACTGCTGCCACGCGGCCCCTTTTGAGTTTTGCACGGGTTTTGGTTCACCGGTGATCCACCAAGGCGCTGCTGCTCCCGTTTGTTCTCAATGGCGCCTAGAGGCACTGACGCGGAGGTCTTGCCAGGGGTTAGGCTCCTGCCGATCTGATAGGCGGACACCCGGTAGCTGTCAGCCTTTGACTGGTGCTGAGTGACGGAGGCGCGCTGGCCCACTCCCGCCACGGTCTTGGTAGGCGTCCCGGGCTTGGCGAAGATACCGGTGGTTGCCGCCGCCGTGTACAACTGCGTATACTCCGGATACGTGACGACCGGGGAGGCGGAGGTCTGGAGGGTTGCCTGCTGGGCCATGGTGAAGGGCTCCCAGGCGTCACTCGGGGTTGTGGGGGAGAGGGTGGGAGCGAGGGTCGGGGGACACAGGCGAGTGGGACTCGGAGGAGGCGTTGAAGCAGGGCTGAGAGATCCGTAATCGCTGTCAGGCGTGGGCGGGCGGGCGGTGTAGAGGGCGGTGGTGTAGGCGTCAGTGAAGGCGTGCACCATCTGCTGGTACACAGCACCAGCGCCGTCCATCTCGGTCACGGCAGCTCACGAACTCAAGACTGTGCAGTGACCGCGCCGAGTCACTCTCACTGGCAGTCACTGGGCCTCGCGACTCACACTCAAGGCAGGACGAGACGGACTGGGCAACAGCGAGTGCGGGTATGAACTGGCGGCCAGCCTCACTCCCTCAACTATATACCTGGGCAGGTGCTGGGGGCGGGGCCTCAGACCGCGCCCACCTGAGTCTCCTGCCCGCCACCACCACGCCGCCGCAATGGCCACAATTAGCCCGACCCCGCGCACCTCTGATGTGGCCCGTGGTGATCCCGCCGTTATGGTCTTACCGCCGCTTTGTAGGACTCGTCCTCCCGCTAAACGTCTTCCTTATACTCTTGATACTAAACCACCTGCATCTTGGTTTCCCTCGTTTCTCTTCCCTCATAATCTAGCGCGCATCTCTGTAGAAGTATCAACACGCTCCAATGCAAGACGGAAACTATAATAATTTCCTGTGAGCGAGCGAGAAAGCGAGAAAGACTCTGAGGCAGCTGCTTCCCTTTATCCCACAAATACGAAACGACACAGAGAAAAACTTAAATTCCTGAACACGTAACTTTGTGTTCACTCGCGGGAAGCTTCCTGTCCTGTCCTGGCGCAATAGAGGATTGGTTTTTATTCTGCGTTGAAATTTTGCATCCTGAAGGTGGAGTGGCGAGAATGATGCTGCACGTGCTCCGATCACCGGGTTTTGACAGTCTCAGATGTGTAGTATTGTCTTTAATCATACACAGGAAGAGCGAGAGCGAGAGAGAGAGAGAGAGAGAGAGAGAGAGAGAGAGAGAGAGAGAGAGAGAGAGAGAGAGAGAGAGAGAGAGAGAGAGAGAGAGAGAGAGAGAGAGAGAGAGAGAGAGAGAGAGAGAGAGAGAGAGAGAGAGAGAGAGAGAGAGAGAGAGAGACTAAAGGCGAGAAATAACTACTAGCGAAAGTTATTCCCTGTCTTCATATCAGGAGGGATGTTTAAACTTTCGTATATAACTTCAAAGCACCATTTTAAGCCTCACTTATAGCATCAATTTTGTACTCTCTTCCTAAACTCGATCCAGAATCAACTCGGACCTAAAAAAACACACACACTTACTATAACGCCAACAAAACCTGGAGAGCAGTGGAGGAAGCGGGAGGAGATAATGACTAACGGTGTGCACGAGATTAGCTTGATATGACGCAGGGTGGAAGTGGTGGAGGTGCAGAGGAAGCCGTCCCGACCTTCGCTGGGATATCGTAGGTGAAAGAAGGCTGGTTAAGTGAAGTGAGGCGAGGTATACGTGTAATCTTTTGGTAGAGAATTGGGGTGATGTTCAACTATCATGGGAGCGACCAAGCAGAACAATGATGCCCTTCTTTCGTCTCCTCTTGGTTTTTTCTTCCTTTTCCTGCATTCTTTCCTTCCTTCTTCTATTTTTTTCTGGTGTTTGTGTGTCGATGTTTCTTTCTCTGATGTTTTGGAAGTGTTTGTTTTTGTCTTATTATTGTTTTTGTTTCTTTAGTGGTGTAAATATTTCCTCCTCTTCTTCTTCTTCCATCATCTTCTTTTCATCTCCTTGTTTCGCCTCTTGTGTTTATCGTGTTTCATATCTATCTCTTCTATCTTCATATTATTCTTAATCTCACTTCCTCTATCTTCATCCTTTCCTCTCCCACACAATATCCTTTTTATCTTCTTTCTTTCTCTCCTTTCTTCTTCCCTTCCCATTTTTTTCCTCCCTTCCTTCCTTCCCATCCTCATAACTTGTCGACATTATTTCTTCCTCATAATCCTGTTTCATCATATCATCTATTGTCTACTTTCTATTTCCAACCTTTTTCCTTCAATCCACATCCTTTCCCTGACGTCCTCCTTCACTTGATATCCTTCACTCCTTCGGTTAGCATCCTTCCCCTTTCCTTTCATCCTTCAGTGAGCAGGGAGAGCACAGTAAGCAGGTAAGTGGCTCCTCATTACTCACAACCAATGATCCTTAGTCTACCTTCACCATCATTACTCATTCGCCCTCATCATCACCAGAGTATGTGTGTCATCACCAAACGAGTGATGATGACCGTGTGTGTGTGTGTGTGTGTGTGTGTGTGTGTGTGTGTGTGTGTGTGTGTGTGTGTGTGTGTGTGTGTGTGTGTGTTCGGTTTTATTCTTTTTCTCTTTCGTTGTCATTTTTCATTGTTGTGGTGTTGTTATTGTCTTTATTTATCTTCGTCGTGGTTTTTATTATCGTCATCATTATTCCTATCGTCATTGTTATCGTCATTATCATCATCATCATCATCTTCAACAATAGCAAGAGCAGCGTCATATCATCTCATTCTTTTATTCTTATTCTTCTTCGTTTTATTCTTACTACTTTTTTATTTATCTTTTTCCTTCTGCTCCTCCTCAGCCAGCCAGTCAGTCAGCCTCGCCTCCCTGATAAGAAGTAAACAAAAGATAAATGAAGATAAACCTGTCAGCCTTCTTTCTCACTTTAATGACTCGAGATTTCTTGTAAAAAAAAAAAACGTAAATCGATCATATCTTTATTTTTTTTTGGCGCGTAACATCTTCTGTATCTTATTTTTAAACTTCATATTGCATTTTCGCGCAGTAAGTTTAGTTTATATATCTGACGCCTAAGATGGCCACAGGAGTAAATAGATCAAAGGGAAAGGAAGAGAGAGAGAATCGCAGCACTTCACGAGTCAATATCTTTTGGTCTCACTCGTAAAAAGAAGCAAATAAAGGAGTGTTTGATGATCCATTGAGAGAAGATGAGGACCCTTCACTGGACTGCTGGTACTCCACTTCTCTCCCTCCCTCTGCCCTGCCTCTCTCTCTCTCTCTCTCTCTCTCAACCCGACTCTTTCTCTCTCTCTCTCTCTCTCTCTCTCTCTCTCTCTCTCTCTCTCTCTCTCTCTCTCTCTCTCTCTCTCTCTCTCTCTCTCTCTCTCTCTCTCTCTCTCTCTCTCTCTCTCTCTCTCTCTCTCTCTCTCTCTCTCTCTCTCTCTCTCTCTCTCTCTCTCTCTCTCTCTCTCTCTCTCTCTCTCTCTCTCTCTCTCTCTCTCTCTCTCTCTCTCTCTCTCTCTCTCTCTCTCTCTCTCTCTCTCTCTCTCTCTCTCTCTCTCTCTCTCTCTCTCTCTCTCTCTCTCTCTCTCTCTCTCTCTCCTATAATCTTCTCTTTCATTGCCTTCCATTATGGATATTTGATGTTTTCTTGTTGTTGTTATTCTTGTATTTTTGTTTTCTTTCTTTAGCAATGAAAAATACCAGTACTACTATAACTACTACTACTACTGGTGGTGGTGGTGGTGGTGCTGCTGCTGCTGCTACTGCTACTGCTACTGCTACTGCTACTGCTACTACTACTACTACTACTACTACTACTACTACTACTACTACTACTACTACTACTACTACTACTACTGTCCCTCATTTTCCTCCTCCTACCCACCACCACCACCAACACCACCACCACCACCACCTAACGCCACAACAAAGACTGCTGAAGATGGCGAGGTGAGCGGGAGAGCACTCGACCTCCAGCACCTCCTCCTCGGCCTCACCTTCGCCCTCCGCTGAGTCTCAAGTGTTGTTTCTTCTTGAGGGTCTTGGTTTTATTCCTCCCGACACAAGGGTTTGCTTCCCCAGCCTCCCTGTGTTTGTGAGTGTGTTTGTTGACCGAGGGGGACGTTAGGGTTGAAGAGAAGGTAGTGGAGGAGTTGGAGTTGGAGGATGTGAAGGAGAAGCAGGACGGAGTGTGTATGGATGACAGCTCAGGTAGACAAAGGATTATGTAGATATAGATGTGAGAGAGAGAGGAGGAGAGGGAGAGAGAGGGAGAGAAAGAGAGAATTGATACACGCAGGAACAAAGCATCAATAAAGAGAAAACGAGAGTGATGCCTCCTGTCACTTACAACACGGGAGCAGTACTAGACATGAGAAACACGCTGGAAGGTCAGGTCTGCAGGCAGTACTAAGGTATCATCACTTGTAGGATAACAGTTATCGCTCTGGATGCAAAAAGGACCTAAGGGGGAGCCAGTTCTATGTTAAAACGTTATATTCTCCTCCTCATCTTCTTCTTCCTCCTGGTGTGGGCCGAGACTCACGCGGGTGGCGCTGAGTGTAAGAATAAGCACCATATTTTTTCTTTCTTTAATTGTGAATAATTATCATCTAAGGGGGACTGTGGCTGCCCATTCCCACTATGGTCGCCCGGGCCCACCTGATCACCACGGGATAATCACAGGTGTGCCATGATAATTGCCTTACACTCCCCCCGTGTCCTTCTCCCTCCCTCTCCCTCTCTCATCCCCCCACCTCTCTCCAGTACCTCTGCCGCAGGGTTGGCGGAAGGGACGCGTCGCTCCTCCGGTCTGGTCGTTGCGTGAGGAATGACACCACAGTTTTTCTCTCCATCTCTCTTCCTCGCCCTCTCTCCCTTAATCGTGTCCACCAGAAAAGGTCCAAGTTTTTTTTTTCCAGTGCCTCATCCCATAGACATCCCTCACCGTGGTAAATTTCACCCTTGTTTTCATGTTCCAGGGTGAGGGAGAGGGAGAGAAGGGCGTCTATGTCGTCACTCAACCTCATCCTCATCCTTCTAGTCCCTATTCCCCTTTACCCTCTCTTTATCTTCTCTTCGTTCCCTTCTGACAAACTCACAAGCTACACATCACACTTCTCGGGGCTCCTCACAGCGAGTACCCAGTTAAGAGAGTCAAATGGCAGAGTATTAAAATATTGGATACAAACGCAAATTGAGTTGAGAAATATAGCTAACGGAAACAGGAAATTGGGCAATGTGTGATATGAATGTATAAATGTGCAAGTAGGAGGGAGATCGATTTGATTAAGAGATAAACTAATTGGAGGGGGAAGCTGATAATGTATGTGAGTGTGGTTTTTATGAGGGAAGCTTGCTAGACATGAGGAGACACTGACCTGAATTGAAGTGAACTGAAGCGAACTGTGCTCTGCTATGCTGTGTATTAACAAAGAACGGCGCAGGAAATCGGGAAGCACTCACACCAGCGTGAGATAAATATTTACATTACAACACGTAAAAAGCAGGATCGGAATCCTTCTGACGGAGAGATAAGAGGATATTTAACTCCACTTTATTAAGAAAACGAAGGGAAAATTATAGGAAAGTATTTATATCAGTGAAATAGAGATGATTACACTCCAGCACGTGAGATAATTTTATTTACTTCAGAGATAGAGTAAGAGATTTAACTCTACTTAACTGCACAAGATTGACAAAAGAACAATGCGCGGTGCAGGAAACCATTCACATCATCATAATGTAAATAGTTTTGTCGTGTTATGAAAGATGATCGGAACATATTTGAGTGAAAGATGAGAAGATACTTGAGTCCACAAAAGCAACAAAGAACAAGAGTGAACAGTGTAGGAATGCATTCGAATCAACAATCATAGCACGAATGGCTAAGCACACTCCATTGGACAAAAAGAAACCTGGATTCTTCTTGAATTCTTTCTCGTCATGTTCCTTTCGACTCCATTGACGCTGTCCGCCCTCCGTCCTCCGCCCTCCGCCAGCCCGCCGCCCGCCCGCCCACTGCCTCCCGTCACTTCGCTACCTTCCACCCTGACCCACCGCCCACAGCAGCTGTCGGGAGTAAGGCGTAACACCCGCCACCAGCACACCACGCCCTTGACACAGAGAAAATGACAAAAATTATAAAGGTCCTAATCTGAATTTAATCTTATCATCACTTCCTCTTTCCCTCGTCCTCCCTTCCCGTTCCTCTTCTTTCCCCTCCCTCTCTCAAAACCTTTGCATCTCACTGTGCACTAATATGGAAGGGAAAAAAACTCACTTGGTATCCTTGTCACGCTCCGATTGACCTTAAAGATTGAGGGTCAAGGCGGACAGGACGACACATGACCTTCAGTCTTAGCGATGGCGACACAGATAAGCGAGATAATGATAATAATAATGATGGAGAACAGGAAGAACAGCAATGCGGCAACAAATAAGGCAGGTAGTGGTGCTGACAATAGCAACAGTAATGGTGGTAATGGCGGTGAAGGCCGGACACGTATCAATTCTGAACAAACACAGCCCTCCCGTCAGCGTGAAGCTCCAGTGAGGCGCGTAATGGCGAGCCCCTCAAGGCCTGCTGACGTGCACTGCTGAGAGAATAACCCAACAACACCCCCACCCTCAGCCCTCTCCAATCCTCACCCCCCAACTCCAGCCCCAGCCCCAACCCTGACTCTCACCATCATCACTACTTACCAACCCACACTCATCCCCCGCACCCCTGCACCCCTGCACCCTCTCCCGTCACACATTGCACACTAAAAGGTCGATGATGACACCCCTCCCGCCTGCCCCCTTCACCCCAAACCCTCACCCGAGCCCTCACCCCTCGCCTCTCAACCTTCCCGCCTTGGTTGTTTCGGCATCAAGCCCGTAACATTATTAGTAGCCGCGGTGTTGATTTTAGCAGCGGCTCGACCCCCTTGGGCACGCCGGGCTGCGCTGAGCCACGCCTTACAATTTGAGGGTCAGGGGTTCTTCTTGTTATTATAATGGCGGTGAATCCACAGCCGCATCGACGCCCCATTAGCGCTAACACTTATTATATCCCTCTTGTGTGCACTGGTAATGCTGAGATGGACCGCGTCATTAGCGTGTGGGGTGGGGTGTCTCTCTCTCTCTCTCTCTCTCTCTCTCTCTCTCTCTCTCTCTCTCTCTCTCTCTCTCTCTCTCGTTTGGACCGGCTTTTCTACGTTTTCTAATGTGAGGGAATAATAAAAGGTGTGTGTGTGTGTGTGTGTGTGTGTGTGTGTGTGTGTGTGTGTGTGTGTGTGTGTGTGTGTGTGTGTGTGTGTGTGTGTGTGTGTGTGTGTGTGTGTGTGTGTGTGTGTGTGTGTGTGTGTATGTGTATGTGTTGTTCCCTGTCACCCTCGCAACTCGCAGACATTTCCCAGAGCCCCGCCAGCCGCCCCGCCAGCAGCCCAACCAGAAGCCCCGCCAGTCTACCGCAGGAAAAATGAAAAAAATAGCGTGAAATATATCCGTTTACTTGTGTGTGTGAGTGTGTGTGTGTGTGTGTGTGTGTGTGTGTGTGTGTGTGTGTGTGTGTGTGTGACACACACACACGCACACACACACACACACACACACACACACACACACACACACACACACACACACACACACACACACACACACACACACACACACACACACACACACACACAGACACACACAGGCTCGGTGACGGTCTAGACGGTGTGGACGGTGTGGTGGGCCGGTAATCCCTCAGGACAGACAACAGTTCGCCAAGAATAAGCGGCTTAGGTGAATTTTTAGCGGCCACTCTGCTCGTCAGGGATATTTTCCAGTTGTCACCGCAATGATTCACTTCGTCACTCAGCGGCGAGGACGACCCGGCATTAGGTGACGCTGCAGCCACCCCAGGATGACCACCACGACACCTCCTGCACGCACACACACACGCACACACGGAGGATGGGACCTTTCTCATGCAAGCACTAAGACTCGTAAACACTTTTGTTGTTGTTCTTGTTTTATTGTTTCTACTGCGTTTCTCACATGTACACACACACACACACACACACACACACACACACACACACACACACACACACACACACACACACACACACACACACACACACACACACACACACACACACACACACACACACACACAGGATACAAACTCTCTCTTGCAAGCACAAACAATTAAAATCACTCTTGTTGTTGTTATTGTTGTTTTGTTGCAATTACTCGGTTTTCTTTCCTCGTTTCGCTCCTCTGCTTTTTATTGACCTGAAAAGAATGTTGTCTTTCTTTATTTCTATTCTATTTATTTTCCTTGTTGTTCTTGATCTTGTTCTTGCTCTTCTTATTCTTGTTCCACGTCTCTTTGTGTGTGTTGCTTTACCTTTTTTCTAGTCTCTGTCTTTCCTACTTATTGTTTGTGTATCATCTATTATAGTCCTCCTTTGTCTCTCCTACACTGATAACTATCCACCCTCACCTACACACACACACACACACACACACACACACACACACACACACACACACACACACACACACACACACACACACGGGGACATTAAGGCTGAGATATTGTGTCCCTAAGGCTTCAAACAAAAAGGTCAAGCTATTCCAGTAACTTAAAAGAAAGTGAACGGCGACACGGCTGCTTTTTAGATCCGAGGATGAGGTGGCGATTCGTTTAGGATGCTTGCGTTCCAGAGAGAGGAGGAGGAGGAGGAGGAGGAAAATAATAGGGAAGAAATTATGGAAGGTTCGAGAGAGACAAGACAAGAGAATAAGTGCAAAAATATATTCACTTGTAAACTCAAATCAAGGCTGTTTATATGAGTGGGGAAGAAAGAACCGCTGATCGCCTGACGCGCCGCCATGCCTGCAGGCTGACCCTCGCCTTAGCCTTAACCTCAGCCTGCCCAAGCCGACCTACCGGGAGAAGGAAGGCGCGTTACATTTAGGCCAAGCAAGATCACCCCTCGGCTATCGGCCATTCGGGAAAAACAATAAAATCCCAGCCATTGTTAGGGCGTCGTCAATGCGGGGGCTGTGTCAGGGCGCCGCACACCCACCAATTACCCTTTTCTCACGCCGCGTCGCTCCGGGAAATAACACCTTTTTACCTGTTGTTTCCCGCCCGGCACGTGAGGTCCAGGTGGCCACTTGCCGGTGCTCGAGGAGGCCGCCGCCGCTTCTGCTGCCGCCGCCGCCGCTTGGGTGATAACATAGTTGTCTACGTAACATATGAACCGACACGACTTACGAGGCTGCAGGCCCACACAAATGCTCTTGATTTAAGTACTCGCTACACGCACTCATCCTTGTAGTACTTTGAAGAACATATTTGTACTCTCTCTCTCTCTCTCTCTCTCTCTCTCTCTCTCTCTCTCTCTCTCTCTCTCTCTCTCTCTCTCTCTCTCTCTCTCTCTCTCTCTCTCTCTCTCTCTCTCTCTCTCTCTCTCTCTCTCTCTCTCTCTCTCTCTCTCTCTCTCTCTCTCTCTCTCTCTCTCTCTCTCTCTCTCTCTCTCTCTCTCTCTCTCTCTCTCTCTCTCTCTCTCTCTCTCAGGCCAGGTATATGCAGATGTGCTGGTGTTTCACGGTAGCCCTTCTGCAGCGCCTCGCATTAGGTCCTCACTCTTCACATTCAGCCAATTTTACGGCAAATCTTTTTCGTTTCTCGTCGTCACGCAAAAAACTTGACTTTCAGTGTGGGTCTGCACGTGCTGCTTGGCTCCAAAGGGCGAAGTTTGGGTTAAAAGTTATTATCTCATGCTATCCTCTCCTCTTCCTCTCTTCCTCTCCTCCTTCGTCCTCTTCATCCTCCTCTCGGCCTTCTTTTTCCTAAGTGTCCGTCTTCTCTTCCTCCTTCATCCTTTTTTGCCTTCCTTTTCCTCAGTGTCCGCCTCTTCTTCTTCCTCTTCCTTCTCTTTCCGTCTTTTTTCTTAGCCTTTCTATTCTCCGCGTGGAAAATCCCTGTCTCCTTTATGCATAATCAGCGGGGAGGTGAAGCTCCTTGTCTTTCTCGCGTCCTCTCCGCCTCTCGCTTCACAGTAACTTTTCTTGTATCTTTTTATACCTTCGTGTTTCCCTCGACTTTTATTAGAATTAATGTAGACAGTCTTTTTTTTTTCACCAGTTTAGCTACTTTTATTTGGAATGCCTGTGCTTTTAATTTTGTCTGAAGCAACACAATTCAATACCATTACTTACTTCTTATAGCACTATTTTCATCCGTAATTTGCAGAAGGACTTAGGCAGACAATGTTCCTTTTATTTTCCCATGACTTATTCGAGCTCGTGCAACCACAACGGCCATAATAACGCAGTTCAAGGCCTTTATACTAAACAGAGACAGGGAGGCGACAAAGGAGGAGCGGGCTGTCATACGCCTTAGGGCTTGACTTTAGCTGTCTCGCGTCACATTTTGGTACTGAATCTGGGCCAGACGACCCTCCCCACCTCCACCTGATCCCCACCAAGACCCGTCACTGGACAAAGGTGTTAGATTCCTTGAACTCTTTCATTATCCGATATTTAGCCTGCGGGAGGAGGATCAGGAGAGGGAGGGGGCGGGGAGGGTGGATTGGAATGCGGGGGCGGCCAGGGTATAGGGGTCAGATGAGCACTCAGCCCCCACACACTGCCGGCCAAAGTGACTCAAACATTCGCTTTTTATCGCCCGTCACGCCTCACACTTCAGGATTCGGTTCTTTGGCGGGCGATCTTAGTTTAACCTTGTTCTGATCTGTGTCTCGTCAGGCCGTCAAGGAGTGTGGAGTGGCGGGAGTGACGTGAAGAGGTTAGCGGTGACGGTGAAGTGACTTAGGAAGAAGCTGTGGTGATTCTGGTGATGATGGTGGGGGTGATGGTGATGGAGGGTCTCCTTCTACACCTGGAACGCATATTTCAAGTGAAGTGATTTATCTTTTTTATCTTTTTCCAGCCCAATTTTCCTTTCCCTTTCACACCTTTTCAGCCTACCACATGCCACAACACCCAGCCTCCCATAGCTACACCTACGCGTGCCCACACCTGTCACGATCCAATCTAGGCCTGGGTACACACCTGCACCCTGTCCAGCACACCTGAGTGGTCGTGTTGCGGCGTGGACTCCCTCATCACAGCAACGGTCATCTCTTGTCTCTTGTCTCGCGTCTCGGAATACATTATCATCTTTCCTGCCGCTCCTTCTCTTACAGGTTAATTCTATCCCTCCCATGCTCGTCTCTCTCTCTCTCTCTCTCTCTCTCTCTCTCTCTCTCTCTCTCTCTCTCTCTCTCTCTCTCTCTCTCTCTCTCTCTCTCTCTCTCTCTCTCTCTCTCTCTCTCTCTCTCTCTCTCTCTCTCTCTCTCTCTCTCTCTCTCTCTCTCTCTCTCTCTCTCTCTCTCTCTCTCTCTCTCTCTCTCTCTCTCTCTCTCTCTCTCTCTCTCTCTCTCTCTCTCTCTCTCTCTCTCTCTCTCTCTCTCTCTCTCTCTCTCTCTCTCTCTCTCTTCTCTCTCATCTTCCCTCTCTCCTCTCCTTGTTTGTAATATATTTGACACTTTATTCATTTAAGAAAATACCAAATATATATAAGTTTTAAAAAATAAACCAAGAAATTAGTTCATTTATGCTTTTCCTTTACTGAATACACATTGTCGACAAGAACGGAAGGGCGAAAAAAAAATAAGATACCTTTTTTTTTATGCTCCTATTTTGGTCAAGCCTCGTGATTTAATACAAGGAGGAAAACTCGTTGGTGAAATTAGTATGAAATCCAGAAGGAAGCGAGCCACGTCCACACCTCTGCCTTGTACTTCATATTATGCAAATGACAACACGCGAGCTTCATTGTAACGGCGTCCTCTGTGGCTCTGTAATCTTCAATGTTAATGTGCAGTGAGGTGTGAGACGCTTAGTGACCGTCCTCGTGCATTGTTGATTCTCTTGCTTTTATTATTTATTTTATTTTTGGGGGTTGTTGGTGAATCGTGTGTGTGTGTGTGTGTGTGTGTGTGTGTGTGTGTGTGTGTGTGTGTGTGTGTGTGTGTGTGTGTGTAGATAGGTAGGTAAAGATAAATACATGAATCTCTCTCTCTCTCTCTCTCTCTCTCTCTCTCTCTCTCTCTCTCTCTCTCTCTCTCTCTCTCTCTCTCTCTCTCTCTCTCTCTCTCTCTCTCTCTCTCTCTCTCTCTCTCTCTCTCTCTCTCTCTCTCTCTCTCTTTTTTATCAACCTCCCTTATAAAGTCTCAAAATAAAGAACAAAGAAAAAAATTACAACATCAAGGAAAATAGAAGCGACACAGAATAAAAGAGATAAACAGATAAATCAGAGAAGAAAGCCTTTTAAGGGTGACTATCAGAGACTCAGTAGCGGTTCTAGATAGATAAAAGATAAGGAAATGATGAAGAACCCTCGAATTAACCAGATTACATTATACTGAGCAGAATGTGAGTTATGTAGATGCTTGTGTGTGTAAATTGCGTCTCATTACTGTGTTGGAGGAGCGGCCCGCGCGTGGCAGAGTGGCGAGGCAAGCATGGGGAGCTGGCAGGCTGCTGGTGAGGTGACCACTGACAACCTGTTATTAGTATTGTTATCAGAATTGTGGAGAACATCACTTACTTACTTGTTTTGTTGTTCGTGGTGGTGGTGGTGGTGGTGGTGGTGGTGCAGGGCTGACTGGGAATGTTGTATGAGGTGGATGTGGAGTAAAGGAAGAGGTGGAGGATTGCTGGAAGGGTGGAGTGGGTGGAAGGAGGCGTCATGAGCAGCCTCTCCTGAAATAATGACAGGGTGTTACCGCCACGACGCTCTTCAGGAGGCAGCCACGCGAATCTCCAATCCTTTTACTAAACCTCAGCATCTTCCTCCCCTCCATGCCATCCTCACACACACACTCTCTCTCTCTCTCTCTCTCTCTCTCTCTCTCTCTCTCTCTCTCTCTCTCTCTCTCTCTCTCTCTCTCTCTCTCTCTCTCTCTCTCTCTCTCTCTCTCTCTCTCTCTCTCTCTCTCTCTCTCTCTCTCTCTCTCTCTCTCTCTCTCTCTCTCTCTCTCTCTCTCTCTCTCTCTCTCTCTCTCTCTCTCTCTCTCTCTCTCTCTCTCTCTCTCTCTCTCTCTCTCTCTCTCTCTCTCTCTCTCTCTCTCTCTCTCTCTCTCTCTCTCTCTCTCTCTCTCTCTCTCTCTCTCTCTCTCTCTCTCTCTCTCTCTCTCTCTCTCTCTCTCTCTCTCTCTCTCTCTCTCTCTCTCTCTCTCTCATTCCGTCTTTTCTGAACTCATAAAATTTCCCTTATTTCTTACTTAACGTGCCCAATTCCCTCCCTCCCTCCCTCCCTCTTTGACTTCTGACATATCCCTCTCACTCCTTCCCTCCTTCCCTCCTTCCCTAACTCCTGAAATATCCCTCACTCCTTCCCTTCTTTCTTCCTTTCCTTATGTTTTAACCTGTCCTCCTCATTCCATCCTTCTCTTACTCCGCTAACATGTCACCTTATCTCATTTCTTCCTTCCTTCTCTAACTCTTAAAGTAACCCATTCACTCACTCTATCTTTCCTTAACTCTTAAAAAATTTCCTATCTCCATCCTCCCTGATTCCTCACATGTCTCCCTCACCTCTTCCCTCATTCTCTCCTCACCTTAACCACAGTTCTTAGCTAGTCGAAGGATCAGACAACATCCTCCAAGAATTCTAAACATTGGGACCACCTTACAATCTTCCTCTAACGACCTTATTACGATTCTTGCCTTCGATCACATTTTCCTTTTAATCTCCAGGGCTGTGTTTGCTATTCTCTCCTTTCGTGAGGTCTATAATCATGTGCTTGAGTCAGTCCCTCGCAGATCTGCCTTGTCTGAAGAAGGGATGGATGTTCTAGTATTCCTGAGTCTTCTTCTGTAACGTAACAATCTTTAAGGACATGCGTGAGGCTCCTGTTTCTCCTCCTCCTCCTTCTTCTTCTTCTTCTTCCTTCTCTTCTTTGTCTTTCTCCTCCTCCTCCTCCTCCTACTTAAAGATCGCTTACGTCCTTCATAAGTCTTCTCGTTGATTGTAGTTATGTTAGGCAGCAAGAGATCAAGAAAACCGCTTTTGTTTAGGATTGTGAGGGTTTGGTGTGTGTGTGTGTGTGTGTGTGTGTGTGTGTGTGTGTGTGTGTGTGTGTGTGTGTGTGTGTGTGTGTGTGCGCGCGCGCGCGCGACTAAGTGTCTGTGTATATGTGTCTCAGGGTTGCGAGTTTTGCATTGCTCCTGTCACAGATGACTCGGTATATAAACACACACGCACGCACTCACCCATGAACACACACACACACACACACACACACACACACACACACACACACACACACACACACACACACACACACACACACACACACACACACAGACAAGTATTCTCCTCGATCTTGTTGATTTAATTTACCTTCATAACACGAGGAAAAACAGGTAATTAGTTTGATACTTAATTAAATGCTTGGATATATTGTAGCCATTTTATAACATTACTTTTTCTTGTTGTTGTTATTATTATTATTATTATTATTATTATTATTATTATTATTATTATTATTATTATTATTATTATTATTATTATTATTGTTGTTGTTGTTTTTGTTGTTGGTGTTATTACCATCATCATTATTGTTGTTTACATTGCTCTTAGCCTTCTCCTCTTCCTCCTCTTGCTCCTCATCGTCCTCCTCCTCCCCTCCTCCTCCTCCTCCTCCTCCTCCTCCTGCTCCTCCTACTCCTGCTCCTACTCCAACTCCAACTCCAACTCCAACTCCTCCTCCTCCTCCTCCTCCTCCTCCTCCTCCTCCTCCTCCTCCTCCAACCACCACTACCACCACCACCACTACCTTTACCATAAACAAAACTACCTTTCCTTAAAAACCACCAGATACAATTTCTCCCTCGCTTCTTCCACTAAAACTCCTCCTTTCTTCCTTAAGAGCGCCTCCCCTTCGTGCCCCGTCCATCAGGCCTCTCCTATCTTCCCTCCCTCCCTCCCTCTCCCTTTCCCCCCTTTTTCCCTCCTTTCCCCTCCATTTCACCCCAGCCCCCCTCTATAAACCAGCACAGTGACGCCCGCTCGCTCTTATCTGATCTGCTAATGAACCTTTTTTTACCCCATCACCTGAGTCTCTCATTATAGGATCCTCTCTGGCAGGGTCGTGAAGAAGAGGAGCGCCCATTCTCTCTCTCTCTCTCTCTCTCTCTCTCTCTCTCTCTCTCTCTCTCTCTCTCTCTCTCTCTCTCTCTCTCTCTCTCTCTCTCTCTCTCTCTCTCTCTCTCTCTCTCTCTCTCTCTCTCTCTCTCTCTCTCTCTCTCTCTCTCTCTCTCTCTCTCTCTCTCTCTCTCTCTCTCTCTCTCTCTCTCTCTCTCTCTCTCTCTCTCTCTCTCTCTCTCTCTCTCTCTCTCTCTCTCTCTCTCTCTCTCTCTCTCTCTCTCTCTCTCTCTCTCTCTCTCTCTCTCTCTCTCTCTCTCTCTCTCTCTCTCTCTCTCTCTCTCTCTCTCTCTCTCTCTCTCTCTCTCTCTCTCTCTCTCTCTCTCTCTCTCTCTCTCTCTCTCTCTCTCTCTCTCTCTCTCTCTCTCTCTCTCTCTCTCTCATGCTCACCCCTCACCTGTCCCCCTACTCATCTGTCTTCCCTTTCATTCTGGTCTGTGTGTCCCTGGCTAAGGCTTTTGTATGGCTGTTTTTTTATGTACAGGTGTCGTGTATGCTTTTGTTGTTGTTTTTTTTTTCTTGTGGTGGTTGTACGTGTGTTGTTTGAAGGACCGACAATTTTTTTTTTTTTCTACCTTGATATTCGTTTGATTTATTGATTTTTTTTTATTCACACTTCTATCGATTGTTTCGTTTCGTTTCGTGACGCCCTTGGTAATGTGTTGTTTCCTTCATTTCGCTTGTTTGTGTGTGTTTTGTTGATATAAAGTTTTTTTTTCTCATTTATTTATTTTTTTCTGTATTTTTTTTATATTTGATTATTTTGCCTTTTCTTTATCCTTCTCTCTCTCTCTCTCTCTTTCTCTCTCTCTCTCTCTCTCTCTCTCTCTCTCTCTCTCTCTCTCTCTCTCTCTCTCTCTCTCTCTCTCTCTCTCTCTCTCTCTCTCTCTCTCTCTCTCTCTCTCTCTCTCTCTCTCTCTCTCTCTCTCTCTCTCTCTCTCTCTCTCTCTCTACATTACTTCCTTTCCAGAAAAAGAAAAGAAACAAAAATATATATAAATCCAGAGAGAGAGAGAGAGAGAGAGAGAGAGAGAGAGACAAAGCAGAGAAGATAAAAAGACTAACAAAGAACAAACAAACCGGCAAGAGGAGAAGAAGAAAAAGAAGAAGAAAAAAAGAAGAAAACCAACACTGAAGAAAATAACAAGAAAAGTAGAAGACAAAAAGAAGAAAAGGAAAAGAAGAATCAAAGAACTAGAAGATGAAGAAGAAGAAGAAGAAGAAGGAGGAGAAAGAGCTAGGAAGACACACGTAACCAATAGACTGACAGGCTGGCGGTGCACTCCTGTTATCACTACCAATAAACTTGTTATCTTGGCGGCATCGAGGCGAACGTGACGCTTCTCTCTTATCGGCCCCCATCGCCGCTAAAATCTAACTTTATCAGAAGGGCAAATTAAACCTTCCTACAAGTTGAGGGAAGAAGCGTGGGTGATTATGCAGGTAGAGAGGAGCGCCCAATGAGCCCCTGACACCGCCACTTCAAAGCCTCAACAGGTAAATCCTCAGGTGAATCCTCCTCTCAGGTGTTCAGGTGCCCAGGTGCTCGCCTTGCCATGTTCAGGTTAATTGTGAGGCAAAGGTGGAGGTAAAAAAGGAAGGTGAAGTGAATTTGAGGTCTTCTTATGTGTGTGTGTGTGTGTGTGTGTGTGTGTGTGTGTGTGTGTGTGTGTGTGTGTGTTTTGTTCAGTGGGTCTAGAGAGAGAGAGAGAGAGAGAGAGAGAGAGAGAGAGAGAGAGAGAGAGAGAGAGAGAGAGAGAGAGAGAGAGAGAGAGAGAGAGAGAGAGTATAAGAGGTTCCTGCACGCTTTGCTTACTCGTGACTCCTCCTCCTCCTTCTCCTCCTCCTCCTTCCTCCTCCTCCTCCTCCTCCTCCTCCTCCTCCTCCTCCTCCTCCTCTTGTTAATATTTCCCTTGTGTCCTTTTTTGCACATCCTCATAAGCTCAGAAGGAGGAAGAGGAGGAGGAGGAGGAGGAGGAGAAGGAAAAGGAGGAGAAGGAGGAATCGTACAAAATTATGAATACAATATAACGTGCTGGTATTTTTTTTTCCCTTCACACTTTTCAATACAAACTTAATCTAAACCTCTGTCCATTTTTCGAACCTGTTTATTTATTTCTTACAACTGTTATTGTTTACGTTTTCTGTGAAGGGAGGAGGAAGTTTGGCAGGGAGGGAAAGGTTTGATTGGCTGGCAGAGTCTGATATTAATTGGGATAAATGCTTAAGTGGTCACGCCTTGTTTGTTTGTCTCGTTGATTGGGTTTGAGTTGAAAGGGTTGTTGTTGTTTTTTTTTATGTCAAACTATCAGGCAACATCAGCGTGCCATTTTCTCATCTCTTTTGCACATCTGTCTCTTATCTATCTACATTATTTTTTTTGTGTGTGTTTTTCCTTCATTTTTTGCTGGTATTATCGTTTTAGCGGATCCATGTGTACCTCTCTCTCTCTCTCTCTCTCTCTCTCTCTCTCTCTCTCTCTCTCTCTCTCTCTCTCTCTCTCTCTCTCTCTCTCTCTCTCTCTCTCTCTCTCTCTCTCTCTCTCTCTCTCTCTCTCTCTCTCTCTCTCATTGATGCTATTATGGATACAGTTTAATTTATAACATCTATTTTCTTTTCCTTTTTTTATCTCCTTTTACCGTTATTTATCTTTCCTTATCTCTTCTTCCTCTTCCTCAACCACCATCACCACCACCATCTACATCCTTCTTCCTCCTCCTCCTCCTCCTCCTCCTCCTCCTCCTCCTCCTCCAAATCCTGCTGCTGCTGTCACCTCTCAAGAAAAAACACCATTAGGACCACCATCACACCCATAACCACCACCAGCTCACCCTTAACTACCACCATTACCACCACCACCACCACCACTACCACCACTACCACTATCATCATCCCGGGGGAACCTCAGCCCAGATGGATCGTAATTATAGATATTGATGGATATTCAGCAATCTTTTCTGGCCTCCTCAGTTCAATGGCCACCTCGACGACCTCTTCTGGGCTCACTTCGTCTCCTTTCCGTCCTCAAAACGGGTGACAACTTAAAGAAGAAATGGAGAGGTTGATTCGAGGAGGTGAGAGGAAGGAGTGACGGAAAGGTAGCGTTTAAGGGCACAAGGGAAGGAAGGAGGGGAGGGGAGGAGGGAAAAATACTACTAATGAACGAGAGAAGAGTTGATGGATGGAAGGAGGGAAGGAGAAGGAGGGAAGGAGGGAGGGGAAGTAGGAAGATAGGTTATTAATGAATGTTAGAGAGAGAGAGAGAGAGAGAGAGAGAGAGAGAGAGAGAGAGAGAGAGACAGACAGACAGACAGACAGACAGATAGACAGACAATGAAAACTAAACTCTCCTAGACTCTCATGTTCAATCAGACAAGTCTTTCTTATCCCTATTTTTCTTTCCTTCTAGAGTGTTCTTACTATAACCTTCACTACTCTAAACGTGTGACAGACACACTCATATAGAGATTAGCTTGTTGAGGTAACTGGTCATTTATTGCAGACACGTCAAGGAAACTGTATCTCTTTTTATTCCTTTCGATATACGAGTGTGGAGTCAGGCAGTTCTCGTGTTGACAGACGTGTGTAGACGAACTCTCAGACAGACAGACAGACATTTAACCTTAATTGGAGACTTTCTTATACGAACGAACAGACAGACAGACGAGACGAACAGACGGGCAGACAGACGAACAGACAGACAGACAGACAGAACGACAGACAGACAGACAGACAGACAGGGCAGACAGACAGACGAGACAGACAGACAGACAGACAGAAGACAGACAGACAGACAGACAGACAGACAGACAGACAGACAGACAGACGAGCAGACGGACAGACAGACAGACAGACGACAGACAGACAGACAGACAGACAGACAGACAGACAGACAGACAGACAGACAGACAGACAGACAGACAGACAGACAGACAGACAGACAGACAGACAGACGAACAGACAGAGAACGAAGACAGACAGACAGACAGACGACAGACAGACGACAGACGGACAGACAGACAGACAGACAGACAGACAGACAGACAGACAGACAGACAGACGGACAGACAGACGAGACAGACAGACAGACAGACAGACAGACAGACAGACAGACAGACAGACGGACAGACAGACAGACAGACAGACAGACAGACAGACAGACAGACAGACAGACAGACAGACAGACAGACAGACAGACAGACAGACAGACAGACAGACAGACACTTAATGAAAACTAAACTCTCCTAGCCTTTACTCTCATGTTCAATCAATTACAAGTCTTTCTTATCCCTATTTTTCTTTCCTTCTACTTGAGTGTTCTTACTATAACCTTCACTACTCTAAATGTGTGACACTTACACTCATATAGAGATTAGCTTGTTGAGGGTAACTGGTCATTTATTGCAGACACGTCAAGGAAACTGTATCTCTTTTTATTCCTTTCGATATACGAGTGTGGGAGTCTGGCAGTTCTCGTGTTGTGTGTACGTGTGTATTGTTTTTCTCTCGCTATTTTGCTCTGCTCACATTTAACCTTAATTGGATACTTTCTTATACCATTTTTTTCTTTCCTTTCTCTCATCTCAGTACCTCATTGTTTCTCTTCTCTATGGGGATTTGGTCCTTTCTGTTTCCTCTCCTTTTCTGATCAAGTTAATTGGAGTGCTTCTTGTTGTCTTTTTTTTTTCTCTATTCAAGTCAGTAATTCGATCGTAATTTCTATATAGGACGTGGACTTATTTCCTTTTTATCTTTGTACGTTTGCCAGATTTCTCTTGTATCTGTTATCTTTTTGTCAAGTAGTTTTTTGCCTTTTGCTTTCTTTATATGGGACTTGTGATGGTTACCTTTATTTATCTACTTTTCTCTTATCTTACATCTATGGAGCTTTTAACAAGTCATCATTAGAATCACGTTATTTTTTATCTTATATTCGGTATAAAATTCATATTCGTTAGGTGTTTATAGTACTTTTAACACACTTTTCATACCATCTTTCAATCTTTATTTTTTTTACTTCTACGACTCTCCCAGCACTTCCCCTCATCAGCAACCACAAAGGGCAATGATGTTAACAATATATCGAATCTCACTACTATAACACGTGGCTGCATAAGAAACCTGACCTTATATTTCTTCTCCTTTGCATTATACGACTTGTGTTTCTGTGGGCATCGTGTAAGGACGTATAGCAGTGATGGGAAATGCCTTCACGGAGGAGTCTGTTTTGCGTCCACCACACCTCGCACTCCGGCCAGACGTGCTACTCCTGCTGCTTGTCACTCTTCTCAGGCTGGGATGCGAAATTCTTATTAAATCCTCGGCTGTCTCATGTCTGCTGTAAGAGAGAATGGAAAGAAGTTATTTGGGACAAGTTGCCCATTTGCCTCGCCGCGCCGGGACTCGAACCCGTCTCGATTGTGTGTGTGTGTGTGTGTGTGTGTGTGTGTGTGTGTGTGTGTGTGTGTGTGTGTGTGTGTGTGTGTAAAGAAATATCGAAATGTTATGTTGTTCCTGCACTTGAAAAAAAAATAGCTAGTTTCATCTCTGTTCAGGTATGGATGTCTAAATATACTGGAAAAAAATATAGGAAAAAGGCTAAAAAAGAAAAAAATACCGCCACATTGGCCCGTTATTTCCATGGGAGTTAATGGGAGGAATTAAAGCATGTGATTCCATTCTTGTCGAGGTTAATAGGGAACAAAAGGAGGGTTGGCTCACTCCGCGGTGGCTGGCAGGATCACCCAGGCCACAGCACGGGCGGGAGTCAGGGAGCCACCACACCACACTAGTCCACACCGCCACACCACCACGCTCTTCTCCCACAATGCCCCTTTTTCCTTCCTATTCAGCGAGGTCGTTCAGGCAGGAGTATCCCCTTATCCTGCCTCTTACTGTCTTACCTTACCTCCCTTCTTCCTTCCCTCTCCCCCTGCCTCTCCCTCGCTCCTTCCCTAAGCCGCTCACGCCTGGATTAGCCCAAATTGGACCCAAACGGCGAGGCAGGAGCGGGTCGTCTATTGTTCCCGGTGTCCTGACTCCTTCATCCCATCAAACGCTGAGGCAAAGAACGGAGGGACCAGCAGGAGGAAGAAAGCCAGAGGTGGGAGGCGATGGAGGGTTTAGGAGGACTGAAGCTCGTGGAAGAATAGGATTTAGACAGAGGAATGAAGGATGATGTTAGTGTTTATGGAGATGAAGGATGGTGAGGATACTCGTGGTGGTGGTGGTGTTGATGGTGGTGCTTTGAAGGGATGAGGAGAGTGTTACCAGTATTAGCATTCAATTTTTGCCTTATAAGTTATTTGTCTTACCTCAGTCGTGTTTCCAGTAACCATAACACTTTTATCTCTTATCGGCACTATTAGCATACGGATGAGAACAGGAAGGGGTGTTTTTAGAGCTAAGGGGAGTCTTGTAGTCCTAAAGGGGTGATTTAGCGTATCTTGATAACCACCTGCGCATTACTGTCTACTTTTTTGCCATGAAACTAGTTTGCATACTCAGGTGTATTCAGAAAGATGCAAAAAAGTATTGTTCATATTAGCCAATGTATGTACCATGTTTTCTTGTTCTTTTCTTTTTTTCTCTATAATCTCTTTAAGTCAAATATTTTTTCTGTTTTATCCTTAGGTGGTCAAAAAATATTCAAGGTTTTCAATAGATATCAATTTTCCTCTAGTCATTTTGTTTAAGTAGAGCGGTTGTGTGTTCTTTTTTTCCGAACCTTACCTGCGTCCTCTTAGATTTTCTGCCTCCCTTACCTTCCTTCTTCACTTTCTTCAATTACGAGCCGCGCCAACCGTCCCTGTGTGGCGGCCTCAACAATTTTCCTGCTTGCCTCTGCTCCCTTCCCGCCCTTTCCTTCCTGGCTCTTCTCCAATACCCATCTCTCTCTCTCTCTCTCTCTCTCTCTCTCTCTCTCTCTCTCTCTCTCTCTCTCTCTCTCTCTCTCTCTCTCTCTCTCTCTCTCTCTCTCTCTCTCTCTCTCTCTCTCTCTCTCTCTCTCTCTCTCTCTCTCTCTCTCTCTCTCTCTCTCTCTCTCTCTCTCTCTCTCTCTCTCTCTCTCTCTCTCTCTCTCTCTCTCTCTCTCTCTCTCTCTCTCTCTCTCTCTCTCTCTCTCTCTCTCTCTCTCTCTCTCTCTCTCTCTCTCTCTCTCTCTCTCTCTCTCTCTCTCTCTCTCTCTCTCTCTCTCTCTCTCTCTCTCTCTCTCTCTCTCTCTCTCTCTCTCTCTCTCTCTCTCTCTCTCTCTCTCTCTCTCTCTCTCTCTCTCTCTCTCTCTCTCTCTCTCTCTCTCTCTCTCTCTCTCTCTCTCTCTCTCTCTCTCTCTCTCTCTCTCTCTCTCTCTCTCTCTCTCTCTCTCTCTCTCTCTCTCTCTCTCTCTCTCTCTCTCTCTCTCTCTCTCTCTCTCTGATTTTCCTGTTCCTTTTTGTTCTTATTTCCTCTTCGTCTTTTCTTTGTTTTCTTTTCCTCTTCTGTTGCATAGTTCGATTTGATTTGATATATTTTTCCTTTCATTCATTTTTTTCTTTCCTTGCATTGTTGATTTCGCATTTTATACCATTTCCTTTCATTTTTCCTCCTCAGCGAAAAAGAGAGAAACAAAAAGCCTGAAAAAATCAAACGAAGAAATAAAAGACAAGAACAAAAAGTCAAGATACACAACACAGCTCCTTAGTCCTAAAGGTAAACAAACTAAGTACAGACCCACACACACGCACACACGCACACGCACACACATCAAAGTCACAGCCGCCCTCACCGTCTCATTCCTTCCGCAGCTATTAACAAGTGACTCGCCAATCGCTTCTGAGTCCTGCCAATCATCTCTGATCCCCGCCACTCGCACGTATAATTACCGCCACGTGTTTTGTGTTGGTTCCTGAGGTAGGGATGAGAGGGAGGAGGAGAGAAAAAGGTGGGGAGAGAGGCAGGAGAGGAAGGAGATATTAGAACCTGTCGCCTTTAATTTGTCACCTCAACACACATCAGGCTCCGGTCACCGCCGCCTGTCGCCTTCTGACCGCTGGGATGATTTGCTTGTCTAAATGTTTTTCCCGTGACAGTCAGTGAGGAAGGAGGCTCAAGGAAACACAAGGGAACACGAAGGATGAGTGAATTTGAATATTTGTTGATAATGATTTAAAAGGCAGTGGTGTATGCAATGAAACAGAGAAAGTTGTCACGATTTTTTTTCAGTGTGAGTGTAGGACATGGAGACGTACAGAAGGAAACACAAAGGAAGTAATCATTTAAAAATTTTCACGTGGCAAATGAAAAGGCGTCGCTATATACATAAACAAACACACAAACCAAATCAAAGTAGATCTCTTTCGTGTGCCAATAGAGAAGACTGAGATACACAAAGAAATAAAAAGAAGGAAAAAAAAAAACACTAAATATCTCTGACGCTTGAAAATCTACTCTGCGCTATTCCATTTCAACTAAAAATAAGGAAGAAAAATGTAAACCGTGAGTGAAAGGGAGAAGAAAAATTGGAAGGCAGTGGATATAATGAACACTGTAAAGGTGGTGGAGGATTCTGAGAGAGAGGAGAAATAAACGTGTGGAGTGGTGATGGAGGTGCATGAATAGTGTGAATTTGTGGATGGGTGTGATGCGTACGATCTGGAGAGGGAAATAAGAATAATAAAGGAAAAATAAATACAGTAGATCGTATTTTAGTGTTGGTAGGGATATATGTAATAGCTAGATGATCAATAACACACAAAGAACAAATGGAGATAAAAAAATTGTACATAGTTAGAGAAAACACAGAGATAAGAAGATAACGAAGAAAACATTGTTATTTTGGAGATAGTAACATATTAAAGGTGACCAGAAGTATAGCGAAGGTTAGAGGAGGGTGTGGCTTGGTCAGTGAATCAGGTTTGCAGTGTTTTTTTTCCCCTGCTAGATCAGATGACAGTGTTGGAAGTGTTCTTATTAGTATGCGTGTGGTTCCTCCTCCTCCTGATAAGCAGTTCCATTACCGGTGTGCTGATGTTTTTATGATGGTGTACTGTATTATCATTATTGTTGTTTTTTCTTGTGATTACCGTTTTTGTTGGTTTTTGGTGGTGGTGCTTTCGTTACTTGCTCCTGGTGTTTGTTTTTGTTTTGATATCTTTTTTGCTGTGTTTGTTTTTGTTTGGGGTAGTAGTGGTGGTGTGGTAGTGGTGGTTGCTGTGGTTATTGCTGTTTACCATTACGTCAAAACCAGACAGGATTCTTTAATATACAAGGAAGGATTATACTTGATTTTCACGCTTGTATTTCTGTCTCTCTAACATACGTCCTTCACATACATTTCTCTCGCTTCTTGACTTTCCATTCCTACACTCTCTATTCCCATCATCCTTTCCATCCATAATACACACACACACACACCTCACAATTTTTCTACCATTTCCTGCCTGTCTTTTAACTTTCTTATGCCTTTTATTCTTTCCTCCCAACCCATTTCACTTCTTACCTCTCCCATCCCTGTCCCTCTGACCATTCCTCATTCCCTCCTCCCCTTCTTCCTCCTCCTCCTCCTCCTCCTCCTCCCCTCATCATCATCATCATCATCTTTCCCCAACAAGCACGAGTTAGTATAAAACCCAAACATTATAACAACATAAAGGGAAACACTCCAGGTGCATCTGCTCTCTCTTCCCTCACATTTTCTTTGCGTTACAAGCACTCCGCCATCCGTCATCGTGGCAGACCAACACTTTAACAGGATTTAGGACCACAAATAGACCATTTAGGCCTCCCTGCCGCCCGTGGAGAGGCCTACAGTCACCCTTTCCTCAGGCGGGCACGAGCAGCCTCTCACCAGCTGACGGAGAGGAAAGAGCAGGAGGAGGAGGAGGAGGAGGAGGAGGAGGAGGAGGAAGGAAGAGGAGGAGGAGATTAAAAAGTAAAGGAAAGACAGGATGAGTAGTAGTAGTGGTAGAAAGAGTGGTAATGATAGTAGTAGTTGTAGTGGTAGTGATAGTAGTAGTAGTAGTAGCAGCAGTAGTAGTAGTAGTAGTAGTAGTAGATGTAGTAGTACTAGTTATAGTAGTTGTAGTAGTAGTAATAATAGTAGTAGTAGTAGTAGTAGTAGTAGTAGTAGTAGTAGTGGTGGTGTGATAAGAGTAGTGGTGGTGATAATGGTAGTGGTTGTGGTAGTAGTAGTGGTGGTGGTGGTAGTAGTGGTAGTAGTGGTAGTGGTGATGATGGTAGTGGTTGGTGGCAGTAATAGTGGTGGTGGTGGTGGTGGTGGTGGTGGTGGTGGTGGTGGTAGTGGTGGTGGTAATGGTAATAGTGGTGGTGCTTATAATGGTGGTAGTGGTAGGTGGTGGTGGTGGTGGTGGTGGTGGTGGTGGTAGTGGTAGTGGTGGTAATGGTGGTGATGGTGGCAGCAGCAGCAGCACTGGGAGGATAGTGGTAGTGGTATGGTGGTGGTGGTATGGTGGTGGTGGTGGTGGTGGTGGTGGTGGTGGTGGTGGTGGTGGTGGTGGTAGTGGTGGTGATGATGGTGGATGTAGTGGTGGTGGTGGTGGTGGTGGTGGTAGTGGTGGTGGTGGTGGTGGTGGTGGTGGTGGTGGTGGTGGTGGTGGTGGTGGTTATGGTGCTGGTGGTAGTGGTGGTAGTGGTAGTGTAGTGGTGGTGGTGGTGGTAGTGGTAGTGGTGGTAGTGGTGGTGGTGGTGGCAGTGGTGGTGGTGGTGGTGGTAGTAGTGGTGGTGGTAGTGGTGATAGTGTGTGTAGTAGTAGTGGTAGTGGTGGTAGTAGTGGTGGTAGTAGTGGTGGTGGTTGTAGTAGTAGTGGTGGTGGTGGTGGTATTAACAGTAATAGTGGCATTGATAGTAATAGTGGTAGCGATGGTAGTAGTAGTAGTAGTAGTAGTAGTAGTAGTAGTAGTAGTAGTAGTAAAAGTAGTAATAGTAGTAGCAACAGTAGTAGCAATAGTACTACTAGCAGTAATAATAGAAATAATAGTGGTAATTGTAGTAATAGTGATAATAATAATATTAATAGTAACTTCAACCTTTACGCCAATATTACTATTCCACACCCTTCTCATACCTCTCCTTCACCTGATCCCTCACAAACAAATAACCCATCGGTCCATTCCAGGCAACCCCAGCAAAACATCTTAGCCCCACATCAGCTCTCGTGTCTGCGCCTGCCTTGTTTTATCCTCCTTAGGTCATCATTATGTTACTCTAATAGCACATGCCTTAACTGCCTATGTTCTGGTAATGACGTGATCTGCCTGCGTGTGTTCCCGTGTTCACTTTCTTTATTAGTGTAGTCAGTATCTCGGCTTTGGCCCTTTAACCTGTGATGTTCGCTTCTTATCTGTCCATGTTACGCCAGGCATTATTTTAAACATTATTTTCTGCTTTCATTCGCAGTCACTCTTCTCTTGTCGGGAAACACGCCGTGGCATCGCTAACAGAAGCAGAAAATGAAACTGGTTATTGAGTAGATAGAATGTGAGAGATAAGATGAGAATGCAACTCGTTCTAGAAAATATAATAAGAAAGGCGAAGGATTAAAGTGAGGAAGAGAAGATGAACGAATAGCAAGATAAAGAAAAAAAATATAAGAAATCAAAAAAGAAAATTAAGGAAAACCTGAAATAAAGATGATGTCGCTAATGAAAAAATGCAACAGACAAATAATTGCAAATGATAGTCAAGCTTAAAGGCACGCCAGACACACAGCTGAGGGAATTAAAGCGTTTGATAGTGGCTCCAGTAAGTGAAAAATAAATGTAGTAATTTCAATTTAAAAGATTAAAGGTAATAGTAAGGATTAAACTAGATAGACTTGCACTGATGACGAGCACTTTATATAATTGATGGGCTTTGAAGAAAATACAAATAATAATAATGACAATAATAACAATAATACAGTAAAAAGAAACAACAACAAGGAAAGTAAGATTAACAACAACAACAACAACAACAACAACCAGTGAACTTCCACAGCCTCCACAAAACAGTAGATAAAAAAAAGATACGTAGAAAAATAAGGAAAGTAGAAAATACATCCCGATAAAGAAAAGCGCTCAGGCAGCCCAGGTAACAAAAGGGAGAGAAAGTCTTGATTAGCCGCACCTGGGTAGGAAAGGAAGGGCGAGCAGGAGGGAAGAGGAACAGATGATGGAAGGAAAGGGAAGGCGAAAAAAAAAAGATAAATAAGAGAGTGAGGGAAAAGTGTCCAGCAGATGAATAAACAGGTAGGAAAGTAGATTGATGGGAAAATTATGTAAATTGATGTATAGTTATATAGATGAATACAGATGATTAGATAGATAGGTAGATAGATTAATAGATAAGATAGATAGGTAGGTACATTAATAGATAGATAGATAGATTTATAGATAGATGGACAGAGATATTCAAGTGAATAGAGGAATCGGATATATTTTGCGTGTATATATGAGTAATTTGAGGAAAACGAGAACTGAATTTACTGATACGTAAATTAAAAGACACACTGAGAAACACAGAAAGACATTAATAATATAGGAAAGTTCAGAAAACAAATACGTAATTTATAAAAAAAAATATTTGAGAACTTTTATTTATCATTAAATTCACCAAGCTGAATTATGGCGTGCTTTTGGATACATTATTACTTCAGCGTTGAAATCTCCACCTTACTTGAAGATAGTGCAGAATTACGTAACTTTATTTATTTTCGTATTATAGTTAAAATATATCCACTATTTTATTTCATCATACTTTTACACAACGAACTCTTACTTTCCTCACTTCACTTTCACTCTTTTTCGTTGCAGCTACATCAATTTTCCTCGCCAGTTGCTTTTACTTGATCTGTTTTCTTGTATTGGCCTCCACGGATGAAGATGTAATGATAAAGATAGTTGGCTATTTTGGATATGTGTATTTTACGTGTTAAGAATGAGTATAGGTATGTAATTGAATAAGCTATGTAAGTTTGGTCATTTTTCCATTCACGGGAATTTGTATAGGAGCTTTCAGGTTGATATCATTGCTATTTGAGTGACTTGATATTTTTGTGAACTACAGTATTTCACTTGTCTGTGGATTTTTTGATGTATCTGTTTCTGTAGTCAATAAATCATCTATCTATCTATCTATCTATCTATAGAATCGCATTACATCCACTGCTGTCTTTCCTCTCCTTTCCTAGTGCAAGAAAGTGTGTGTCCCAAATAAGGCTTTATGGTCGGTAAGGGTCAGCTTGAACACATTTGTATCTGTACGTGGCTGCTGTAATGGTGGGAGCTACACGTCCTTATGGGAGCGGGCAATTATCAGCCGCCCTTAAAGTATATATGGGCTTCCCTCCGTAAGAGTTAGGAAGTGATAAGGAAAGGAAGATGAGAAAGTGCGGGTGGTGGTCATGTTGGCGGTGCGAGATTGGGGGCGATGTGAAGATGATGTAAGAGGAGAGGAAGAGAGGCGTTAGTCTTGGTAGCGCTGGCCACGAGTGTGATGCCACGAGTCTTCCTGTAGTGGTGGTGGTGGTGGTGGTGGCAGCCTTGGGAGGGTGATTACTCACGTCCCGCATCCACTTCCTCCACTCCATCCACTTTCCGCGTCCCATTCTGAGCACTAGTACACACACACACACACACACACACACACACACACACACACACACACACACACACACACACACACACACACACACACACACACACACACACACACACACACACACACACACACACACACACACACACACACACACACACACACACACACAAACCACGCACACCACCCGGGAAGTTAGAGAGCCTGAGGGAAGGAGCCAGGTGCTGACCCCTCCCTCCCTCTCTATCCCCCTGTCCCTTCTCTCCGTCCCTTCGTCCCTCCCTCCCTCCCCCTGGGGCCACAATAGCCTGGCCCGGGTGTAAGTCACTTCCTGTACCCTTGGCGACACGGGCGGCTGTTGGGCGGCAGGGAACTGGTTGTCCTGCTCCGCGATGCTTGTGTCTCGGGGTGTGTCCTCGCCCGGGTTATCTCCGCGCCGTTACTCCATCCCACCTCCCGCTCGCAATTGTGAACGCCACAGGAAACTGCAGCGCCACACCTCAGGGGACGTGCTGCGCCATGACACGCGCTAGGAGGAACAGGGGAGGTGGGGCGGGGCGGGGCGGGGGTGGATGGTGATGCAGGGAGTGAAGGCTGATGGGCTGGCGAGGTGCTTCACTACAATGGCTGGATAAACGTCATCTTGAAGGGAAAAAAGGTAAACTTCACGAATAATCCTGTGGTGAGGCACGACCCCTCACGGTCTCCACGAATGACGAAGCAAATTGGTGGCGTCATTTCACGGGCGTAATGAACACCCTGGCCGGGAGAGCCGCGCCGGGGCCGGACTCTACATAAAGTATATTAATTACTCTTATAATTAGTGGAGTGAAGCACATGTAAAAACTGCAGAGAAAGCAGTAATTAAGAAGAGCCCGCATTACAGGGGAGGCAAGCTTGGGGCGGGAGGAGGGCGCCGCGGGGGAGAGCAGAGCCGCGGGCGCCTTAACACAGCGACAGCCGCCACGACATATGGGAGACTGGCGGACCGCTGCTGCTGCTGCTGCTGCTGCTCCTCCCGCTGCTTTGCCTAAGATTTGCTTGATGCCACACCACGTCTCCCTTACACCACACAGGCCCCCTCCCCTCCTTGACACCTTGCAGCCTTTCAAACACCATACATCCCGCCCTCCTGAAAACATGATGTCTGCCTCTCTGATGCTACATAGCCCGTGACACCGCACAACCCCCCGGCCACCACAGAGCCAGCCCTCCTTACACCACACAGTCCCCCTGACACCACACAACCCCCCTGACACTACAGAGGCCGCCCTCCTTACACCACACAGTCCCTCTGACATCACACAAACCCCCTGACATCCCATGCTGATGTGATGGACGTTTATCTTCATGTGCCGCGTTGAGTCTCGGTGCATCACGCTGGGCTAAAGGCAAGGCGAGGCGTCGGTGAGGTGGAGACGCGTGGCCATTCAGGGCACGTGCTGGCTGATCTTTGTCCCTCCTCGCTACCACCTGCGCCTCCTCACCGGCTGTTCCTCAATTTTTTCACCCGCTTTCCCGCAGGTGACATCCATGAGCAGAGAACTTCCGTCACAGAAACTCGGATGTGGTGGCAGTTTGGATCACTCTGAGTAGCCTTGAATTGTGGTGATGTGAAGAGCTGCGCCGTCACCCAAGGTAGTCACTGCGTTACCTTCACGTTTTGAGTCCACGAAAATGAGACAGTGAAAGAGTACGGACGGAGGTAAAAGAAAGTGCAAGTAGGATTGTTATCAGCAGAACAGGTATTAACGGGAGAGCGAGAGTACAATACAAGCAAGACGAGTGAGTGGAAGTCAGATCACGTAGGAAGAAATGAACAGCGAGTCCCAAGAAGTGGGTGAGTGGGTGAGTGAGTGGGGCGAGTCAAGGGCAACGAAAGTGATGACGGTGATGTTCTCTCTCTCTCTCTCTCTCTCTCTCTCTCTCTCTCTCTCTCTCTCTCTCTCTCTCTCTCTCTCTCTCTCTCTCTCTCTCTCTCTCTCTCTCTCTCTCTCTCTCTCTCTCTCTCTCTCTCTCTCTCTCTCTCTCTCTCTCTCTCTCTCTCTCTCTCTCTCTCTCTCTCTCTCTCTCTCTCTCTCTCTCTCTCTCTCTCTCTCTCTCTCTCTCTCTCTCTCTCTCTCTCTCTCTCTCTCTCTCTCTCTCTCTCTCTCTCTCTCTCTCTCTCTCTCTCTCTCTCTCTCTCTCTCTCTCTCTCTCTCTCTCTCTCTCTCTCTCTCTCTCTCTCTCTCTCTCTCTCTCTCTCTCTCTCTCTCTCTCTCTCTCTCTCTCTCTCTCTCTCTCTCTCTCTCTCTCTCTCTCTCTCTCTCTCTCTCTCTCTCTCTCTCTCTCTCTCTCTCTCTCTCTCTCTCTCTCTCTCTCTCTCTCTCTCTCTCTCTCTCTCTCTCTCTCTCTCTCTCTCTCTCTCTCTCTCTCTCTCTCTCTCTCTCTCTCTCTCTCTCTCTCTCTCTCTCTCTCTCTCTCTCTCTCTCTCTCTCTCTCTCTCTCTCTCTCTCTCTCTCTCTCTCTCTCTCTCTCTCTCTCTCTCTCTCTCTCTCTCTCTCTCTCTCTCTCTCTCTCTCTCTCTCTCTCTCTCTCTCTCTCTCTCTCTCTCTCTCTCTCTCTCTCTCTCTCTCTCTCTCTCTCTCTCTCTCTCTCTCTCTCTCTCTCTCTCTCTCTCTCTCTCTCTCTCTCTCTCTCTCTCTCTCTCTCTCTCTCTCTCTCTCTCTCTCTCTCTCTCTCTCTCTCTCTCTCTCTCTCTCTCTCTCTCTCTCTCTCTCTCTCTCTTTCTCTCCTAGCTCCACCACGCACGGCTGCTCCTCGCCCCGCTTCACCTCTTGTGGTTTTGAGGATCACGCCTCGTGCTTTACCTGTTCCTGCCTCCCCTACACCTGTCCCCGCGCCCCTCCCCTTTCCTTAACAAGCTCCCCTCCTTCCCATACGCTCACTTGCCTTTTTTTTTTCTTCGCACCTCTGCTCTACCGTTCCCTGTCCTGTCTTATATCATCTGTATATCATCCTAACCTTCCCATCCCTTTCCTTCTGTGCGCCACCTCTTCCCTCCCCTCCACCTTACCTGTCTAATACTTCACCTGGCCGTTTATCTCCTCCTCCTCCTCTTCTCCTTTCCCTCCGGTTCGTCCTCTTCCCTCGTCTTCTTACCCTATTACCTCATCTGTCCACCTCACCCCCATACCTCACCTGTCTTCCTGTGTGTGCCTTTTCGTCCACCTACCAAACTGTCCCTCTATCCCATGGGAAGAAGCAAAACTATGCAATAATTAGCACAACTTACCTTTTTATCCAACACGCGGGCCAGTTTGACCGCTTGGACGCCATTCAAAAAAGTTGCCTTTACCAAAAGCTCGTCCGGCTCAGCTTTAATGAACTAAAACTTGTATTAGAGCAGTGATGCGCAAAAAAGGAGGAACAGACACATCGTAAGTTAATGATTGAGGAGTTCTGGCAGTATCCTGTACTTTTTGAGAAAATGACCTGGTTTTTGTGATTGAAGTCTTCAGTAACGCATCTGTGGCAGCGGCTGTCTCATTGTTCAATCTGGGAGCTATTGATGCATGAAGCGAAGGCACAGCTTTGGACTGGATGCTCTGGACAGCCGCCAAAAAAGACTAATTTCTCGTCAGTTTTCGATAATATTAATCCTGTTCAGCAAAAGGCTACGCTCGAGATAACTATGATATCAGCATTTTCTAGTGGTCGGCTGGAAGAAGCCTGCATCTCTCAAATCACTTCACCAAACGCATCGTCGCCCTCGCTTCGACTTAACACTGATTTTTCTGACAATTTTTTTTCACCTGTGGTTAAATTCAGCTATAGATATTTGTTTTACAGAGGTGTACTTCATGACGCTGGCTGGAGAGTGAACGACAACACCACAACACTGTAATGAAATCGACGAGACCCTTGAGTTTTTTGTATCACAGGAAGAGCCCCTCCCTTCCCCCACCCCTTCCTTGGCCCCCACCTCCCTCCCTGTCCCTCTTCGCTAACCTTTCAGTGGCCTCGCTGCCCCAGACCCCCGCGGGTGCCCCACAGCTGCCCCGCATACACCATCAGGCGGGGAAGGGTCGCCCACGGGGTCACAACTATCGATAAAAAAGTCCACCAACCTGCTCCCTCTCCTTGCTCCATCTCCTCCCCCTCTGCCCCTCTCCCCCTCGCCCCTCCCTCCTCTGCATCACCCAACCTGCCCTACCTCTCCGCTCGTACCCCTCGCTCTCCTCATCGTCTTCTTCCTCTTAGCCACATGTTGACCAGCAGCCCTGATTACCACCACCACCACCACCACCAAAACCACAACCATCACCACTACCACCGCCATCACCACCACCACCACCACCACCACCACCACCACCACCACCACCACCACCACCACCACCACAGCCACAGTAACCATAACCACATTGTAACACTTTGGTTTATTGTCTTCAGGAAATGTGCGGTAAAAAAAATGAGTTATCAGCATTATTACCAGTCCAGCATCCTGTACAAAGTGCTCCTCACTGCCCAATCCTTCCTCCTCCTCCTCCTCCTCCTCCTCCTCCTCCTCCTCCTCCAAGTCGGACTATCAGGATCAGTTGATTATTTGCAACTTTTTTAAAGTTTTTTCGTTATTTCCAGGTGAGTCTTTCTTGTGATAGCTTCTTTTTTATTTCACCTAATTAAATTATCACCCCTTTTCCTCCCAGTCTACTTCCCGTGTCCTTCCCTTCCCTTCCCTTCTCTTTTCCCTTCCCTTCTCTTCCTCCCACCTGCCTGTTCGCCTCTTTTCCTCATCCACCAGTAACTTTCACCTTTTCCCGCCACTTTCTTCACCACGAGTTCGAATCCCAACCAGAGCAGCCGTTATGGACACAGACCTTTCAACATTCACACATTCCTTCACTTATTCAACTATCTTCTTTCATCTCTCAAACTTAATCTTCATGCACTGTCAATCTGGTTTCATATTTCCCTTGGTTTCCTCCGTTGTTCATCTCCCCTTCGTGTTCTTTTTATTATTGTTTTGGAAAGGTGGTGGTGGTGATTCACACACTGCAGGTGTTTTAAGGTAGACTGAAGAAGAGGCTGTAGCATATGTTGGTTAAGGTATGTAATTGTTTGTCTTTGTTACATATGTTGCTGCTTTTTCTTTCATTTGTTTTCACCTGATTTTTATTTCTGTATATTTTCATTGTCTCTTATCAAATTCAGCTTTTCCTCCAGTCTAGTTCACGTTTTCCTCCTTCAGCTTGATCATTTCTCCTCTTCGCAGCAAACATTTCCTTCCTTTACCCTCACTGACTTCAACTAAACATTCCTTCAGCTTCCTCCTAGCCAGCACTCTCATTCCTCCATCTACACCAACCTTATGCTCCATCAACATTCACCTCATTTATCGCCCCGCTCTTTTCTTTACCTTCCCCTCATCTCACCACCTACACCTCTCTCTCTCTCTCTCTCTCTCTCTCTCTCTCTCTCTCTCTCTCTCTCTCTCTCTCTCTCTCTCTCTGTGGTAACTACTTTTCTTCACTTCATTTTATTCTTTACCTCAACTCTCTTTACCTTACAGTTCCTCCAGCAATTCTCCTTCACCCCTCCACCTGCCTCGCCCTTCTCTGAGCCCCCTTTGACCCCCCCTCTGACCCTCCTCACCTCCACACGCCCCCTAAACATCACCACAGTCACCCCGCGCCCCTCTCCCTCCTGTCGGCCAGCTGTGGGTCTTTGAGATGCCCTGAGGCGGCTCGGAGGCAGTGATCACGTGACCTAACATCCGGCAGCTGCGAGTGAGCTTTGGCAGATGCACAGCTGATGGCGGAAGGCGCGGGACGGGTGTGTCTTGTGTAGCATTACTCTGGAGGTTGGTAAGTTGGTTGTGGCTGAATCTTACGAGGCTGGGTGTGTCTGTGTCTTGTTAGTTTTATTTGTGGTTAGATGTTTAGTTGCTTGGTTTTTTATTAATTAAGGGTAACGCGGTGCAGTGTGTGTGTGTGTGTGTGTGTGTGTGTGTGTGTGTGTGTGTGTGTGTGTGTGTGTGTGTGTGTGTGTGAGATAGAGCTTGTTTTTTGGAGTGTATGATTATGTTTCTCTCTCTCTCTCTCTCTCTCTCTCTCTCTCTCTCTCTCTCTCTCTCTCTCTCTCTCTCTCTCTCTCTCTCTCTCTCTGGTAACTCCTTTTTTTTCCTCTGAGCCGTTTGCTTCTCTCCATTTCTCTCTCTATGTTTTAGATCGGTGATACACACACACACACACACACACACACACACACACACACACACACACACACACTCACACTCACACTCTCTCTCTCTCTCTCTCTCTCTCTCTCTCTCTCTCTCTCTCTCTCTCTCTCTCTCTCTCTCTCAGACCTCTCGAGATGTTTTCACGAGTTTCTTAAGAGTGTTTATGGTTGTCGCTATCATGACTTCCTTCTCTCGTCTTACTGTTGCTTCCTCGTTTTCTTCCTCCATTGTATCCCTCTCTTCCTCTTCCTCCTCCTCTTCCTTCTCTTCTTCCTCCTCCTCCTCCTTTTTTTCCCTAATCCTCCTGCCCCCCACCCTCATCTCATCCTTTCCCTTCCCCCTGTTATCATTTGTCTCTTTATCCCTTTTCTTCCTCCTGTTGCTTCTATTTATTCATCCGCACTGCTTTTTGGTTCCTGTTCCTTCTTCCTTATACGTTTTCTTTTCCCTTTTCCTGTTTTTTTATTTAGTTTTTTCGTTGTCTTGGTCTTTTCCTGTGTTTATTTATCTTTCTCCTTTTCTCCATACGTATTGTCTTATTATTTGTTCCGGTTCTTACATTTCTCTTCTGTCTTCTTATTTTCATTTTTTTTTTTTTATCATTGCTTTGTTTCTATTTTTCACCTTTGCTTCTCCTTAACTGCTTTCCTCTTCTTTATTCGCTCCTTTGACACCAATTTCTATTTTTTCGAGTCTTTTTCAATCTCCTGCGATTTGTGTTTGCCATTGTAATACCTTCTTTATATTATTTGTACACATTCTCATATTTGTAATCTCCATTTATTTTCCTTTCGTGGTTTCTCCTTTATTTACTTTTTTTTTCCTTCCTCCATACGTGCCTCATATTCCTTCATTCTTCTTTCGTGTTTCATCTCTTGGAGAATCTCAAAATTAAGACATTATTAGAGTAAGTAATTGGCAGTTCTCCCTCGTGCATTGTGTGGTGATTGATGGTGAGATGCTTGAGGTTTCATCAATCCAGTGTGGTGCTGCAGGCTGGTGGGCGCTGCTGGTCCTCGCCTCACGTCTTCCTAGTAAATGCGGTGCTTCCTAAGGGTCAAATGTGTTCTGCTGTGCTCTGACGTTTAGTGAGGTTAGATTTTATTGTTCCTTTGGTGGGAAGTTTTGTGTGATTCTTCAGTTTACCCGTGTCTCTCTTTCCTAGTCCGTACTGTACCATCTCCTGTGTTTTGTTTGATGGTACCCTTGATTCGTTTTCTGTTGCTTGTCGGTACCGTTGCTCCAGTTTCTTTGTTGTTAGTACCGTTGCCCATTTTCTTTGTTGCTAGTACTGTTGCCTCCTTTTCTATCTACGTTTCATTTTTTGGCGATATCAGGACATGGAAGGCTTAAAATTTCGTGCCAAGACTTCAGAACCTTAAATCAAGAAGAGCAGAAGAAAAATTTTGTTAGTTAAAGTTGTATCAGTCAATTTTCTAAGCGACTGATGGTACCGTTGCTTTATTTTCCACTTTTGCTCATCGTACCGTCGTTGGAGGCACCACTGAACACTTTTTTTTATCCTTAGTCGACGGTACCTTTTGTGAATTTCCACCTTCGTTCCCCATTAGCTGCATCCTTCGTCTCAATTGTTGATATTGCTTTTCCTGTCTGGCTTCCGGCAATTAATTAACGCTGGAGGGTCATTTCTTACCTGGACACGATGCTTTTTGTGTGTTTCATCTGATACGTGATGTTGGCCAGGTGAAGAGGAGGAGGACGAGGAGGAGGAGCTTCCCTATCCAATGTTGCTCGCTGGAGACAATGAGGGTAATCGGCAGGCAGGTGTTTCACAGGTGCGCGTTGGTTCGAGACCGGAAGGAGAAATTACAGGTGTGTTATGTTAGCGGTGGGGACCGGAAAAGCCTCTCGGGGTTGGCCTAGTGTGGTGGTGGTGGTGGTGGTGGTGGTGGTGGTGGTGGTGTTCAGTTGTGCATCACCAGTTAAGTTTTTAAGGTTTTTGTTTTGATGTTAATGGTGATCGTGATGGTGGTGGTGGTGGTAGTGGTGGTGGTGGTGGTGATTGTGAGGGATAGCAGTGCGTTTAGTGATGGTGAGAAGTGGTTTCAAGGTCGTGGTGGTGGTGGTCGTGGTGGTGGTGGTGGTGGTGGTGTAATGCAGTCTTTTTTTAACGTAATTTTTTTCTTTCCTTTTGTGCTCCAGGCGTGAGTTGATTTCTTTTTTTCTTTCTTTTTCTTTCTTTTTGTGTTGCTGTTGCCTGCAGGTGTGCTGTTGACGAGTATCATGATGATATTGTTATTGTTGTTGTTGTTGTTATGGTGGTGGTGGTGGTGGCGGTAGTGGTGGTTGTTATTTTGGTAATGGTGGTTGTGGGAATGGTCTTCATTTTCCTCCTATTTTCTTTTCTTTTACATTTTCGTAAAAGGAACAATAATAGCGAACACAAAGAAAGAGAAGGAAGAAGAAGAAGAAGAAGAAGGGTGAAGAAGGGGAGGATGAGCTGGAGGAACATAATTGAATATTGTAAACACTCATTCATGACAACGCTACAAAATATAGATTATTCAACTAAGCAAATTATGACCACCCGCCCACCCACCCACCCACCTACACACACACACACACACACACACACACACACACACACACACACACACACACACACACAGGCGGGTCATCAGGGCCTCGGGTAAAGGAGCGCCAATTAGAAGAGAGCGGAAGTTACTTGTTCTTGAGATCAGCACGACTCGACGCTCGGGGAACAGCGGCGGCGACACAAAACATTCAGTGTCACCCGGCCAAACCCTTAGTCCACCCCGCCCGCTATGCCACGCCTCCCATGTGCAGCCAGAACACCTTCCTCAGGCCTCACCACCACCTTCCCCGCGGCTGAATGAAGAGGAGAGGCTAGGAAGGAGCTTAACAGACTATAACAGCACAGTTCCTCCTGGCGATGCTGGAGGGACGAGGCAGGAGAAGGGAAGGAGGTGGGCGTTTTGTTCTGGTCCTCCTCTCTCTCTCAGTTCAGCACCGCCTCGTCTTACCCAGCCTCGCCCCGCCCTGTCCCGCCCCGCCCCACCTTGCCTTACACCGCCCCGCCAAGCCGCTAAGTTTATATCAGGTGTAATTACAAGGTGTGCCGATATATTTGGCATACCAATTAACCTGGCGCCGACACCTGATCGTTCTTTTCTCTTTCTTTTTTTATTGGGCCGGAGGATTTCGATTACTGAAGAACAATTGAACGTGTAATTTGGCGCCGTAAAGGGTGGCAGGTGTCAACGAGCCGCTGCTGACGAGGGGCGCGCCATTAGCGGGGCGGGGAAGGGTGGGGCGGGACGAGGTCGACTTGCAATGGGCGGGCTGGATGTAGATGGGCGGGCTGGGCGGGGAAGGGCGGTACAGGGTGGATAGACTTTTCATTTCTCGTTGCTCGTGGCTTTTCCTCAACCTTTTCCAAGCTTCTCTAGTCAGGTACATTCCTCCTCCTCCTCCTCCTCCTCCTCCTCCTCCTCCTCCTCCTCCTCCTCCTCCTCTTACTGGTTTACTCATCTTGTCTTTCATGGCTTTTCTTCAACCCTCCCTAAGCTCTTCTCCAGTGTACTCCTCCTCCTCCTCCTCCTCCTCCTCCTCCTCCTCCTCCTCCTCCTCCTCCTCCTCCTCCTCCTCCTGCATCACTCACTCCCAGCCTGAGTGAGGGTGGCGGGGAGTATGGCTTGACGGGGTGACGTGACCAAGGCCACTGTGGGTTGCCTTCCTGCCTCCTCCTGACGCATCATCTCAGCCTGGTCATCCATCCACTCCTCTTAACTCCTTCAGTACTGGGACGCATTTCTACCTTGAGTTTTGGGTGTGATTAAACTATTTTATTTGCATTAGGAAGGGTCTACGGAGGTCAGAAGATTGATGGCCAGTCTTCACTATTTCAATCCCAACATAAGTTTTTTGAAGCTGTAAAGAATGAGGTAGTGAGCATAATGAATATGAGGACGCGTTATGATACTGAGGGGGTTTAAATCCTCTTGTGTTATTCCTCGTGTGTCATCTTATTAGGTGGATTTCGTGTTTTTATTTTAGTTGCTGATTTTTTTTTTTTTTTATTGTTCTTTCGTGATTTGGTGGGTTGAATTCGTCTGTTGATGCTTCTGGTTAGTTTTCTTCTTTTCTTTTGTTATTATCATTTTGTTTTGTTAGTTTAGTGTCAATTTTGCGGTTTTCTTCAATATTTTCGATTTATTTTTAGCCTTGCGTTAGTATCTCTCTTTATTTCTTCCTTATCGGACTTGTCAGAGAGAGAGAGAGAGAGAGAGAGAGAGAGAGAGAGAGAGAGAGAGACAGACAGACAGACAGACAGACAGACAGACAGACAGACAGACAGACAGACAGACAGACAGACAGACAGACAGACAGACCAGTAATATATAAGCAAAATCATTACAACCAGATTTACAGACACAGATTAGACTTTACACGAGCTCAATTTGCAACCAGCGAGAGATGTGCGCCCCGCCGTGATCCTTGACCTTATCAGCATTAAGTTAGCAGCTCCAAATTGAGAAACGCTTCCCTCTCTCACCGCGACCATTTTCAAAGACCAAAGATTAGCTGAGTTCTAAAGAGCATTTGTCCTCTTGATAATGCAGAAAACTTGTTAAAATGTCACTAGAATTACAGAAGCATCCTTAAAATACCCCTGGCACTTTAAAAAGAGCCCTTTGAAAATAGTGAAGGTGCAGTATGGAAGTGTTTCAGAATATGGGCCAGGCTAGGTTGACGCAGTGCAGTGATATAGCGTGAGGTGGGTGTTGGCGCTGCTCTCCTGGCTGGGTGGTGAGTCTCTTGTTAAGTTAAGTAAGAGAGGGAATGTGCAGTTGATTTATCGGTGTTATTATCTTGTTTCTTAGTCTTGCTTTTTCTCATTTACTAGTGTGTTTTGTTTATATTTCTCCTTTTGTTTTTTGTTTTCGTTTGGTTTTTGTTTCTCTCTCTCTCTCTCTCTCTCTCTCTCTCTCTCTCTCTCTCTCTCTCTCTCTCTCTCTCTCTCTCTGTTTTTTTCAGGATCTTATCTTTGTTTCGTTTATCTTATCTTATTTTTCTCTTCCTTTTCCTTATCTTCGGTTTTCCCAGAACATTTTGTTTTCTTTTCCTTTTTACATCTTTCTTGTTTCTCGCTCTCCTCCTTATACTCTTTTCTCTACAATATTCCTCTCTTCACTTCTCTTTTCCTCTCTTCTACACGACACACGCGCGCATACTAACTCTCTCCCCCCAACTCGCACTCCCTCTCCTCTCCCTCGCAGCTTCCCTCTCTCTGTTTGCCTGCCGATGAAATAATTGCAGCCCGCGAAACCTATAAGAGATCGAATGTTGAGATACGAGGCAGGCCAGTGGGGGAGATGCAGGATAGCGGTGGTGCTGACTTGGCCCGCGTGGGATCAGATAAGGATGGTGCTGCTCCCGACACCTGGCCGCCCGTGTGAGGTGTGCCCGTTGTCTACTTCGGCCGCCTGCAGGAAGAGTAACAGTGCAAGGAAGAAGAGGAGAAGAAGAAGAAGAGGAGGAGGGATGCAGCTCATTATCTCCGCGGATAACTTGTTCAGTTTTAGCATTTATAATTGGTCTTCTTTGGTTTGTGATATTTTTTTTAAGACTATAAGTTTTTTTTTATTGTTTTCACTTAACATCTCTATTTTGTTAGTGGCAGCCGTAAACCTCTGACAGATTTCCATTTTTACATCGCGTCTGGAGAGTTTAAAAGTAGGAGTGTTGTGGGGAGAGGTCGAATATGCTGGCAGGAGCAAAACAAACTGACGGTAATATTAAAGTTTTCTGTACATGTTGCATTTTAAAAGGTCATCGATGCTCTGACCTGATTGTGCACATTAGTTGGGCTTTGTCTGGTTAGCATGCGTTGATTATAGACATTTGCAGTGAGATTAGAGACAAAAAAGAGATTATCCTCATTATATAACAGTGAAATTAGATACTGCAATTATACATGATGAAAATAACTTGTAATTATAATGAAGACTAACTCATTATACAGATCAAATTAGATAGTGCAATTAAACATTATATAAAAGAAAGCCAACTGAACTCTCTGCTTAACATTCTAACTCATTAACTAGCGGTGCAATTACAGACACTAACTGTGTATCATCAAAAACTTGTAATGGAACTTTTTAATTCATATCCTAACAGCTGTACTTAGTGAAATAATGTAATAAGGCTGTAACTAACATAACCTGGACGTTCACCTTGCATTCTCCCACCTTGCACTTTCCTCCACCTCCTCCTCCTCCTCCTGTTCCTCCTCCTCCTCCTCCTCCTCCTCCTCCTCCTCCTTTTCCTCTTCTTCCTCTTCCTCCTCTTCCTCCTACTTCTACTCCTCCTCCTGTTCTCTTCTGTTCTCTTCTCCTCCTTCCTTATCCTTCTTCTCTTCTTCCAGTTTTCATTTCTCTCAGGCCAATCTCCCCCTCCTCCTCCTCCTCCTCCTCCTCCTCCTCTCGGAACACCTGACGCTTCTCCTCATCTTGCCAGTACCTGAAGGCGGCCTCGCAGCTCCTCCAGGCGGGAAGGTAAAGGTGTTATGGCGGCGGACTCGTGTTTTCCTTTCAATCACCATATTAATTGCAGCTTCCCGGAACACCTGTGCAATTGGCTGGTCAGTTGTCGGTTCCAGGTAATTATTTTATATGCTACTTATTCCGTGTTGCCTTCCTTTGTGTTCCTTTGTGTTGTGTTGTGTTGTGTTGTGTTGTCTTGTTGAGTTACATGAGTCGCCCCTCCTTCCCTGACCTGCTCTTGTTTTTTTTTTTTCCTGGTTATTAAAGAAAAGAAAACGGTAGTGAGGTAGTAATTGCCTTCAAGAGACCACCCGTTTTCTCTCTCTCTCTCTCTCTCTCTCTCTCTCTCTCTCTCTCTCTCTCTCTCTCTCTCTCTCTCTCTCTGAGCTTCTGTCTTGTTGTTCTTATTTTTGTGGTATGTTTTTCGTGTTCTCTCCCTGCAAGCATTGTCTGTTGAGCTGTTTGGGTGTGCGCTCCCTGCTTTCATTATATTCTAACATTATTTTACTTCTCCTATCCATGTTTTTTTATTCCCATCTTTCTTTTTTCCCATCTTTTTTTTATTTCTCTCTCTCTCTCTCTCTCTCTCTCTCTCTCTCTCTCTCTCTCTCTCTCTCTCTCTCTCTCTCTCTCTCTCTCTCTCTCTCTCTCTCTCTCTCTCTTTTTGTTCCTTTCCATGCAAGTGACGAAGATTAAGGAGTACATGGAGGTAATGATAAAAGACGATGAGGGAACACTAGTGAAAAAGGAAGAAAAGAAGAAAGATATGCAATTAGAATAGAGAATAGGGAAAAATAAATACGATGAATGATGAAACGAAGGAGACGGAGAAGGAGAAAAAGCTAAAAACAAAAGCGAAGGAAAAAGAGACTAAAAGCAGGAAAGATGAGATGACGGAGGGAGAGAAAAGTACACGAGGGAAAGAAAGGATACTAGGGAGGATGACGCAGGAGGGGCGGCTTAGGGAGGGAGGGGACGGAGGGAGGGAGACTGGACTGTAAGGACATGAGGCAGAGGACACAGGACACAGGACACCATCGCCTCACCATCTCAGCAGAGGGAGGTGACGTGAACAAAGGGAAAGACACAAAGACCTCCATCAAAACAGAGCAGATGAAAGCCAATCACCTCACCAAGTCATGCCCAAGAGAGAGAGAGAGAGAGAGAGAGAGAGAGAGAGAGAAAGAGAGATACCCAACCTTCAAGACACCAAACTTTAACTTTACCTTAGCTCTTCACCAACATACTGAGATAAGGCTGAGAAACGCCAATTAGAGCTTCAGCCTCCAGCCATCAGCTTCTCAAGGCGCAGGAGTTAAGAGTGACGGCGAAAGAGTCTGGGAGGCGAAAGAAACAGTGAGGGGAAGGGCGGAAGGAAGGAGTGAGGCGCAGTAAAATCAACCCACCCTGTCTATTACAACCTGAGAAGCGAGTGTTGGAATGTTAACGTGTTGTAAGTCAATGCGCTTTACAGGTGTGCGACTAATTCTCCCGGTGTTAATTAAGGCAGGTGAGGACGTGGCGGTGACGTGGCGGCTGCGGCTAATGCGGTGGTGAGACGTGTGGTGGTTTTAGCGGTAGTGGTCATGGTGGTGATGGCGGTGATGGTGTTATTGCTTTTCCTCGTGTTTCTGGGATGGTTATGGTGTCTTAATGTGATGTGTGGGTCACGAGGATGCCGCTGGTGGAGTTTTCTTGTGTCCATGATGAAGGGGAAGGCTCTGCTGAAGAAGTGATGAGTCTTGGCGTGGAGTGAAGTGACTGGAGCTATTTTTTTTTTTTTTCCTTCTCTCTTATTTTATTTTTCTACTCTAATATATATTTTTTTAAGGGTGGAGGTGACGAGTTCTTTTCTATGAGGTTGTTACTGAGATGTGATGTTAGAGAGATTTTGTACTGTGGATGTTTTCGTATGGATGTTTTATTTCTTTACTCTAATATGTTAATTTTTTTTTTAAGGGTAGAAGAGAGGAGTTGTTTTCTATGTGGTTGTTACTGAGAGGTGGTGTTAGAGATTTTGTATTGAATGCTTGCTTTTTTTTGTAGGTATTTCTTGATTTTGTGAAGTTACTGTGAAATGTACGTGTTGAGAGGCATTTTGTAGATTACGTGTTGTTGTTGTTGTTGTTGTTGTTGTTGTTGTTGTTGTTGGAGATGATGGTGGTAGTGGTGGTGGTGATGGTGGTGGTGGTAGTGGTGGTGGTGGTGGTAGTGGTGGTGGTGGTAGTGGTGGTGGTACAGGTGGTAGTGGTGGTGGTGGGTGTGCTACCGTTGGTTTTATCATTGATGGTCCAGTTCAGTCGCTGTAAATAAGACTAACACATGGAAGCGATAGTGAACATGAGTTTAGTCTTCAGAAATGGTGATATTAATTAAGTCTTTTATGTAAGAGAGGAAAACTGACCAAGCGTAACAAAACTTAAAAAAAGATTCATCTCCCTAAAAATGAACCAGATACTCCAAGGTTGCTTCTCACCTGGAGCTCACCTGGACGAGACACACCTGCATGCAATAAAACTTATCTCATAACTCATCTCAACAGGCCACAACATTTCTCCAGTGTTTCCTCCGGTACATTTCCTCATAATTTCTCTTTCCTGCCGAGAGAGAGTTCCCAAGAGCGCCACCTCAAGTCTGCCACTGGGAGCTGACAGTACCGCAGGGGAAGTGAAATTAAATCACACGTATCTCTAATTTACAGCGCCATCTTTCTCCGGGAGAGCTTGTCACGTTGGAATATCGAGAAGAAATTTGAATTACACGTATTATCGCGGGACTATTTCAAGTGGCGCAGCGGAGGCGACCATTAGGTGACTTCTGAGATCCGCTAATAGACGATAACACGACCAGAGAAGGTCAGCCGCCGCAGCAACCCCGTACTTACCCCCTGGAAGGTCAAGCACCCCCAGGCAGGGTCACGAATTGGCTCAAGGGAAGAAGGAAGAGTCGTCCTGGTTGCCTCCTCCTCCAGCACTCGGCTCTCGGTTATTTCCCTCGGGATGCTTTGCTCTCTTTTTGTCCCTTGTTTTGTCATTACTCCTGCCCTGTGTTGTGGTCGCAGCTTCCTCCTTCCCACAGTGGAGTATGGAGTTATCTGTGTTCTATTAGTTCTCGTGTTCTTTTTCTTCTAGTTTAAGTGAGTATGCTCGAGGTTTTATTAACAGATTTATGTTTTGTTCTCAATCTCTTTTCCGTTTATTTATGTACTCCACTTTAACATGATGGTCTATAAGAAGCAATATTAAGACATTTATTTTACATTCTCTCCTATATTTCATTTCCTCCTTAATTTTATGAGCCATAAAATGTTTTGGTAATAGCTTTTTGCTGTTGTCGAATGTTTACAGCTACAAATTTCATCATACCCTCACTTTCAGAATGGTTTAAATAGTACTAATAACGATATTAAAATTTGTCAGTAGTTATTTGTTCATCATTAGTCACCTGAAGATTCTTGCAAGCCGCCGGCCACAGGTATGCACTAATGCAGGTGTGTGGCACAAGTTACATCCATTAGCAGCGCTGCAGTGAAGCGTGACGTGGCCAGATCAAAGTTTCCATCATCAAGCTTTTTCTCTGGTCTGGTTTCCTTGCTTCGTCCTTTCTCTCTCTCTCTCTCTCTCTCTCTCTCTCTCTCTCTCTCTCTCTCTCTCTCTCTCTCTCTCTCTCTCTCTCTCTCTCTCTCTCTCTCTCTCTCTCTCTCTCTCTCTCTCTCTCTCTCTCTCTCTCTCTCTCTCTCTCTCTCTCTCTCTCTCTCTCTCTCTCAACATAGTTTCGGTCCTTTTCTGTTTCCTGTTGTTCCATTTTTATCTTATCTCTCGTTCAGTCTCATTTCAACTCGTGTTTCTTGCTCTCATGTTTTGTTCAATCTTGATTCAATGCCTACCTTTTCATTTTTCTTATTTCAGTTCTTCTCTTTCCTTCAGTCCTATTTCAGTCGTTTTTTCTCCTCATTGCCTCTGTGGATGCATGATTTCTCTGAGTGTGTTCGTCTGTCTGTCTATCCGCCTCACGTTCTCACAGTAAAAGAAAAAAATACTTGTTTACTTTACATAGCCAATTATAGGATCATATCAACACCTCTCTATATACTCGAAAATTGAGGAACTTCCGAATATTCCCACTCTGTCAAAAGGCATCAGGCAAAAATCGCGATCCCCGTTTACTTACTGTTCCCTCGCCGTGTGCTGTCAGTCTGTCGCAGAACCGTCAGGAAGCAGCCACCTCTCCACTGCTGACAGGAACTTGCGCGCCACCGTCAACACACCTCAGCCTCAGTACCGTGGGAAAAGGTGAGACGCGGCGGGTGACAGGTGTGTGGGGGCGGCTGCTTTACACCTGTGGGAGCCTGGCAGGTCTTAGGTATCGTCCAGGCAGGTGTGGCTAGGTCAGGTCAGTATAGCGGGATTAACTGTTAACTGCCCCCTGGTAAGGGAGAATTAAATGGTGGTTGAGGAATATTGATTTGTAAGGATGTGGTTCGTGATATTACTTGTTATTTCTTGTTTTTGTTTCGTTGTGTCCGCTGGCCAAGTGTGTTAAGTTTTGCTCGTTAAGTCTTGGCGTTCTTGATACTTTTTTTCTTTTTTTCTTTGGTTCTGCCTCGTTGTGCCTTGTGGAGAATTGATTTTCTCTATTGATTGGCTGATTAAAAAGTTAAGTAGAGTTGAAATTGAGGTTGTCTTGGGGCTCTGTGTGAGGGTGTGTGTGTGTGTGTGTGTGTGTGTGTGTGTGTGTGTGTGTGTTTGTGTGCGTGTCTGGACGCAGGCAAGATTTATCTCTTAAGATCATCATTAAGACAACACGCTGAGCGGCGAGAGGCAGAGCGATGGGGCTTCAACCTTCTTTGTCCAGGCGCCGCCCGCACACAGAGGCTGAGGTCCGCCCTAACACGCCCGCACCCACGCCCACCCGCTATATCGTCCGCACACCTGTGGAATGAGGCGTGGCAAAGGCAAGGAAGCACTAGAGCGATAGGTTAACACACTTTTAGTATTAGAGAGACATAGAGAAGGTGGTGGTGGTGGTGGTGGTGGTGGTGGTGGTGGTGGTGGTGTTAGTGGTGACTCGCCGCATGGAGTCAGGTAATCAAGGTTCAGTTTTCTCTTTACAATGATCGTGATTCCGGAGTCACCAGACCAACCACTGTCTTTCTGAGTGACCGCGCCTCACATCCCTTTCCCCTCAGCCTTGTGTAATTCACCTCGGTCGTCTGCTAGTCACCCAGCCAGTCTTCCCCATTACGGAGCGAGCTCATAGCTTATAGACCGATCTTCGGGTAGGACTGAGACCACATGACACACAACACACACCGGGAAAGTGAGCCCACAACCCCTCGAGTTACATCCCGTACCTATTTACTGCTAGGTGAACAGGGGCCACACATTAAGAGGCTTGCCCATTTGCCTCACCGCTTACCGGGACTCGAACCCGGCCCTCTCGATTGTGAGTCGAGCGTGCTAACCACTACACTACGCGGTGTGTGTGTGTGTGTGTGTGTGTGTGTGTGTGTGTGTGTGTGTGTGTGTCTTCGCATCCGGCCCCGGGCTTCGTACTGTTGCGTGCCGTGGTGAGGGAATTCAGTCAAGGAGTTTTGTTAATAGTAAGCGTATTAAATAGTATGCAGATTAAAATGCGGACATTATAAGGAGTCGGGGACGTGGCGGCAGGGGCGCGTCACGGCGTGAAACCATAAACACAACCCATTGGCGAAAAAGGGAACTACTTTTTTTTGCGCGGCGGAAGAATCTCTCCTGACAAGTACTTTGCATACGCTTATAGGCGGCCGACACCGCTGCTGCGTGTCGGGGCTGGCGTCAGACATCCTCCGCCAGGCTTCGCCGCGGATGCTAGGTATGAGCGCCTCGCGGGGCTGAGCCGCCACCTGGTGAGTGGCGGCGCATCACCCATCGTAATCAAGTTGACGCCGCCGCCCCTCCACCGCCGCCGCTATCTTGATCATCACCCGCCTCCCGCAGCTCACCGCCGCGATAACGCAGCACCTAGATGCGTCAGGAGCGCCGCTGATAAAGTGTTGCAGAGTGTTGTGGCAGCAGCGCTCAAGTGTTGGGTCTTCCTACGATAGATTTCAAAATGGTTTAATCTGACTAGGGTCCGGTATCAAGCCAGCCTCTCCCCGCCCGCCCTGCGATGCCCGCTAGGCGATGGGGCTTGTCGGGAAAGACTGGCAGATTTTTCAGAGTCCATGAAGCAAAAGAAATCATTATTGAATTATATTCAGCAAACTTAACGATAGAGAACATTTGAGAGGCAGAACGGCCGGGTGTCTGGAGGCAGGAAGGGAGGAACAGGCAGGCGAGATGAGCAAGAATGAGTAAGAATTGTCTTAATACTTCATCCCTCCTCACTGAGAGCACAGGGAGGCGTACACTGTACGACACCTGCCTCACCTGGCCGCCGCCTCAACCAGCGAGGAGCAGCAGGAGTGACACAGGTAACGCGGGGCTCACCTGTGCGTGTCATCAGCAGCAACAGGTTGGCGCCCTTAGCCCGCACATTAATTACCGCTCAAGCAGGTGAGGAGCAGACGGAGGAGGAGGAGGAGGAGGAGGAGGAGGAGGAAGAGGAAACAAAAGAATAAGGAGAGAGCAGAACTGAGGGATGCCGACAGGAGAGCAAGAGGTTGAGGGAGCAACAAGATAGAAATTAAAGCAATATAAGACAACAAAGACTCGCGATAAATAAGTCAAGACACTGAGCATCATCAACACATTATTCCCGCGGACCTTGTAATCAGAGGAGCTCACCACACTCTCTTAGAACGCATCGAATCGCCTCACAAGCGAAGGGAATGTTGGTGCAGCTCCTCCTGTGTTCCGCCGCCGCAGCACGCCCCCGGGATCGATCCGCGAAACTTAATGAGAGACAGCTGGAGACTACCTGTGTGGGCCGCCCGTCCCTGTGTGTCCGAGGCGATCAGAATGAACGAAAGACGCAGGGAATGTGATTAAATCCTTCTCGAATGCAGATGAGGATGGTGATGAGGGTTTGATTAGCTCTCTTTTCCCCCAAGGCTCCGCGCCAGGCTGGGTCATGGAGGGAGTGTGGGCAGGGCAGGGCAAGGCAGGGCAAGGCAGGTGGTGTTGGGCAAGGGTGAGGCAAGTTAAGTTACGTACAGGGTGAAACAAAGAGTAGGGTGATGTAAAAGTTTTAGTGTATGATTCTTGGCATTTCTTTTCTTTTTTTCCTTTCATTATCTATCTTAATTTTTTTTCTTGTTACCGCTTACACAATCCTCTTTTTCTTTATTTCTTCTCCCTTGCTTGTACAGTTCTCCTTTTTTTTCTTTCCATTATTTTCCCTTCACTCTTTTCTGCTTTTCATTATCAGTTTTGCCCTTTTTCCTGTTTTCACTTTTACAATCCTCATTTTTCTTCATTTCTTCTCTTTTCTTTCTCCTCAATTCATCTATTCTCCAACCCTCCCTCTCCCTCCATCCCTCCCTCCCTCCCACCCACCCACCATGTCCCTCTCCCTCTCTCCCATCACTCCTCACATCTCACCCTCTCTTTAGCACACTTCTGATCAAGTCATTTAAGCGGCTGTTGTTTTTCCTCACACTGCAGACACGTTTTCGCTTCGCCTTCAGCCACGGAGACTCTTTCGTAATAGGCGAGTGTTGGGAAGAAGTAAACACACTCAGTAAAAGGAAGAAGACAAGGAGGAGGAGCTGAGAGTAGTTAGCAAGATGGAGATGGAAATAAGTTGATATTAAACTAGAGAGGAGAGAAGGAGGAGGAGGAATTAAGAGGAGTGAAGGATAAAAATTCTTCGCAAAGGCAAACAAAATTCTCTCTCTCTCTCTCTCTCTCTCTCTCTCTCTCTCTCTCTCTCTCTCTCTCTCTCTCTCTTTCAGCTGGTGATTGGGTATTGGTGAGGAGATTATGTGAGCTAATGACTGTTTTATGTTGGTTGTGGACGGAGATTGCCAGCGTGTTCCGTAAAGTTGGTGGAGGAGGGAAGACTGAAGGAATGAGAGGCTGGGTACTGAGAGATCTGAGTTAAGAGAAGGAGGGACAAGATGAGAGAGAGAGGATGGAAGGGGAAAATTAGCACTACGTGGAAGAGAAAAGATGGAGGGAGAAGATGAAGTTAATAAAATTGACGAGAGAAGATGGAGGAAGAGGATAAAAGGTAGTAAAGCAGTATCAAATGAAAGGGAGAAGAGAATAGATACTTGAAAGACTACAGAAAGAAAATGAACATGAAAAAGATGATGAAATAGAAAGAAGAGACCGCAAGAGGAAGGAGTCGAAAGAGGAAAATGGCAACAGAGATAGATAGTGAGATAGAAAGCAAAAGATGGAGGAAATAAGAAAGAGAAGGAAAGGGTAATGAAAGTCTGTGTGTCGAGATATTTGTGTTATAATTATATGTTGTTCTCAGTATGTTCTCTCTCTCTTTTCCTTCATTATTTTTCCTCCCTTCTTTTTTTCTACATATACATTGTTTCCTCTCAAATACTTCCTTTTTCCTATTTCCTCTTCTTTGTAACTCCCTTCTCTTACTTTTATTTCCTTTTCCAGATTTTATTTTTTTCTTTTCCTCGGTTTCCTTTTCTTCTTCTCCTCATTTACATTTCTTTTCCATCCTCTTCCTTTTTTTTTTTACCCCGTTCTCTCCCTTTCTCTTCTCTCTCCTCCACTCTTTTTTTCTTCTCTTCCCCTTTTATTCTACCTTTGACTTTGTTCTTTGTTCTGTTTTTCCCTTTTCTTTGTCTAAATTTTACTTACACTCTTAGTTTTTTTTATTTATTTTTCCATGTTACGTATTTAGATCAATATAACGCGCGCTTTTCTTTATAATATTTCTCTTGCGCTTTTTGTTTTATGAATATTAATAAGCTCACACCAATCCCTTGTTTCATATTTGTCATCCATCAGTTCCATCCCATTGTTCTCATCATTCTTCATCTCTTCCTCCTCCTCCTCCTCCTCCTCCTCCTCCTCCTCTCACTCATCATGGTGGAGTAGACATGGAGAGGCGTTGATGATTCCTGGAGAGCAAACAGACAGAGGTGAACTAATGCATAAACAAAAAGATGATGTGTTACTTTCTCTCTCTCTCTCTCTCTCTCTCTCTCTCTCTCTCTCTCTCTCTCTCTCTCTCTCTCTCTCTCTCTCTCTCTCTCTCTCTCTCTCGTCCCTTTTTCACTAATATCCTCCCTAAGCTTCTATTTTTACTCCTTTTCCTACCTGTTCTTTCCTTACTCCTACCCATATTCCCTTAAGGCTCCTCCTCCTTCTTCTCCTCCTCCTCCTCCTCCTCCTCCTCCTCCTCCTCCTCCTCCTCCTCCTCCTCCTCCGCCTCCTCCTCCTCCCCGCCCCCTGCTGCGTCTCGGACAAGCTCTCACGATAAACAGAAGCTGACCAACATCAGAAGAGGGATTTTTCTTTGCATATATGAATGGTAATGGCATCCCTCTTCTCTCTCTCTCTCTCTCTCTCTCTCTCTCTCTCTCTCTCTCTCTGGCTGCCCACGACCCTCCAATCTCAGGTTTTCTTCTTTTTTTTTTGTTTCTCGACCATATCTTGTTTTTTTTTCTTGTTCTTTTTATGAGTTATCTGTAATTGATCTCCAGTATTAGGAATTATAGTATTTAGGAAGAAAAAGAGAGAGAGAGAGAGAGAGAGAGAGAGAGAGAGAGCGACAGGGAGAGACGTATAGCATGTGACTCGTTTTATTTACTTTTCCTCATCTATTTATCTAAGTATTTGTTGATATTTTCCTCCTATAATATTTTCATGTGTCATCGTCATCTCCTTCTCTCATTCCTTCGTCCACTCCTTCGTCCTTCAAGTGCTTGTGTGTGTGTGTGTGTGTGTGTGTGTGTGTGTGTGTGTGTGTGTGTGTGTGAAAGCCGTAGTAGTAGTCGTACAGTAATTAAGTCTCAAGTTTTTACAAGTGTCATGTTATTAATGCATGATAAAGCCTGAGGGTGAAGAAACGCACCTATTCCACTAATTAGTCACGTAATTTATGCAGAGAAGGTGATCCGCCGGTGTGACGCGACTCAGGAGGGAGGAGAGGGACGCGAAGGTCATCCAATCCTCCTCCTCCTCCTCCTCTTCCTCCTTCTCCTCCTCCTGCCGTGCCTTCAGGAGTGATTGACGTGCGCAGTGTTGTGTCCGTCTCCCTCCGTCTCCTCATCTCAGGGTGACGTGATGTTGCGCACTCTTGAAGGAAGGAGATGTGACGTGGTGGTGTTGGTTTGGGTGATGTATTGGTCTCCGTGTGATTGGCGGGTGACGGAGGAGCTGTGCGGTGTTTGGGTGTTAAGGTGTTCTCGGGGAAGTATTGCTTCTGAGGGCCGGGAAGGACGAGGGAGGAGGAGGTAGGTGGTGGTGGGTGACTAGAGGAATGTTATATGATTTCTATTTACATTCTATTTACATGTCGTTTATTTGTTTTTTTTTTCTTTGCAGGTGACTTGGGAGTGTAGATAGGAGTATAAAGTGGTAGTTTTGAAATGTGAGGGGCAGTGTAAGGGAGGATAGGTAACTAGATTTAATCCTTTATTTCCTCCATTGTTTTTTCTTTCGTATGCTCATTCTTTATTCGTTTAATATCTATTTGTCTGTGTTTGTCATTTTTTTTATTTTCACTTTTATACTACATTTTACCTTTTTGTCTCTCTCTCTCTCTCTCTCTCTCTCTCTCTCTCTCTCTCTCTCTCTCTCTCTCTCTCTCTCTCTCTCTCTCTCTCTCTCTCTCTCTCTCTCTCTCTCTCTCTCTCTCTCTCAAGTTTTCCTTTCTTATTTCCTTCTTTCTCTCGGCCTTCCATCTTTACTCCTGGTCAGTGTTTGCGTTCTGAAATTAAAAACTACTGAGGTATTTTGCTGCCACCGAGGATGCAGTGAAGTAGAGAGTCCCGGTGTTGGCGAGTCACGGTGAGGGAGGAAAGCAGGAAGGACGCGAGGCACGCGTCTTGAATTGCTAGTGAAACATGGTGCTGATTTCAAGCCACAGGGAACACTATCAGAGTTGTCAGTCACTTAACCCTTATGATAACCAGCCAGTCAGTCAGTCAGTCTGATAACCAGCATGTCAATCAGTCATTCTCTCAACCAGACAATTATTTCACTCAGTCAAGAAAGAGGAGGAAGATGAATATCCCTAAGAAAGAGAACACTGTGGGTCTGCTCTACCCATCACCACCACCACCACCACCACCACCTTCGCTCTTGGTTGCTCACACGTTAAAAAAACAACTAAAGCATGTCTGAGGCGAATAAAAGTGTTGGCGAGCGTTTAATTGCGGAATAATGTGTCAAAAATCCCGTTAAAACTCGTGGAAAACATCCGAGCATCAATCGCGTCGCCGTGAGGCCTGAATGCTAATCAGGGCGCCGATCGAGGTAGCCGAAGCCGAAGTCGCCGTTAAGACAAAGTTCGAACACCAGGAAAAACATCCGCCACCCTCCTCCGTCCTCTCCCTCCTTAAGAGTGAGTGAAGCAAGCCAGCCGAGTGTAGCAAGTGAACAAGTGAAGCGAGCGGCGGCAGTGCAGGAGAGAGGGGAAAAAATAACGCACTCTTTCTCTTTCTATTTCTCCCTTGGGTTAAAACTGCTTGTAAAATCATAATAAGGTAATTACACTGTGTGCTTTTTTTATCGCTGTGTTCAACGCGCTCCCTTCGCCGTCAGTGGGAAGGTAGCTCTGTCTGACTCTTGTACATATCTTGGGTGTTCTGTCTCCCGGGTAGACTCCCACGGGACGCGCTGGTGCAGGGGAAGCAGGAGGAAGCTGGGGAGAAAGTCTGGGTATGTGAGAATAGGGTGGTTAGTCAAATAAGGGCGATAACTGAGGGGCGGAAATGTTAGGGTATTAAAATGATGGAAAGGAGAAACAGAGGACTAAAACTGTACGTGATGTAGCGAAAGAGGATGAAACAGGGAAGGAAGAATAAAGGGATGAATAAAGAGAATGTGATGGCAAAAGAGAGAAAAAGATAAAGATGATAAAAGATGTGAGGAAATAAAGGACTCAAGATTACGTGTGATGTAGAGAACGAGGATAGAAAAAAGGAAGAGATTAATAAAAAGTATCCGATAGCAAAAGTGGATGGGCGAGAAAGAAGAAGAAAAAAAAAAGGATTACACAAAATAACCAAAGTGGAGGAAGAGGAGGAGGAGGAGGAGGAGAGAAGTAGTAGTAGTAGAAGAAGATGAAGGAGGAGGAGGAGGAGGAGGAGGAAGAAGAATTAGGGGGTAGGAGAAAGATTTATGTCTCAAAATTGACTTAAATGTGAGTTAATATGAAGTGATGATGCAAGGAATTGATGCTCCTCTCTCTCAATACTCCTATTTTGAAACGGTCGTGCTTTCAAAACGATTATTTCTTTAGCCCCCACTGTCTCTATTATCCAGAGTCCTATCAACGCTTTTTCCCTCTAGCGATGCAGAATATTCTTTAAACTGCCATTAGAACCACGAAAACTCTCAATAAAGGAACTGATGACTTTTCCAGACCCCATAGACACTATTATGTAGGTTCATATCAACGCTTTTTTCTCTCTAGTGATGCAAAATTCTCGTTAAACTGCCACTAGAACCACGAAAACACTCTTAATAAAGAAATTGTCATATGTAAGTTCAGATGATTTTTCCCAGACCTCACAGACACTATTATCTACACTCTTATCAACACTTTTTTCTCTCTAGTGATGTAAAATTCTCGTTACACTGCCACTAGAACCGCGAAAACTCTCTTAATAAAGGAACTGCCACGTGTAAGCCAATGAGTTCTTCCCAGACCCCACAAACACTCACAGGCTCACATAAACGCTTTTTCACTCTAGTGATGCAGAATACTCATTAAACTGCCACTGGAGGCGCGAAAGCTCTCTTCATAAAGGAACTGCCACGTGTAGACCAGTGATTTCCTCCCAGACCCCACACGCAATTATCCAGGTTCATATCAGCGCTGTTCCTCTCTGGTGATGCAGAATACTCGTCAAACTGCCACTAGAATTATGAAAACTCTCTTAATAAATTAACTACTACGTATAGACCAATGATTTCCTCTAAGACCCCAGAGACACAATTATCTAGACTCATATCAACGCTTTTTTCCTCTAGTGATGCAAAATCTTCGTCAAACTGCCACTAAAGCCACGAAAATACTTAATAAGCGGACTTCCACGTGTCCTCGATGACTTCTCGTAGTTTCTCGTATATTTTTATGTTCTAAAAATCGAGTTACTCTCATCAGAGTCTGTAAGAACTAGAGAGAATAGCGCCATGAGATGCTTAGGGGTTAAGGAGTACTGTTGAAGGCAAGAGGAATAAGAAAAGGCCTTGAGGTGCGTGTGCAAAGAGGAGGAGGAGAAAGAGGCTGCCCATTCCCCCTCCCACCACGACTCCCACCAATCCAGCCACTCCCATAAAGAAAAACGAGCGGTGGTCTGTATTACACGTATTAGCAGAGAATAAGACTAAAATTGAGACTTACGTTCCTCTCATGAGACGTCCGGTGCGCAAGGCAGACAGAAATATGTGGGAACGATGCGTGTGTAGGTGTGTGAATTAAGAACGTACACGGAAAACAAAGATACGATAACTAGTGGAGAAATGTATGACGGTTTTTTTGTAGAGTAACGTTAGCTAAACCCCTTCAATACTGGGACACATTTTTACCTTGAGACTTGTGTACGATTTGACCATTTTATTGACATTAGGAAGCATCTATCAGAAGATTAATAGCTAGAGTCTTCACTATTTCAATCACCCCTCATGAGTTTCTGAAACTGTATAAAATCACCCAAAAGCAATCAGAATGAATATGGAAATGTGTTGTAGTACTGAAGGGTTTAAAGAGTAATGATTAAAGTTAAGGATGATAAATGAAATGTTTCTTCCGGTAAATGTGTTTAGTGGAAATTTGTACCGATAGTTTATGAAGGTGAGGAAGTGAAGGGTGAAGAGAAGATAAGAAAGAAAAAGTGAAGGCGAAGGTTTCAGAATAAGATAAGTGTATGATATGTTTGAGAGAGAGAGAGAGAGAGAGAGAGAGAGAGAGAGAGAGAGAGAGAGAGAGAGAGAGAGAGAGAGAGAGAGAGAGAGAAAAGAGAAAACTATTAAAATTCCTATGACTATCTCTAAAATAAAATAATAATAACGTATCACTTTGTTTCTCCATCTTGCCACAAAACAATGTAACAATCTTGACACATAAAAAAGTTTCCACACTAATTAATCTTAACCAGCAGAATACAATAGGTACAGACAAGTGAGCATCGTGGCATCACATTTTTACTCTTATTTTTTTTCACCACTATTTTTTCCCCTCATCAAGCCAGTGTAAGCTATATTTAAGCCACTCCTCCCGCGGCAAAGTTGTAATTGTAGTCCGGGATCCTTTGCTTCAGAGGATCAGAGAGCTGCTATGTGGTCTTTAGTATCTACACGCTTACTTGCCTCTCGTCTCGCCGCCCAGTAGAAATCCAACCATTGATTACAACTATTTATATGATATCGGCATTTCTACCCCAGTCAGACGCCTCTGGGAGTGGTGAGACGCAGATTTCCAGGAGGTTAGCACTTTGACCTTCCCCGGACCGTCGTGGTGCGGTGATAAGCGTTCAGGGTGTGTTTGTGTTCCTGGTTTGCGTCGTACGTGTGTGACTCGTATTCTCAAACACTTATGAGCTTCAAATACACTTTTTAAAAGGCTTTATTTAAATTTACACGAATTTTTAAGGTTTGTTATGGTTTTTGACTCCGTTTGGTAAGATTTCTGCACTATTAAGTGTAGAAACACTCTTGAAAACTCAATTAATCATGTTTGTGGCCTTGGAAAATAGTCGTGGTAGAAGAGCAGAGCGTTTCTGAATACGGACCTGTGACTGGAGGAGTGCTTGATCTTGTGAGCCTTGACGAGACGCTTGTAATTTCACGCTTCATCGGGATTGTGAGATGAATAGTCTTAGTTTAATAGATAACAGTTATTTACTGGAGTTCATTTATTGGGACTTGAGATATTTCCTCTGTGAGAATCCTGTGAGTTTTTAGATGGTTTTAATTTTATAGAAACGCAATCTGCACAGGTTCAAAACTTAATGCTTAAAAAGATCATTCAATTTCAGTAAAGGTTTTTAAGTGTAATAGATTTTTATATTTTTCCTATAAGTCAGTGTTTTTGTTTTCTTCTGATGATCATTCATAAGACGTATTCTCCCTGCTGTTTACTGTACTTCATGGACATGTTCGGCTGATAAATTTCTGAACATTTTAGCTGACAAGAAACTTTCACCTTCTCATCCATCAGCAGACCTTGTATTGATATGTAAACCTGATAAGTCTTTAAAAAAACCGCAAGATACAAATATTTACATGTTTATTTATTCTATCAGCTTTACCATGTTTTGATTCGTACAGCTGATAAGTCTTTGAAAACACACACAACATACAAATACTTACATGTGTACGTATATTCTAGCTGATACGCCTGGCTTTGCTGTCAACACGTGGAGACCTTGTAATGTTAACAGACAAGTACATACATATTTACACCAGAATATTTACACTCCACCTTCCTCCTCCCTTGACTCTCGTACCGCCTTCAGTTCACCTTCTAATCTCTCCTGGCGATTACTTGCTCGTACTCACATCATCCTCTTTATTACCGAACATTTTACAGCAAACTAAGATTATTATCGTGGAAATGCTCCCCCGTCCCTGCAGCGCGCTAAGGTTTCATTCTGCTTATCCCTCCGCCCGTTACTTCAGTCAGCTTACCTTCTCGCTTGTGTCTGTTCTCCCCGCCTTGGGTGTTCAATGCACGACGCGCGGGTGAGGGTAATAAAGTAGACAGATGAAAATAGATAGCCAAAGGAATCAAAGGAGGATGATAAAGATAATAATGGTGTTAGTGTTGGGCTGAAGGAATATAAGATGGTGTTACTGTCGAAAATTGTAAGGGAAATAACGAAAAGGAGGATAAATGGTTGAAGAGATAGAGATAGAAGAGGAAAGGAAAATGAGGATAGTGCAAGTATTAGGAAATATAAGAAAAGAGCGTTCGAAATGAAGAAATCTAAAAAGGAGAAAAGTGATGATAGGAAGTAAATGGACAAGAAAAATGAAACTATGATAGAATGCACAACAATTTCATCAACGAAAAACGAGAAGAAAATCCTTAACGCTTTGAAAATGAGAAAACTAACACATTCTTTACATTATTTGACGCAGAAAATTTACCGCTGAGAGAGAGAGAGAGAGAGAGAGAGAGAGAGAGAGAGAGAGAGAGAAAGAAAGAAAGAAAGAAAGAAAGAAAGAAAAGAGAGAAAAGAGAGAAAAGTATGAATACATGAATATGCGTTTTCATCCCAACTGACCAAAACATTCTTACCAACAACACAACCCTTCATCACACCAAAGCTTCACCACACCAAACCTTCACGAAATGCACCTTTTCAGAAACGCCTTGCTCTCTCGCCATGACAGTTTTCTAAGATCAAAGAGACAACGAACTGGTTTTTTAAGACAGTTTGTCCTTATAATAAACTACAAATCTTACCAGTCCATCAGCAGAACCATAAAAATACCCTTAAGGACCCGAGGATCTTCAAAACTTTAGCCTTTGGAAAGTACTGATGGTGAGAGAGAGAGAGAGAGAGAGAGAGAGAGAGAGAGAGAGAGAGAGAGCAAGGCGTTTTACAATACAAACAGCCACACTAGAACCTTCAGAATGGATGCGTAGGCGGACGACGGGAGGAAAGAAAACGTGAACCAGAGTGCATTTGAGGATAGGATGAGCGAATAGACCAAAATATACCCACAAAGCACCTGTCAATAAGGCCCACAACCCCCTTAGAGCACCCATGAATCCCCGCCCTTCCTGATACACGCCCCCAAAGACCCCCAGACAGCTGACCAATTATCTACGACGCCCCAAACATCGACTTCCTTAATTGTGACTTTTTTGCGTCCCCGTCTAATGAAGTTTTCTTAATTGGGTGATTTCGCGCAGGATAAGACGCCGCGGTCACGATTCCGGGGCGGGGTGGGGTGAGAGTGAAGTGAGGGGAGAGGGGGTAGGGGGGAAAAGAGAGGGAGAGTGTATACGTAGGTTGGGTGAGAGAGAGGGAGAGAGAAAGAGGGAGAGGGAGAAGGAGAGAGAGATGCAGGTGTATTGGATGTGAAGGAAGGGTTATTGTGATTTTGTACTAGTTTCTCTCTCTCTCTCTCTCTCTCTCTCTCTCTCTCTCTCTCTCTCTCTCTCTCTCTCTCTCTCTCTCTCTCTCTCTCTCTCTTCTCTCTCTTTCTTTCTCTTCTTTCTTCTCTTCTCTTCTCTTCTCTCTTCTCTCTCTCTTTTCTCTTCTCTCTCTTCTCTTCTCTCTCTCTCTCTCCTCTCCTCTCTCTCTCTCTCTCTCTCTCTCTCTCTCTCTCTCTCTCTCTCTCTCTCTCTCTCTCTCTCTCTCTCTCTCTCTCTCTCTCTCTCTCTCTCTCTCTCTCTCTCTCTCTCTCTCTCTCTCTCTCTCTCTCTCTCTCTCTCTCTCTCTCTCATCCGTCTGCCGCATCATTCAGCATTCCTTCCTCCTCCTCCTCCTCCTCCTCCTCCTCCTCCTCTCTTGCTCCTCCTTCCGCTGTTAAACTGGCCACTCGCGGACAGGGTCGTGATCTACCACACAAAGGGCACGTCACACGCTCTGCTGGGAGAGACACTGATGCTAACCCCATGTTGATCTTTTTTATTGACCCTTTTCTCCTCCTCCTCTTCCTCCTCCTCCTCCTCCCTCCTCTCTCCTCCTCCAAACAGCCTCTCTGTTGCTGTTTGGCCTTCCTCCTCCTCCTCCTCCTCCTCCTCCTCCTCCTCCTCCTCCTCCTCCTCTCCTCCTCCTCCGGCGCTTGTCTCCATTTCACGGCCGTTTATCTATCCTCTCTTGTTACTGATTTCCCTTTTCTCTCTCTCTCTCTCTCTCTCTCTCTCTCTCTCTCTCTCTCTCTCTCTCTCTCTCTCTCTCTCTCTCTCTCTCTCTCTCTCTCTCGCTTCGTATGGATGTGTGTAGTAATTTTTTTCATTTGTTTGTTTGGTTTCATTGTTTTTTCTGAACTTTTATTAATTTATTGCCGTCATTCTTTTTGTGGTTTTCTTATTTTTCTTCATATCTGTCTTCTTCTTTTATTTTATGTTCATTTCTCGATTCTTTAATGTTTCCTTGTTTGTTTGGTCCGTTAATTTTTCTCTGCTTTTTTTTTTTTTTTTTTTTTTTTTGTATAGTTTAAGGGAAGCGTTCTTGTATCTTAAGTGCATTTTCTTCATGTTTTTCTTGATTTGTTTTCATACATTCAATAACTCCTACCTTATCTAGTTAATATATGGCCTATTATGTACATTATCCACTTTTTCATTTTTTATAGTCTAAGTAAAGCATTTTTATAACGTAAGTGTATTTTCTTTAATATTTTTTTTTAACATATGTATCTTCAATAATTTATTTTTATCCCATGTACTTAATATCACTTTTTTTTCCAACCTATTAAGTACATTTCCACGAGTAACCCCATTTCGACACACTTATATTCAGCTTTACGATCCCTGGGTGTTCTTTCAGTGTCCCGCGCGGCAAACTGTTCCTGATCCTAGGTGGAACAGCTCTTAATTGCTTCACATCGGTACTAATTAGTGTTTAGCGGCCATTAGCAGCAATAACTGGCCTCTCATTTGCCGGGGTGCGAGTCTCTCATCCTAATCGCCCTGTTTTCTAATTGCCTCGTGAGTTCTGGTGGTTCTTCCTCCTCCCACGCTTTATTTCTTGTCCCTCCGCCTCTTTCGTGTTCCTTTCTATCTTTTTATCTACCTTTATTCGATGTTTCCTTTTCTGTAATGCCTCTCTTTAGCTGTTTCCCATGTTATTGAGAGACACACATACTTACAGACAGAGAGATCGATAGATAGATAAATAAAAAGATAGATATTTTATGAAGTCTTGATTTTTTATTGCAATGTATTACTTCTTCACTTTTTCGTTCTCTTCTGCAATTTCTCTGGTTTTTGTTATGTAGTCTTTCATCGTCACTAGTTTCTCTGTTATCCTCTTCTTTATGTCTCTTCTCCAGTTGTCTTTCTCACGGCTCTTCCATCTCCTCCATCTCTTCGTCTCCTCCTTCCGTCCACACTCTGCTTAAAAAAGGGAAGGAAAGTTTCAGTTATCGATAGGTACCAATTGTGGCGACCATGCAAGGCTAACCTAACTGACAGTACCACCTTCCCTCACTCTCCTGACCACCCACCCCTCCACACCACACCACACCACACTACCACTACCACCACGACCACCACGACCACCACGACCATGCACCTCCCTCACCCATCTAACAACCCTTACCGCCCATCACACCACACCAAACCAAACCAAAACAAACCAAACCAAACCACCACCACCACCACCACCACTACCACTACTACCACCACACCACTACCCCAACACTCCCTCACTTATCTACAAACCTTTACCGCCCACCACACCACACTACACCACACCACACCACACCAAATTACAACTACCACCACCACACCACTGCTATACACCCAAACACTCCTTCAGTCATGCATCTACTCACTCCACCTCTATCCCGTCCCTTACGCCCACATCACCTCCCTGTTGTCCTGCCTGCATCGCTTTAACCTGCCTCTACCCTGCTCTCTTCTGTCTTACCCGGCCTTGCACTGCCTAGTCCCGTCCCAGCCTGCCATGCCTCGCCCCGGCCTATAATTAGCCTGCCCTACAATATGTGAGGTCGTGGCGGCCCGTGAGACTAAGTTAGACCGTAGCAGTGCATATATAATGAGAGGACCATAGAAAGGGAGTGGTGGTGGTGGTGGTGGTGGTGATGGTGGTGGAGAGTAGAGGGTTATGGTGGAGGTGATCGTAGAGAGAAATAATTGGGGGTATTAGTCGTTCTTTTGCAGCCTCCTCTTCCCCATCCTCCTCCTCCTCTTCCTCTTCCTCCTCCTCCTCCTCCTCCTCCTCCTCCTCCTCCTCCTCCTCCTCGTTCTCCACCTCATTTTCTACCTCTTCTTCCTTCTCTTCTTCCCAATCCTCCTCTTTCTCTTCTTCCTCTTCTACCACCACCTTCTCCTCCTCTTCCTTCTCCACCTCCTCCTCCTCCTCCTCTTTATCCTCATCTTCCACCTCCTTTTTGTTTTGTTTTTAATTTTTTTCTGGTTTCATAATTTCCTTGAATCTTCTAAATTCAAAGTTCTTGCTACATTTTGTTTATTAGTGAAGTGTATGAGTGTTTGCAGTGTTCCAGTGTAGTGTGTGATGTTAGTATACACAAGGGCTATGTAAGGAATGTTTGGTCTTGTAAATGAGCTGTTTTCGTCTTTTTTTTCTGGTTGGTCTCTTTTTTGGGGGGAGCATAATATAATGGATTTTTTTTACTCCTTTTTTGAGTTTTTATGTTATAGAAATGCGAATGTTTAAGGTATTGGTATTCTCTCTCTCTCTCTCTCTCTCTCTCTCTCTCTCTCTCTCTCTCTCTCTCTCTCTCTCTCTCTCTCTCTCTCTCTCTCTCTCTCTCTCTCTCTCTCTCTCTCTCTCTCTCTCTCTCTCTCTCTCTCTCTCTCTCTCTCTCTCTCTCTCTCTCTCTCTCTCTCTCTCTCTCTCTCTCTCTCTCTCTCTCTCTCTCTCAAAGAGTAGTAAGAGTAGTGTTGTATGTCCGACAGATGTGTTGCGTCTCGTGTTTCTCTGGCTGTCTGTATTCGCCTCTCCATCTACATGTGTTGCTCTGATGTTTGACTACTAAGAAATCGCGTTAATTATTCGTTTTCCTCATTGCAGCGTGTTGTACCACCAATTATTCTCCTTAAGTATATGACATACACACGTAGGTACATCAGCACACACACATACTATACGCACGCACGCACACGGACACCCATCATTCTTCTCCATCTCATCTCATACCGATTACACGAAGCTCTTGGTCTTCGGCGCGTGGTCCATTGTTTACATCAATTGGAGGCGTTTTCTTTGGCCATTCCCTCGCCTTATGACATGTGGGGCCCTCCTCTTTCGCGTACAACATGGCAGGACACACACAAGTATCTATGAGCCAGCTGTATAATAAGCTTCCCAAACATTGTCTCTACCCACCTCGCCTCCCTGCCTCCCGCCTCCCTGCCTCCCTTCATCCATCCCAGCAGTGACATTATGTTCGTTTTCCAAAAGTATCCCTAATTCTCGTTCTTCTGGTTATTATTTATAGCAATCAGTGTTTGGTGCTCGCCAATTGCTTGCCTCACGCGCCACACTCACCGCCGCTGCACTGCTGGACTGTTGGAGTTCAGAAGGGATCATTGGTGGAATCACGAGTGTCTCCTCTGAAGTGTTGTGCTGCTCAGGATTTCAGGTTCAAAACGTTAGCTTGATTCGGAAAAGAAATGTTGTGATTCGCTTGGACTGAGATTTTTTTCTTTTCTTTTACTTGTTTTTTTTTTTTTTTTTTTTGTACATCATCAGGAGTGTAAGTTTAGGGCAGACAGAATTTCAGATTTAGAATATCAACTTCCTTTGAAAAACAAATAGATATACATTACTGCCGTCATTCCCTTGCGATAAGTTTTTCTTTTATTTCTTCTATACATTTTTCCCCATTGTTTTGAAGTAACAATGTAAATGAAGAGCAGACAACATGTGTATGTGAAACCCCGCAGCGGAGAAATATTAAATAGTTGAGTATTCCCCGGGCGTCCTTCAAAGCAGGAGACATTAGAGAACATAATCCTCACATACACCCGGCATTAGAGACTCTGCCTTGATGATGTCGTGTACGGCTTCAACAAACATAATGCGGCGGAATATAATGTAATACACACACTAACCCAAAGCCACCGGGAACCACATCCATTTAGAGGGGACAGCTTGCTCGCCCCTCCTCCCTTGCCGTGACCCTCTCCTGACTCTCTCCTGACTCTCCTCTCCTGACTCGTTCCTCTGCACCCCACACTACTTATACATTAGCCGCACGACTGACGACAAGGAGCCCACAGACACATAAGGCAGTCAATCAGAGATGACACCACTGCTCTGCGCTGGCTTGGAGACGAGACATACCTCACTCCTCCTTCCTTACTTAACTCCACCATTCAAAGCGTCCCGATGCCTCCAACATGTCCCCAATACCTTCACACGATTTCCAAAAGGTGTTGTTGGCTCACGAACGCGTCCTTTGTACTTGTAACTTGACACTGACGCTGTACAAAACTTGCCGTGGGATTTACAACCACTCCAAAGCTCCTGCGTGGTCTCGGAGACGGCGGGGAGGCGAGGACAGCGGCGAGTGGCGAGGGCCCTCCAGGGATTGCAGACTGACGGACTTGTAAGCAGCGGGAGGTGGATGGGCAGGGATGATAGCTGCCATTACGAGTCTCATGAGTGGTTTCCGCAATCAGCAGCTCGTGGCTTTAGTATTGGCGTCGTGGCGCGTCTAAACTGGCGAGAAAAATTGGTTAAAAGAGGAGAAAATGCAGGTAGAGGAGGAGCGGGAGCAGCGATGGCAGGAGGAAAAGCAGCAGGAGTAAGGGGAGGAGAAGGCGGTACGTACATTAATAAGTAGGTGATTAAATAACTTGCCAGGAAACAACTGTAGAAAACACGTCATAAAACAAAGGAAACAAGATGGAAATAAGACAAATGACATTAAGATAAACAGTAAACGCGAATTATTGGAGTAACAACAGAAACATCAAACATCGATTAAAGAAAGAGAGAAAGAGAGACTTCAGAATGAACATATGGCAGCCACGGAGGACACAACTAACTGCACCTTCATTTCTCACTCTCCCTGGTCTTTCCGTCCTCGTCTCTGCAGGAGGGATGAAAAAGCCAAGCCGAGCCAAATAATACCCATCCATACACTCCTTTCTCGCTACCATTGCCAAGAACAATTATTTTTAAAGGCCACAGAGATAATTAGATGAGTTTTCAAGAGTTTTTCCCTTGTTAGTAATGCAAAAATATTGTTAATCTGTTACTAGAGACATGAAAACGCATAAAAACATCTTGGAAATCCGCGTAACTTACATATTAGAATCTTTTCAATGTTGTGAAGATGTGGCGCAGAAAGGGTTCAAGACTATGGTGCACTGTTTGTTTGGGGTCCTGTGTGGTGCGTTGTTATGGTATTGCTGTGTTCTATGCTTCTCGTGTTGCTGGTTCTGCTTGGACAGGCTATTCTAGTTGTGATTGTTGATGTTGTAGCGTCATTAATCTTTTTCTTTAATGGTGTCAGGCTTGTTGATATCTGAACGAGAGAGACAGAGAGAGAGAGAGAGAGAGAGAGAGAGAGAGAGAGAGAGAGAGAGAGAGACAAAGGAAAATCAGGAGGAGGGAACGTGAATAATAGCAAGGAGGTTATTGAAACGATAATTAGGCGGGAGAAACAGAGAGGAGCAGCGGACAGAGAGTGTGAGAGATGATTAATACATAAGCAACAAAACATGAAACGCACCAAGGAACAAGGAGGGGAGGAGGAGAAATTATGCACCAAGTGTAGACAGAATAATGGAGATGAGGAGGAACAGAGAAAAAAATAAAAAGAAGAAGAAAAATGAGAGACAACAAGCAGTAAAAGGAGAAGAAAAAAAAGAAAAAAAGAAGAAAAATAAGAAGAATGAGGGACAACAAGCAATAGAAGAAGGAGGAGGAGGAGGAAGAAGAAGAAGAAAACGATAAAGACGACACGAAAAAGGAGGAGTAAGAGGAGAGAGAAGCAAAGTATCAACGCGTGTACATGAAACGAGAACTGAACGTGTTATGTCATGTTCCCTCGTCACCTAACACTGGTTCTCTCATTATCATAACTAAACTGACTCGCGCTGCTACTGACGGAGAGCTTTCTTACTGCCCAGCCACCAATCCATTCCCCTAACGATGGCCCGTCTTGTTTCTGCGTAGAGTAATCAAAGACGCAACGCAAGGAAGGTGTTTTGGATGAAGAGGAACACGGAAGGTTGGCCAGAGAAGGATTGCGTGGGTACTGTTCTCGAAATGGAGATGGAGTGGAAGGGTGAGGAAAGAAAGATAGATTAAAGGGCAAAGAGAATTGAGGGATAGGAGAAGTGGAAGATAAAAAAAAAGTGTAAATGTAGAAGTGAAGTAAAGGTGTGAAGAAAGAAGGAATAACTAAGGACGTGATTGATGAGACAGTGAGATAGGAAAAGAGATGAAGGGAGAGTAGAAGAAAATGTTTAAGTGTGCAGAAATTTGGAAGGATTAAAAAGGACGAAAGAAGAGAAGTGAGAAAGGAAAGAAGGGAAGGGAAGATTAAAAAGGAGAAAAAGAAGAGAAGTGAGAGAGGAAAAAAAGAGAAGAGAAGTGAAAAATAAAGTCAAGCGATGAACACAAATACTGTAGAAAATCTTTAAGAGAAGAAATAAATCAAAAAGTAAGAAGAAATGAAGATTGCGAATAATGAAAAAGCTAAAAGAAAATACAAGAAACCTCTTAACATCTTTCACATCCAATTAAACCACACTAAATCACAACCTCACAAGCTCTAACAAACCAAATATCACTAAAACACCCAGTCCCAGTAAGCACTTTTGACGTCTTTTTACAGCATCCACACGTTACACCAACAAAACAGACATCCGTTCCCCACCTACTGCCAATCAAAGA
>NC_059289.1:7234336-7271836 GCF_017591435.1 Portunus trituberculatus | reverse complement strand
TCCTCTCACCCTCCCTCATCAGAGCAGGATTCGCCACCCACCACTGGTCCCAATTATAGTAGCCAGAGGTAAATTTCACATCATTTAATTGTTCCTTGATGTAGGAGGCCTCGTGTGTGTGTGTGTGTTTGTGTGTGTGTGTGTGTGTGTGTGTGTGTGTGTGTGTGTGTGTGTGTGTGTGTGTGTGTGTGTGTGTGTCTGTGTGTGTGTGTGTTTCTCAGTATTTTATCCAGTCTTTTCTTTCAACATTTTTCAACATTTTTGCTTAAAGATGTTTATTTTTTAATTTATTATGGTATTTATATTTACGTTTTATTTTTTTTTTTTTTTGCCTGGATATATTTAATGTTCATATCTTCAGAAAAGAACTTGTATCTTTTCTTTATGTCCTTCATACTAATTAATTTATATATTCTGTAATGACCACGCTCTCTTATTTTCCTTTTCTCCCTTTTGAAAACTGACAAATATAATTTTTCTCTCTGCATGCGGTTTAAATTTTCACCAATACTTCTTGCAGTTCTCTCATTAGTCTTTCTTCCTTATACATACTACACAAATACGTAAGTAAGATCGTTTACCTTAGTTTAGTAATATTATTAATCCTTCTTTCAAACACACTGGGTAGATATTCAGTATAGAATTCCTAAAACAAGTTAGAACATCAATTAGAACCATGTTAAGGTGTCTAGACGTCTTGAAGATTTTTATTTATCTATTTATTTTGTTTTCTTTTATGTTCATTTCCTTCACCATCACCACATTAGCAGAGCCGTCATCCACCATCACCCAGGTCATCATTCTTCATTACCACCTTTCAACTCTCTTACTCTCCTGTATTTTCTTGGGTTATTGTTCCTCAAGTCTTTCTCTCCTCACATTCTGGCATCCCTTCATTTTATTCTCCAAAGAAGATTATAAAATTTCCCATTGTTTTTTTTTTTTCCTCTTATTGTCCTTAGCGCATCCACCTCTTGTTCTCGTGTGTGTCTTCCTCATATGTTCCTTATCAGATTATCTCATCCTCCTTCTTTATTCTGTCCTTTGTTTGTCTTATTGTCCACATTTGTTTTATTTTTTATATAAGAGGGGAAAATTGACCAAGAATAACAGAATAAGTATAAAGAAAAAAAGGGCCCACATTTCATCCTCTTATTTTAGCTTCTCTTTCTCTCATTTCTCCTACTTATTATCTTTTCCTCCCGTTACTCTCGCGTCTTTCCCGTAAAGGTCATCTCATCCGCTTCTGTAGGTCATTTCTCTCAGCAGGTGATCTTCCACTCTGCCATTCACAGTTATCTTCACCGGCATTACTCTATGTGTGACGAGCTTCTCCTAAATCTCCTTCCAGTAAGTAAACCTAACCCTTACTTACCTTTCCCATCAACACCTGACGAACACACATACCTCACCTGCAGTAAATAGAGCTTTCCTACCTGTATTTTCTTCGCCTGTAACCCAATCCCCTATAAAAATAAGATACATCCTTTCTCTTATCTCCCGTATACTTATAAGACCCATATTCTCTCTCACTCTGTCTTCTTACGCCTGCCTGTTGCCTTCCTCGCCGTCTCCCTCGCTTTCCCTCTCGCCCTCTCTTGCGTCGTGCACTCACTCTCTACCCTTTTGCTCACAGCCGCGTCTTCAGTTCACTCACAGGTGTTATTACTGGGTAGTTTTGAGTGAGTTTACGTGCACCATATTTTGTTGTTGATAGTGGATTGTGTGTGTGTGTGTGTGTGTGTGTGTGTGTGTGTGTGTGTGTGGGATGGGTGGGTAGTTAGTGATGGAGGAGTTCGGATGCATTTCAGTAAGAGAAGGGAGGAATGGGGAAGGTTGGGGTGTTACAAGTGGCAGGTAGTGCTGGAAGGGGTAAAGGTGAAGGGGCCTGAAGACTTTAAGGTAAGAACGAGTCGTGATTAAAGTATTACCGTCTGATGTGTTACTAACCTCACCTAAATTATTTCAGGAAGGTGAGTGGCTGCTGCAGGAGGAACGGCTGGCTGGCTGGCTGTGTGTGTGTGTGTGTGTGTGTGTGGCGCGTAGGTGGATCGGGAAGCTGTGGTGAGGGTAAGTGTTGGGCTAAGTGTGCTGGTGTGGGTGTCTGTGTGAGTGGCTGTACTGGCAGATCGCTTTGGAGATTAGCGAGGGTGAGAAAGACTGAGTGTGGACTGTGTGAAGGTGCGAAAGTTACGAGTGCCTGGTGGATTATTGGGTGAGAGAATTGGAGTGTAGATGGAACGGTAGATAAAGGGTTTTTCTGTTCTTTTTTTTTCTCTTTCTATGAGTTTATGGGCTGAACGCAGAGTCAGGATTATAGATAAATGAATATTACTGGTTGTTTTCGTGCATGCAGTTATTATTGTTATTACCCGCAACAAAATAGAAAAAAAATATATCAACAGCAACAACAGCAGCAGCAGCGAAAATATTAACAGACAGCAGCCAGATAAAATCAAGATCAGCATAAACTACAAAACAAAAAAGTAACACCAACTGTAGCAAAAAAAAAGAAAAGAAAAAGAAAAGAAATTCTAAGCAACCAGAAAACTCAAATTCTCACGCATATTCGTCTCTGGTTCACATCACAATTTTTTTCTCACACTTGCATGGCTAAGTTTTTGTCACCCAGGTAAAGAGAGAGAGAGAGAGAGAGAGAGTGTGTGTGTGTGCGTGCGTGCGTTCGTGCGTTCCGGTGCACTCTCCTCCCGAAGACTGAGCAGTGAAGCGGGCCACGCCTTATGCAGGTGGATGCTAGTACGTGATGAGAAATAATGCTTTAGTACTGAGGGAGGGGAGTGGAAAGGAGTAAGGAGTAAGGGGCGAGGGTCGGTCAGTAGCCAATCGATAACATCACGGACACGGGGCGGCTGAGGACACTTTGGGCTCAGCAGCTGCCGTGTCCCTCATCTCCTCCTTCAGGTAGTCAGGTTTGCGGGGATAATGTCTATACTTGGGCGGGGAGTGATGGCTGCTCCGTGGGTTTTGCAGCAGGAGGTTGTGTGTTTTAGGCGGCAGGGTGGTAATGTGTGAAGAGCGGCGGGGCAGGTGTACAGATGGGGCGGGGCTTGGTGTTGATGGCTCTGGTGTGTCGCGGCAGTGTTATGGTGACGTTGGTGTTGATGGTGATGATGATGGTGGTGATGGTGGTGGTTAAGGTGGCAAGGACGGTGATGACGGCGCGGCCAATCAGATGAGTGCCGTGTACCGGGAAAGGACGGAATTCTCTTTTGACGTCCATTATTTTCTGTGTTGCCTTTTATGTAAATTGCACTTTGGGTTCACTTGTTTTTGTTTACCCGAAGTGTCGACCGTATCAGTGTGCCTGGGAGTGTTGCCGGACGCTACATTGAAGCCAGACAAAGATACTATGTCATTATCATCCTCCTCTGTAAGCCTTTATTTCATCCTCTTCCTGCCTGCACCCCCTTTTACCGTGTCTCCCTCCCCTCTCCCCTTGCCTCCTCTCCCTTTGTCCCCTTCATTCTCTCCTCGCTAGTGTACGCCACAAAACACTTGCTAATAAGCCTAATGCGGCGTCTGTACTGAGTTTGACTTTAATTAGCACAAATTATGTAGATACCGATCGCTTAATTGAACAGTGGGAGTCTCGTATTTTTTGGCCGGCGGGCGAAAGCAAAGAAAATTACCGAACGATTACAGTATTAGGAGCAGTTGCCTTAGCGGAAGAGATAAAGCCATTCGGGAGCCTCGTTACCCGCCGAGATAAGGGATAAGAGGAGGCTCCCTGTTATTTTCACGCTGGACTCCCGCCGAAGAAGGAGTGAGTGTGTTTACGTCTGTGGTCTAAACGTTACTTACTCCGCAGTACTGCATCACTGCCACCTGCGCCCCGCCCTGCTCCGGCCAATGCTCCACGTCTACCGCCCCGCCCTCCCACTGGTGTGGTGGGAGGTTTTCGTGGGTTTTTCTTTTTTTGTCTTAGTCTTCCCAGCTTCCCTCTGCTCAGCCTTGTCAGTTCCATCTTGAGTCACGACTGTCAGTTCTTCCCGGGCCACGGATTCCCTCCCTCACCTCTCCCTTACCCTCCTTAGCTCCCCTCCCCCCTCATCCCTCGTCACTCCACATGCCATCCTCGCATTCATCACACGACACACGGTAATAACACACTCGTCACCTAATTAACTTGTTGAGTCTCCAGTCACCGGTGGTTGGGCCTCGATAATGGCGTCCTGGTGCCTGTTGCCGCCGCGCCGTCTCTGCCATAATTGCACCGGGGCGGCGCCACTGAGGTGCGCGTCGCGACTCCCGTGGTGGCGCGGATCACAGGATTCTTGCTGATCAATCCTGGTGTGCCCTCAGCCACGCTCCTGACGATGGGAACAAAATGGCGACGCCCGTTGTATCCCTGAGGTGAAAGTAAGGTTCTTGGCGGTCCTGAGAGGCGGAGAGTGTGGCCGCTTGGAAAATTGCCGCACAGGAATCACCGGTGGACATTCGTATGATGGAATCGTCTGAATGGATGGCATTAGCGAGGTGGCGGTCTGGCATTAACAGGCGTGGGTCGTCTATTTGAACAGACCACAGCTCCTCCTCAAATTTGCATACTCGCGAGGACTGAAGCCCTCACGTCCCCGCCTCAGATGCCCCGCCCCGATAAATATCAATTACGGGGGTGCGGAGCGAGTGCTTAGCCCGTCACACACGCACGGCGGGGGAAAAACTCTCGGCAAGGCGAATAAAAACAAAAGCGTCAATCTCACCAGGGATCAAGATGGACAAGACTCCGCTCCACTTACCCGCCGCTCCGCTCTCCGCCTCACCTCATTGCGTGCTTGGGTCCTCCACTCTCTGTACCTCAAGCTGACCTCCTCCCTCGCCCACCCGCTGCTTGGTGTGGCTGCCTCGCCCTTTTTGTCCCCTTGTGAAGCAACGATAAGGAGGAACTCTCTCTTTTTTCTAGTGATCATCCTTTGCACATCATGTTTCCCTTTGTTATTTTTAGGTGGACTGAATGATAAGGGCGGGGTTAAGTGAAAATGTCTGCAGGCTGAGGCTTTAGTGTAAGGATGCGGTGGTGGTGGTGGTGGTGGTGGTGGTGGTGGTGGTGTGCTCGAGGAGGTTCTTTATATTGTGAAGGTTAAGTGTAAAGGTTGGTGGTGTGTTGTACGTGATGGTAAGAAAGATTGAAACGTACAGAATAAGAAAAGGTTCAAGTTGATACAATAATTGACAGTCTTTCCACTTTCTGAAGCTCGTCGGCATAACAATTCAAACATTTCCATTCTGTAAAACTTGTCGTTGTGTTGTTAGTGCAATTTTCTTTCAAGTTCCATGATTATTTTCATCTTGACGGTTGAAATTTTACGAAATCCACCATAAAACTTTGATTATTTTGACATTTATGGTTAGAATTTTTGAAATCCACCATAAAACCGGATACTTTGATATTTATCGTTAATATTTACGAAATCCACCGTAGAACTTCAAAATTTTTACATTTATAGTTAGAATTTATGATATCCACCATAGATAGATAGATAGATAGATAGATATTGACCACAAATGTACACAGGTACAATACATATTATTTTTATATCTATTGATCTTTAAAATTTCGTTTCATTATTAAAATAGTGTTTATAATTTGCAGTCCGCAATTAGGCATTTCAGTAAAATTTTACATAAAAAGAAACCCAAAGCCGATAAACATCAAAATAAAAACTATACTTGGTTATTATAATACATGCATCTTAAACATATCATGCAGGGAAAATATTAACTTAAAAGAAATCTCTAATGTAGACTATAAAGCACAATGAAACCTTGCTAAAAATTAGTCAATAAGACAATGGTTAAGAATCACCTAAGTAGAAAAGAAACTCTAAAAGAAAAAAAGCACTAAAGCATCAAGACATTAACACACAATACATATATACAAGCCTGGATAAAATCCTCTGAAATAAAATAATGTTCTACGACCCACCTGACCAGACAAAACATTTAGTAATAAGGCAAATTAAGAGCAAAAGTGTAATAGTATGCATGTAATATGTGCAGGTAGCGCATATATATATATATATATATATATATATATATATATATATATATATATATATATATATATATATATATATATATATATATATATATATATATATATATATATATATATATATATACAACATTTAGGTGGACATCAATGGTATACAGACAGTAATAAGTGAATAATTTTTACATCAACTTGCGGTTCTTCTGTCACAAGTTTTTGCTATGATACAAAGTGGTGGTGTTCTCGTATTAGCTGTGTGAGGGAGCAAGACTCCACCACGTGCAGTTCGGTCTGTGCCTCTCCACACGGGCGCCCTCTGCCTCGCCTATTCCACCGTCCTGTCTCTACCGCTAAATTATGCCCGCTCACACGTATCTTAATAAATGATGTCTTATGTACATCATTAATACATTTCCGTGTCAAATATAAGTCGTGGACAGAAACATCGGGATTAAGGGATACATATGTCGCCCTTCTAGAGGAACTGGTTGCAACCACAGCTGCTCTTAGGGCACTAATTGCCTCACCAACATCATCCTTTTCTTGAGAGATGAGATCAGAGATAAATCTTCCCATTGGTGTGTTGGCTTCCCTCACAAGTCTTACCAAATGTGACCATGGACCGTCATTCATTTCTCGCCGCTCCCTCCACATGCGTTGCCTACTAGTAAGAAGAGCTCGTAGGGGTGCTAATCCTAGTTCCAAGTACCAAAGTTCATTGTAGGTCGTCATACGCACACCTAATAATTGTTTGATGCCCCAATTATATAGTTTTACAACTGGCTCAAGATCACAATTTAACCACGACTCACATCTATAAAGTACGGTCGACGTTAGCGCGGCATCAAATATTCGTCTCTTTATATAAACCGGAGTATCTCTGTTCTTTTTTACAAAGGAAGCGAACTTCAAAATCTGGCATATTCGCGTCTGTGCGTGGGCAGTAACAGCTGATGAGACGGACCCGTCACTGGTGAAGACATCAGTGACGGGTTATTTTGACATGGTTAGAATTTATGAAAATCCACAATACAACTTTAATTATCTTAACATTTATCGTTAGAAATTACAGAATCCACTTTACCACTTCATCGTCGTGTGGCTGCAGCGTGCGGGGATTGTCCCACAGAACCACACCCTTTAACAAAATATTGAAAAACCAAACAAGAATTAATAAAATTGCAAATATATTCTTATCTGAAATATTAACAACGGAAAAAATAGAAAAGAGAAAGAATTATGTGGTCGAGATTTGAAACACTAGATACAGCCAGCTACAACTCTATTTTTTTTTTTTCTCTCTCTGGTAAGCTCTGGAACTCCTTGCCTGTGTCTGTATTTCCAACTTTCTATGACTTGACTTCATTTAAGAGGGAGGTTTCATGATTTATCCCTGTCTCTTGGCTGACCTTTTCAGATCTGTCAGAAGACTGGCGACTGAGTAAGCCTTCTTTTTTATTTTTTGTTGCTCTTGGCCAGTCTTTCCCTCTAACATAAAAAAAGAAGATCCAACAAATAATAGAATTGAACTCCTTCAGTACTGGGACGCATTTTCACCTCGAGATCTATGTACGATTAGACCATTTTATTATTAGAAGAGTCTATGGAGGTCAGAAGAAATGGCTACAGTTCTCACTACTTCAACTTCCCACATAAGTTTCTGAAGCTGTATAAAATCACCAAATAGTAACCGAATGAATATGGAAAAGCGTCATGGTACTTAAGGGGATAACAACGAAAGTAGGAGGTGACACAGAGGCAATCCCACGCCACTACTGGACTGAACTGCTGACCGTTGTGACTTCAATCCTGTGAGTTTTTCAGAAGTGGGTTTCTTTTGGCTACCACGTCAAGCTGCGTCAGAGTCAAGCCTTATCGCATTGCCTTCCAGATTACAACTCGAGATAGCAATTCATCACGTCCTGTTTTGCGTCACTTTATTACTGTGCAGCTTCCAATGGACACTGAATTAAGGGTCCGAGGGTGACGTTCCCCAGGGCCTCCCACACACTAACAAGGTGGCCATGGGGACTTCCGATGACCTTGACTGAAAAAACACAATCTCACGCCTCTCTCTCTCTCTCTCTCTCTCTCTCTCTCTCTCTCTCTCTCTCTCTCTCTCTCTCTGCTCAGCGCATCTTTCAATGAATTACTATTTTTTCCCAACCACAGCTAAAAATCTAACTTGGCATATTTAAATACAGTGAAAAAAAAATAGGAAGGAAAAAGAATTCTACTTCTCCCACCTCTCAACCTTGACGTGGCTTTGTTCTCCGGCAGCTTCATTCTTTTTCCAATACTTTTCTTCATATTTAATCAACTTATTAAATTAACCTCTCGTATGTGGAAAAGAATGGGTGTGCGCGGCGTAGTGGTGGCGAGACAAGGCGAGGCGAGGCGAGGCGAAGCGAGGCGAGGCGACATGCAGCGGCCATGAGTAAACAGGTGGCCGCGGGTCGTCATTAGTTTGATAAAAGTGAACAGAAAGGGAGAAAAACAACACCCTCAAGTAAGGCGTCCGTTTGCGTGGTCCACTCCAGGCCTTGATTCTGCATAGATAAGTGGACGCGCCCGAGAGAGAGAGAGAGAGAGAGAGAGAGAGAGAGAGAGAGAGAGAGAGAGAGAGAGAGAGGAGGGGGAGGGAGATGAGGGGAGTGCGTGGGTGTCTTCCTGTTCCACCCCCGTCTCGCCTCCGTCAGTCTTCAAATATTTATCTGAAAATGCAGCATCCGGTGGAGGTAGTAGTGGTGGTGGTGGTAGTAGTAGTAGTAGTAGTAGTAGTAGTAGTAGTAGTAGTAGTAGTAGTAGAAGCACAAATGTAATGATGCTTGAGGCCATAGTAGTGATAGTAAAGAAGATGACAGCAATATAGTAAAGACTCTGCATGATTGAGGCGGAGTCGTAATGGCAGCGGTAGTGATGGTGGCGGCGGTGAAGGCAGCGGTGGAGGCAGACTGCTGGCAAACGTGACACCTTAAGTAAAGCTCATTAGTGCCCCGACACACCATTCCCTCCCCTCCCCTTTTACTCCCCCTTCCTCTACTGTTCTCCTGCTCTCCACTGCCACTCCCTCTTCCTCCTATTACTCCTCCTCCCTTCTTCCCTTCTTCGTCTCCTGCCCGACACCAGCAAAAACCAGCCAGAGTGCTTGTTATGGAAATTGGTGGAGTAAATAAAAAGGGGTAAATAATGGATGGTCTTTGGGTTCCATGTGGACAGCAGAGGAAAGGATGGACTAGAATGGCATTGAGTCTGTGGGAAGTAAATTGTAAAACGGTTAGTGGCAAAGAGACTTGGGATGTTAATGGTGGGTGGGACCAGAGAGAGAGAGAGAGAGATTTGGGACTCGATCCTTTTTTTTCAACGTAGGTGTTAGACAAGATGAGAAAAATCAAGAGGATTTTGTTTTTTGTGAATTGATATAGGGAACTGGAGAAAAACGGGAGAAAAGGAGGAGGACTAGAGAACGAAAACAGAACGAAAAGAAAGAAAGCGAGGGAACATTAAACCTCAACATATAAACTTAGACATAACACGAAAAAGAATAAGAAGAACAGAGGAAGGCTAGAAATCATGAACAAGAACAAGAAGAGCAAGAGGAAGAACAATAACGATGCTGATAAAAAAAAATGAAGAAGAAAGAGAAGACGAAGAAGAAAGAGACACTAGGGAAGTGGACAGAGGAGGAGGAGGAGGAGGAGGAGGAGGAGGAGGAGGAGGCCGTGGTGACAGAGGAGAGGAACGTGGGAAGCATGAAGACTCTCGTTATCTTGTCCTTGATTTATGAATTACAAACAATTACTTAAGAAATAAATTATGACAGTTGAGTCTTCGGGTCCTCTAGACGATAGGCGTAAATCACTCCACTTGTAATTGTGAACGAAGAAGATGAAGAGGAGGAGGACAAGGAGGAGGAGGAGGAGGAGGACAAAATGATGATCGATAATTACATGAACACAAACGAAAACGTGAGTAAACAAATGCTAAACGAGAGAGAAAGAGAGAGAGAGAGAGAGAGAGAGAGAGAGAGAGAGAGAGAGAGAGACAGACAGACAGACAGACAGAAATAGAAACACAGAGAGACAGAAACAAAAACACAGAGACAGATAAAAACACAAAAACAGAGACACAAACAGAACACCTAAACCTCCTTAAAAGACTCATTACAAACCCAACCCTCAACAAACGCGCCTTGTAACAACAACAACACCAACAACAACACAGTCAACTAATAAACAGCATGCGCTACTCACCATCACTCACCCCACGATCTGAGGCTCACTATATAGTTACACGGTGGATAAACCCTCGCTATTCACCAGCCCATTAAGCCACAAGACCTTCCCAGCTTTGATATCAAGTATTAATATTACAGCAAGCCCCATTATAATCACCTCGCTTATAATTTACGGGTGTTTCGTAGCGTGTCATTATTGCATCGATCTTAACTGCCCGGTGCGTAGGGACAACGAAGGAAGGTGAGGCTTTTAAGGTACTCTAGATAACAGTTGCAGTAATGAGAGTCTTCTAATGTAGTTTACTCTATGATTTGTTACGTGGGTAAGTTCTGAGTGGTAATGAGTCAGGGAGGTTTACGTGTCCAGATTTCTATGGTTGGTGTGAGCGGTTGAGATTTGTTATTTTGTTGTGGTGGGATTTTTTTTGCAGTACAGTAAGAGGTTTTGTAAGAGATGAGGTGCTGGTTTCCTACGTTTTCTGATTTGTATGGTTATTACTGGTTTTCTAGCTTCGGAATGAGTGGTAGCATGAAATTTCCAGAACAGTACGAGTATGTGATAAGGTGTTGGATTGCTAGGTGTCCTGGTGTCTCTAGTTATGACGGGTTCTTGAGTTTATAAGGACGTGTGGTAGCGTGAAATTTGCAGTACAGTTCTGATTTTTATAAGAGGTGAGTTGCTGTTTTTATTAAAGACTCCATTGACAGGAACAGTGATGAGCTTAGTAATATTTGATGGTGTTAAGTTCAAGACAGTTATATAAAAGCTGAGATTCTGTTTTTTAAAAGTACTAAAAGATAACACCATTTTTTCTCTTTTCTTTCTGTGTCTTCAAACATTGTTCCCCAAAACATCCTAAATAACAGTAACTAAAAAGAACAATACGACATGAAATTTAAAGGAAACCCTAAGTAATGCCAATAAGACATAAACATACTAAAAGAAATATCACGATGAGAGATTAAAAACACCTTAAGATTTGCTCCAATGAGACAACGACAAACGATAAGAGACAAAAATAGTCTTATATGTTCTCAAATGACAATTTTTTTTATATCTTCATTACCAGGACGCGATTTCATATTCATTCTGGTTTCTATTTGGCCATTCAGAAATATATGCTGAGATTAGAATGATAAAGACTCTGGCAATTAATCTGATCTCCATAGACCTTTCCTAAGACAAAATAAATGGTCTAATCAAACCCGAAAATCAAGGTAAAAGTATATCCCAGAATTGAAGGGATTAAAAACAGTATTAGATTTACTCAAATAAAACAACAACACACTAGACAAAAATAGTCTTATATGTTCTCCAGTGACAATCTTCTTAAAAGCCTCAGCGGTCCAGGTTGTATTGGTTCCATTGGCGGGTGTGTCGCCCGATTCACACGAGGGACACCGCAAGGCCACGTGTCAAGGGCTTATTAAGGGAAATGCATCACCAGGGGACCCGCCCGCCTGCCCTCTAGCGGCGCCCTGGTGTGACTAACGAGGTGGAATCTCACCATGCGCCTCCGTAGGTCCGCCGCGGGGTGATTAAGAGAGAGAGAGAGAGAGAGAGAGAGAGAGAGAGAGAGAGAGAGAGAGAGAGAGAGAATTATACCTAGTAATGGATAAATAAGATACCCAACTATCCGTATACATATTCATAAACACGATAAGAAATAAGTGGAGATAGATAGACAGATACACGAACAGATAAGTAAATAGACGAACAGATAGATGAATACATACACACACAAACAGAGAAACAAATCACCTTACCAGACAGACACAAAGATAGACAGAGCTGACAACAACACAGATGACGGCGAACAAAACACTGACTCTCACAAACAAGGCTATACTCGTGTACTCAGCCTCATAACACCCTCTCCCTCTCCCTCTCCCTCCTCTCCCTCTCCCTCTCCCTCTCCATCTCCCTCCCTCACTTCCTGCCTCCCTCTTGCACATAAAAAAAAAAGGAGGAGGAAAAGTATTGAAGAGCACAGAGAAGACAAAATGGTGGATGCAAGGACACAGATTGAGAGAGAGAGAGAGAGAGAGAGAGAGAGAGAGAGAGAGAGAGAGAGAGAGAGAGAGAGAGAGAGAGAGAGAGAGAGAGTAGATTTGTTTTATCTACTATATTATCCAGAGGTCGATATTCTCTCTCTCTCTCTCTCTCTCTCTCTCTGGCAGTGACCACCTCTCCTCGTGTATTGATGGATGGCGTCAATTACAGCCCTGATAAGCATCTAACTGCAAACATTTATCGTGAGTGTTCCTCGTCGCCCGCTAATTTACGGCATAATTGTAAGGCCCAACGTGTTTATCCCCAGTAATGACTCCAATGTGCAAGGACCGAGAGTGTCTAGCCTTGTCCACGCCTGCCTTGAATCTCTCCTCTTGGTTCTCTTAATCCTCTTCCTCCTCATCCCTCTCCTCCTCCTCCTCCTTCTTCTCCTCCTGCTGCTGCTGCTACTCCTGCTCTTCTTCCTCCTTTTCCTGTGGCCTCCATCTCCTTTATCTTCTTCAGGGATTAAGTGTGTTTCGTTTTGTCTTTGTCTTCGTTTGTTTTATCTATTTGGTCTTCTTCTTCTTCTTCTTCTTTTCCTTCTTCTTTTCTTCTTCTTCTTCTTCTTATTATTATTATTATTATTATTATTATTATTATTATTATTATTATTATTATTATTATTATTATTTTTAACTTCTTCTTCATCTTATTATTATTCCTATTCTCGTTCTTAATCTTATTCTTTTCTTCTTTTCTTCTTTTTCTTTCTTCTTCTTCTTCTTCTTCTTCTTCTTCTTCTTCTTCTTCTTCTTTTCTTTCTTTTTTTTTTTCTTCTTCTTTTCTTCTTCTTTTCTTTCTTCTTCTTCTTCTTCTTCTTCTTCTTATTATTATTATTATTATTATTATTATTATTATTCATTATTATCTTTCTTTGTGTCTTTTTTATCTTTCCTGTCTTTTATTTACTTCATCCTCCTTCTCCTCTTCCTTCTTATCTTTTTTTCCTTTTTTTCTCTTCAACTCGTATGCGTCATTCTCTTTCCTTTCTTCTTTTGTTTACGTGTTTTCTGCATTCCCTTCACTTTTGTTCCCTTCTCTGTCGCCTTTCTTTGTTACCATTAGTATCTTTCTCCCTTCTGTTGTTTTCATGTTTTCCTTCCTGTATCTTATTTTCTGTATCTAATTCATCTTCGTCTTTTTTTTTTTATCTCTTTCCCTTCCGTCCCTCGCTTTCTTTCCCATGATTAATCGTTTTATTTATCATTGTTATTATTCCTCCTCCTCCTCCTCCTCCTCCTCCTCCTCCTCCTCTCCACGCCTTCATTTCCTTTTCTGTCATCCTCTCTTACTCCTTCACCGTCACTCCCTTCCACCTCCTCCTCCTCCTCCTCCTCCTCCTTTTTTTTTTTTTGTCTTATGTCATGCTGCACTATCCACCACCACCACGACCACCAACCTGCGTTACACCGTCTCCCATCAACTCCTGCTCCCCCCTACTGCTCCTCCTCCTCCTCCTCCTCCTCCAGCAAGAGAGAGAGAGAGAGACAAAGGAGACAACAACGCATCTTATCTTTCTGTGGGAATAGAAGATAAAAATACATGGACACCTTTTTCTTTTCTTTTTTTCTTTTTTGCTTCTATCTTTTTTTTTTTCTGGAGTTACAATCGCCACCATCATCACCACCCACCACCACCACCACCACCACCACCACCACCACCATAAAAACAACGGTATCTTTCTTTTTTTCTTTATCCAAGTGTGTTTGTTACTTTCCCATTTTTTCTTTTATTTACTTTATTTTCTTGTTTTTATCATGTTTACGAGGGAAAAAGGAGTAAAGGAACATGACTGGAGGAATTGAATGAAAGAAAGGGATGAGGAGGATCAGGTACCGTGAGGAGAGGTCAGGAAGGGGAGTGAAGGGGACGAGTTTTAGGGATGGGAATGAGAGAGGTGATTGGAGCAGCGAGGAAGTTAGACAATGAAGGACAATGAGTGAAGTGAAGGGAAGGGAGGATAGGAAGAGGACAAGAAGAGAAGAATGAATGGGAGTGTAGGACAGGGGATTTGAGGAGATGGAGTGAATTAAGGAAAGGGAGAAAAGATAAGGAGTGATGGAAGGAGGAGGGAAGGAAAGATGAGGAAGGGAGGAAGGAGGGCCGGATCGTCTCAAGTACCTGGAGAGAGAGAGGAAAAAAACACATAATTGAATAATGATTACATTTCACGGTCATCATAAGTTTTGTTCCAAGTTCCTTGATGGCCGCACCTCTCCATTCTGCCTTATACACACACACACACACACACACACACACACACACACACACACACACACACACACACACACACACACACACACACACACACACACACACACACACACACACACACACACACACACACACACACACACACACACACACACACACACAAACAAACAATCAATGCCAGTACCATCTATTTCTACTTTTTTTTTTGTCTTTTCCTAATTTCCTTCTTCTCTCCATTTATCCATCCCTCTGTATCTTCCCTCATCTTATTCACTTCAACTCTGTTCCTTCGTCGCATCTTTCTTTTCATCCATTTATCCTCTCTTTCCTTTTCCTCCTCCCTCATTCATTTCATCGGCTCTCCTCTCATTTCTCTCCTTCCATCATTGTCTTTCTTCTTTCCCTTTTTTTATCATTTCCTCTTTACTACTTCGTCCCATCAATTCCCATCATCCATCTCTCCTCTCTTTCTCTCCCTCTCCTTCCTTCGTCAGCGTGCACAGGAGCGGCGCGAACCATCAGAGGAGGGCGTGCGTGAGATGGTGTGTCCCGCCGTGGCCGCCTCGGGTGTGGGAGCTGCAGGTAGTCACGACAGGAGGGGCAGCCGTGACCCTTCCTGCCTCCGCCCCACCCCTGCACGACCCCTGCCACTGCTCGTCCGCTCTCCCCTCCCCCTCCAAGCCAAGCACCCTGACGGAGACACCTTAGCGTCCCCAGTGTCTTCAGGGGCAGGAACTGTGGGAGTTTAGCCTCATTAAAGATGAAGGAAGGAGAAGAAGGACTCGCATTAACAAGGTGAAGCTGCCGCGCCGCTGTGTCATGTAGGCATGTTGATAACTTTACGCCTTAATTCAATATGGAAGGCTGGGCTTGGCTGGGGCGAGGCTGTACTGGGGAGAGGCTGTGGTGGGGTGGAATGGGGCAGGGGTGGGGGAGCAGGGCGGCGAGGCGGGGCGGTGCGAGCGGGAGACCCTTGTAACAGCCCCGCCAGTTATGGGTAATTATCGCTCATTAGGCGTGTAATTATCCTAACTGGTGTGCATGGTTAGTTTCCCTATCATGCGGGCGAGGGTGGCGGGGGCGAGGGCGGGGTAATGACGGGGCGCGACCTGCTTTATGGAGGCAGAGTGCGGGGGTGGAGGGAGGCGAGGCTGTAATGGGGCGGAAGGTGAAACTAGATGGATAGAGGAGAGGGCAGAGTGCACGGAGAGGGAGGGAGGGACTGAGGGGTGAGGGAGACGAGTGAGAGAGAGATGGAGGAGGGAGGGAGGGGCACAGAGGAGGGAGGGAGAGGAAGAAGGGACGAAAACCATGCAAGATTTTATAAGCGATGAGATGCAAACATTACTCTGAGAGGGTTTGTTTCTGTGAGTGGGAGACAGCGCGGCACCTTTGACAGGGCGGCTCTGCTCCTCCCAGGGTGGCGGCGCGGCGGTCACCGGGGCAGGGATCTCTGGGGGAGTAATTGCACGTCTCCGCACAATGGGCGCGCCGGGGCACCTGTGGGCGTCACGATGCGGAGACGCGGATAGGAAGACACCACCACCACCACCCACCTCACCAACAGCAGCAGCCTTCCCTTGCCACTAACAAGCTCCCGTCCTGCTGGCTGCATCTGACACCCCTCACAGCCAAGTACTCCTCATTCCCCTATAGGGCCTTTACCATGCCTTGTTTCCCTTCCTCTCTCGTCCTGTTGGCATCTGACGCTCTAACTCCACATTCAAGTAATCCTCTTTCCTTCCTCTCCCTTCTCTTCCTACTCCACTCATACTCCCTCTCTTTTTTTTTCTTACCTCAGTGCTGCTCCTTCGTCTGCGTGTTCTCTGCCTCCACCCTGCCTCCGCCCTGCCGCCCACACCAAGGCGTAAAAAGGCTTTAATTATGAAAAGATCGAATGAAGATGAATCAGGGGTGTGAGGCAGGGCAAGGTAGGGCGAGGCAAGGGGAGGCACAGGGAGGGGCGCTCGCCTGGTCATTACCCGCCGCCCTCCGACAGGGACACAAAGGGCGGCGCCTTATTACACCCTTCCCTGGCCCATACGACAAAGGCGGCCCGGCGCGCCCCTGACCAGCCACCAGGCCTCCGCGCCGGCAGGAATCTGGGTCATGACATGCGAAGAGGAACAGACGGCGACGAGGGAGATAAAGATAGTGATAGATGAGAGAGAGAGAGAGAGAGAGAGAGAGAGAGAGAGAGAGAGAGAGAGAGAGAGAGAGAGAGAGAGAGCGCAACCTGCAAGTAATACACAAAGATAGATAACTAATGAAAATGGAAACATAAATCGAAAATAAAATATGTGGAAAATGACCAAAAAAAGAAACATTGATAGATGAAAGTGACAAAACAAGCAGAGAGAGAGAGAGAGAGAGAGAGAGAGAGAATCATACACTCAAGCACAGTATCAGGTATTAATTAATGAGACACACAGGTGCGTCTCGTCCTCTAATCATTACATCCTTATCTGGTCACACGCGGCGAAGTAATGTAATATACCTGCACCTTCACCCTCGCCCACCCACGCCCCCCCCTCCCCCCCACGCCCCAACGCCCTCGGAAGGCTCCTCCTGAGATTCGCCACGCCCAATTGAAGGATATTAGGTAACAAGGTGGATGTCGGCTCTTGTGATGTGGCGTGTGTGGAGCAGAGAGGCGCCACAGTGTCCCTCATCATCACCATCATCATCACCATTACCACCATCACCATTATCACCATCACCATCATTATCATCGTCACCATCACTTTTGTCTGAGTTTTCTTGCATTTTTACTGGGTTTGTATGTGTGTGTGTGTGTGTGTGTGTGTGTGTGTGTGTGTCATTTATATCATTATTTTTTTTTTGTTTTGTTATTTTTTTTTATTTTCTCTTGCTTACGTTGGTTTTGTGTTTTATATTGACTTTTCTGTGTTCTTCTTCTTTCTCTTGTGTTTATCTTACGTTGTTATTTTCTTCATTCTTCTCCATTGTTATTTTCTGTTAATGCGTTTATTGCCGCCATGTTTTGTTAGGTTTAGTTTAAAAGGGTTCACCTATTGTCTATATTATCCTAACATTCTCTCTCTCTCTCTCTCTCTCTCTCTCTCTCTCTCTCTCTCTCTCTCTCTCTCTCTCTCTCTCTCTCTCTCTCTCTCTCTCTCTCTCTCTCTCTCTCTCTCTCTCTCTCTCTCTCTCTCTCTCTCTCTTCTGGAGGAGAGGAGAGAGAGGAGAGAGAGAGAGAGAGAGAGAGAGAGAGAGAGAGAGAGAGAGAGAGAGAGAGAGAGAGAGAGAGAGAGAGAGAGAGAGAGAGACACAGACAAATAGATAGAAGAAAAAACAGGATTGTCACTGGTTCCAATTTGTGGGTAAATCCGGCGTAAGATTAAATAAGTCGCCAGGAGAGAGAGGCGTGAGATTAATGTTGGGAGAAGACCAGCTAGGCATTGTCACCAGCATTGTTTGTATCTGCGGCGGGGAGGGAGGGAGGGAGGGGGAGGGGGGTAAGAGACTGGCAGTGGGCAGGCTGGTATATGGGCAGTGAGCGTTGCTTAAGGGCCTGTGGTTAAAAGGGATGAGCTGGAGACCTGTAGGTGATAAGGAGCAAAGGAGATTAAAGTCAGGTTCTGTCGATGCTTTGAGGAGTTGCTACACATCGGTACACGCGCGCCGCATAAGAATAATTGCGTTAATATTCGTTAACGGCCTCTGACCCGTGTGGTGGTTGCAGGCCGCTGTCCTTGTTGGGTTGCTTTGATGGTGGTGGTGGTGGCGGTGGCAGTAGTCTTTCGTGCAGAGAAGCCGCTGAATCCACAATGAAAGGAGGCATGCAAGGCGAAATGATGGTGGTGCAGTCACTCGGGTGGGCCTGGGTCGGGTGTTCGTGCAGGCTATTTGCCCTCAACCTGCCCCCCAGAGCCTGGCAGAGCTCGGCAGGACACGACGGCCTGATCAAAAGAATCTTTAGTGATGTGACCTGCACCCTGCACGCTGGCGAGGCGAGACGAGGCTCTCGACCCGCCAGGTTCTCAAGGGAAAGAATTCCAAGGAAGCGATCAGCCTCATGCAGGTGTGGTGAGGTGTGCACCTGCCGCTGAGAGGTGCGGATGTGGCGGCTCAGCTCCTCCCAGCGCTCACGATCTGCGCGCCTCCTGTTGCTTTCCCGTGTCTCAGAGTACGTGGTGGACACGCAGGTGTTTCTTCCTGTCTAGGAGCTAGGCACTACCGCGCCGCGCCATCTCTACGCAGCGTTAGTGGCCTGCATGAGGCTCCACCGTGCAACTACGAATTACGACTCACGCCGCCTGGCAGTCAGCTAAACGAATTGTTGCTGCTGATGAGATTTTTATACCTTTTTAAATAATTTGTGTTGAATTGAAGTGCAGAGGTGGCGGTGGGTGGCAGGCGAGAGGTCAACAGTAATGCCTCGTTTCTGCCGCCCAGGTAATCGCCAGACAAACAGGCAGGCTTTATAAGGACAAGGGAGCCACATCGCATCATGTCCCTCACTCATTAACTGCAACTCTCTCAGAAAAGATGAGCAACTCCTTACCATGAAAAACTTTCCTCTTCTTTAAGTATCCTGCTTTGCAACGCCACCACCCGCCGACTCCATGTAGACTTAACGTATGCAAATCCTGTTGACTTCATTAACCAACTTACGAATCACACACACACACACACACACACACACACACACACACACACACACACACAGTAACGACCACCACCATTACATTCTAGACCCTCGTTTGCCCCTCCCTCCAGCATCCCCTAGAGGCACAACTGTAGAGCGAGCCAACACAAAAGACACCCATGAAAAAAAAAAAAGCATAAGAAGTAAACAGTACAATAGAAAACGAGCACCACGGAAGAACACAAGATAGGAGGCGACGAAAACATGAGGGAAAGGAGAGTCTAGCACCAGTGTTGTCCAGTAAACCTTGTGTCAATTAAGCTAAACTCGCGGGTACTTGTGTCGCACCAGAAGCGATGGTCTTGTTAAGATGGAGGCGATTACGAAAATTAATTAAGATGACTCAACTAATATCCGAGGTGACGGCTGGAGTAGGAAAAAAAATGAAGTAGCCGTAGGAGGAGGAGGAGGAGGTGGTGGTGGTGGTGGTAGTGGTGTAGGGTTGAAAAGAAGAGGTTGAAATGAAAGAGATTAAGAAAGAGGAATAGGAAGAGAAAGAAAAATTAGATATCATCTCCCTTTCTCACTATTTTCAAACTTCCTATACTTCCTTTATTGTCTTCCTCCTCTTCTTCCTCTTTTTGTCTTCTCCTCCTCTTCCTCTTCCTTCTTTCCTCCTCCTCCTCCTCCTCCTCCTCCTCCTCCTCCTCCTCCTCCTCCTCCTTCTTCAATATAATTTCTCAGTTTGTTCTCGATAACTTGAAATATGTGTTGTGTTTTACTTTTTTATTTCAATCCAGAGAGAGAGAGAGAGAGAGACAGAGACAGAGACAGAGACAGAGAGGACAAAGCCTTGAAAATAAATTACAAAAAGGGAACTGAAAAAATATGTACAAAAAGTTTCGTCCCACTGATGAGGCAAAAAAAGGACCATAATTTCTCTCAGACAACTTTGTACTAGTAAATAAAAAAACAAACGAAAAAAAAAAATATACCAACCTTTATTTTTTATAGACGACCGATCACTCTCTCTCTCTCTCTCTCTCTCTCTCTCTCTCTCTCTCTCTCTCTCTCTCTCTCTCTCTCTCTCTCTCTCTCCCTAAAAGAAAATGTCAAAACAAAAATACAAACTCGAAAAATGAAAGTAAAATAACAGAAAAGGAGGAGAAGCAAGAAGAAGAAGAAGAAGAAGAAGAAGAAGAAGAAGAAGAAGAAGAAGAAGAAAAGAGGTATTTCTTTTGGTGAATGACTCTCCTAATTGTCACGGCCTCCAAGTGTATCAATTTGCGATCTTATACGCCATCACTAATAACGCTCAGACCCACACGCTCACCACCACCACCACCACCTCTATGCTCCCCTACCTCTCCTCTACTCCATCCACGCTTAGTGTAGGAGCGTATGAGTAAAGATGCTGTTCTTATCCTGGGATGCTGAAGAGGATGTTGAAGATAGGGAAGGAAAGGGATAGAAAGGATAGAATGGAAAGAGGAGTGGAGGGAAAGGAAGGGGAAGAGGAGGAGGAGGAGGTAGCAAGTTTAGGAATAGCGGAGAAAATTCGATATTTGAGCGTGGAATTCGTGTAATCTTGGAGAAGCCCCGTGAACTTTCTAAACACGAGTTACTCTGATGACCGTGGCTGAGGGGAGACCTGCCTGTGTGTGTGTGTGTGTGTGTGTGTGTGTGTGTGTGTGTGTGTGTGTGTGTGTGTGTGTGTGTTAAGACAGGAATTCATAAACCTGAGTGACTGTACGATATTTTTTTACAATCTGGTAAAGCAGACAAAAAAAAAAAAAAAACAGTCTCTAGGTGATCAATACTCGAAAATGTGGAATACTATGTGGATGACCTGAGTGTGTGGAAGTGGACAGAGTGTGTGGAAGTTAATATATTTGGAATTTTAAGCATTACAACAGTAAATGAAAGAATAATGGATGGATATCATCAATTTTATGTACAAGAGATGGGCATGTGAGAGAGAGAGAGAGAGAGAGAGAGAGAGAGAGAGAGATGAATGTATATATGTGCATGTATAAGTGATCTGAATTAAAGGAAGGTTAACATATATGAACTTACACAGATAACAAGAATGAATGAAAGAAAATATTTGAACATAATAACATTTTCAACTAGAACAAAGCTCTTAAATTATATAAAAGTACATAGATATGGAATTACGAAGAGGGAGTGAACGAAAGGCAGTGTGTGTGTGTGTGTGTGTGTGTGTGTGTGTGTGTGTGTGTGTGTGGCGGCGCGTCCATCACCCATCAAGGGCCTGGTCGCTGCGCCTCCACCTTGCTAATCAGGCGAGCAACGAGGCGGCCCTAACGAGTGGCTGTTCTTTATAGTGTAATAACAGGCCCTCTTTGGCTCGGCTTGTTCCCTTCTAACCTTTTGCCTTCCTCCTACCCTTTCTCAGACGCGCGCACACTCTCTCTCTCTCTCTCTCTCTCTCTCTCTCTCTCTCTCTCTCTCTCTCTCTCTCTCTCTCTCTCTCTCTCTCTCTCTCTCTCTCTCTGCTCTGCCATTCAATTTCCCCTTTCTTATCTGTTCTCTTTTTCCTTCAAATATTCACCTCCTACACGAACTAAAGCAGGAAATTGTTCAAGTTACTGATTATCACACTTTTTTCCCCTCGCTTGCTTGCTAAAACTCTTTTTATTATTTACCTGCGTGTGAATCTGTTAAGCGAAGGAATTATACGCCAAGGTGAGGTGCTTTTGCCTTGAGCGCTTGTCTGAGATAGAAGGAGAGAGAAAGAGAGAGGGGGTGGTGGATGGGGGTACTTTTTTATTCGTGTTTTTTTTTTTCGTCATATTCCGTAAAAGGAGAATCAGAATGTGTATACGAGAGAACCTGTCGAATTATCGTGTGAACTTCTTTTTTTCTCATTTGTTATTTTATCATCAGTATCACCATTAGTTCATTTTTTCTTTCCTTTTTTTTTGTTTATCCATTCAGTTTACCTTTTCTTCTACATTGTTTTATTTATTTTATTAATTTACCTGTTGAATTTCCATGTAATTTATTTATTTATTCTGTTTTTTTCGTTCTTTCTTCATCGTCATCATTAGTTACTTATTTTTTTCCCTTCTGCATTTAATTTAACTTCTTTTTTCCTTGGTTCTCATTTCTCTAAGTTGATTTTTTTTTTTCATTTTTTTTATTTTCTCGTGTGAATTCTTCTGGTGTTCATTTTCGTTATTATTTTCAGTTGCTCCTTTTTGTATTTCTGTTTTCTTTATTCACTTTAATACTTGTTTCTCTGCATTGTTTTATTTTCCTGTACTTTCTGGATCAATGATTATGTGAATTATTTTGCTCTTTATCTTTATTATTCTGTCTACTTACACCTCGTTTGTTTTTTTGTTTTTTTTTGCTATGTCTTTCTTATATAAAACTTAATCTTTTTATTAGTCTTTCTTGAGGTAATTTGTTTTGTTTTTGTTTTTCATTCATTTATCAATCAGTTCTCAACCAGTTTTCCTCCTTCCTTTTTATCAACGCATCTTTTTTTTCTTCTTTTCTTTTTTTTAATATGTTCGTTCTCTTATCGTACTGTTTTTATTTTTCTATTTAGTCACAGTCTTATCTATCCTGCAACATTTCCTTATTCTCTTCATTTTACTTCTCTTTGTCCTCGTAAGTATTGATGCATTCTTGCTTTCTTGTATTTATTCTCTAAAATTATTGAATTATTCTTACATTATCTTTCTCCTGTCTCATTCAATACGTCGATTTTTATTATCTCTCTCTCTCTCTCTCTCTCTCTCTCTCTCTCTCTCTCTCTCTCTCTCTCTCTCTCTCTCTCTCTCTCTCTCTCTCTCTCTCTCTCTCTGGTAACTCTCTTCTTCTTTATCACAGTGTTCAGCCATCCTCTTTTAATCCTCAGCTCTTTGTTAACCTTCCTTTATCACTCTATTCAACTTTATTCCTCTATATCACACTCTTCAAATTACACACATCACGTAACTCGAGCTAAAACAACCTGAAGGCGACACTGACGAAGGAAGAGCGTGAGAGCAAAGATTACCAAGGTCCCGAGGGCTTGGCGGCGGCTCAGGTGTCGGAGGGCTGCAGGAAGGGAAGGAGGCGGGGACAGGTGTGTTCAGGGAGGGGCGGAGGGGCGGAGGAGGGATGCAGGAGGGACAAAGGTGCAACATGTAGTCTCCCTGCGGAGTAATTAACCAAATGAGAAATATTGACAACCGTTAATTAGTCGGCATTTGACCGCAAGACCATAAACAAAAGGCAGGAGGAGGAAGAGGAGGAGGAGGTGGATGAGGAGGAGGAGGAGGAGGAGGAGGAGGAGAAGAAGGAAGGGAGGGAGGGACGAGTAAGGAAGGTAGAAAGGTGCAGGAGAAGAAAAAGGAGAAGAAATCTGTGTCGTCAAGAGATAAAAATGGAAGAAAAGATGATGGGAAAGCAGAGAAAATATGAAAGAAAAGGAGATAAACTGAAAAATTACGAAAAGAAGAGAAAGGAATAATCACACACACACACACACACACACACACACACACACACACACACACACACACACACACACACACACGCTCACAGACGCAAAAAAGAAGGCGTTGAATAAGGAGGAAACGCTGATAAACGGAAGAGATAAGAGGCATAATAAGGAGTAAAGGTGAAGGGCATGAAAAGAGTAATCACCGTGTTCAGCCTCATTATGGTAACCTACAGTTTTCTGAAGACACAATAAGAAACAAGGCGAGGAAGGCAAGGCTGGCGCAGATGAGTCCAATTAATAAGGAAAGTTTAGCATGAAAGGAGAGACGATTTTTTGGCAGTTTTTTACTATTTTTTTTTTTTTTTAGAGTATGTTTAATTTGCTGTAATAGGTGACACTTTTATACACACACACACACACACACACACACACACTTTGGTTATTGGTGTGTTTGTACGAATGTGTGTGTGTGTGTGTGTGTGTGTTTTTATCGGTGTGCTTGAGAAAGGGGATGCAAGTGAATGAAAAGGAAATGTAAAGAAGTAAGAAGAGAAGGAAATAGAGATAAAGGAGAAAAGAGAGGATAAGAAAACGAAAATAAGAGAGAGAGAGAGAGAGAGAGAGAGAGAGAGAGAGAGAGAGAGAGAGAGAGAGAGAGAGAGAGAGAGAGAGAGAGAGAGAGAGAGAGAGAGAGAGAGAGAGAGAGAGAGAGAAAGAAAAACTGGTCTGATGTTGAGTATGAGAAGACGAGGAAGGGGAGATGATGGAGTGACCCAGAGAGAGAGAGAGAGAGAGAGAGAGAGAGAGAGGATGGAGGGGGGGAGGCGGAGAGGGAGAGAGGGTCGGTAAGGTTACAAGGCGTCCCCAGGCACCCACAAGGTAATGGAAACACTCACAATACACCCCGGCGGCAACCTGACAGGGTAAACAAACGACTTGGTGAATTGCCCCACACGACAGAATGCAAATGGCTCCTGCCCTCCACCCCCATTACTCATCCGGACCTCCCCATTCTTACCCCCTTCCCTCGCTGCCCCTTCCCTTCCCCTTCCTTGCAGCTCCTTCCCTTCCCCTTCCCTTGCAGCTCCTTCCCTTCCCCTTCCCTTGCAGCTCCTTCCCTTCCCCTTCCCTTCCTTTCCCCTTTCCCTTCTCTTCCTCTTTCTTTGCTGCCCCTTCCCATCCCCTTCCCTTTCCCTTCCCTTGTAGTTCTTTCCCTTCCCCTCTCCTTTCTCTTCCCTTGCTACCCCTTTCCTTCCCATTCCCTTCTCCTTTTCTTCCTCTTCTCTTCCCTCTCCCTAGCACGCCTTCCATTCCCCCTCTTGCACATTTAAAAACGTTAGTATCTAGAGATGTACCGATGCATCGGTATCGGTATCGGAATCGGCGGTATCGGACCATTTTTTGGGTATTGGTATCGGTATCGGCTTATTTTATGCCGATACTTCCGATACCTAAAAGGAATTCACTGCTTAGTGATATATTCGATATAAGATATTGATGATACCAAATTAATATAATAGGGCCTTATTAAGTTTCCGTGGTGATTACCGTATGTCATAGAATACTGTTTTCTGTGGTAATAAGCCACAACCTCTAAATTGGACGTGTATGAAACGCGTATAGGCTGAACTCCGGCATCCTGTCATACGGTCGGTCATGTCATGAGTCACCACGCATTCTCACTGTCTCCTTCAGTCAGACGCTGCTCCTCCACCCACACAAAGTTCACACAGGTGAAAAGCTTATGTTTTTGAACTATAATCTAAGAATGTCAAACTTCAGATATTGAGAATCCAACAAAATGATTTGGTATATATATATATATATATATATATATATATATATATATATATATATATATATATATATATATATATATATATATATATATATATATATATATATATATATATATATATATATATATATATATATATATATATATATATATTATATATTTTGCATTATTGTAAATAACAGCATATTCTTATTTGATTTATAATTAACAGTGGTAGTGCTAGCCTTTTCCAAGATATCATACTGGAATAGGTGGAAGCTCGAATTATATATGTATATTAATTTTAATGCAAGTTTAATTTTTGAGTTACTTGTGTTAACCTAAGGATGTAAAAATTCCATAACTAAGAAAGTAACGATTCTGTTTTGTAATCATGTGCATTGTGTATAATTTGTTGCATATTAATTATTTAAGATCATAGCAATACACTAGAAATTTAGAATAAACTAAACTTTTTCTATTTAATTGAAAAGATTAGGTGAAAGCTCATTTTCTGAATTGGTCTACTAACGTCTAATGAATTAATATCAAAGGATGTCAGATTTAATTAAAGAGAAACATACACAACAAAATGAGTTTCTTTTGCTAATATTTTGTATCTGTTTTACAATTTTAATTATTTTAACAATATTTTTGATCGCCAAAATATCGTCAATAAAATTAATAATGAAAATGCACAAGACCAAATGGTCGCTAAAGGAGTAAGAAGTAAGAATTTAAAATAAGTGACAAGAATCAGAAGATTGAGAAGATATTCATTCCAATTACTGAGTAATTTACCTTTGCAAATGGCTTCAAAAAGCTTCTAGAATTGCTCCTATTTCACAAACGTTCTCAGAAGGACTTACAGCATCCCCAAAACAAAGCCTCCCATCTGATAACGCTCGCCGTCCACCAACTCATCCTGGTGTCCAGTGCAGTAATCACTATAAATAATTTTTGTATCGGTACATCTCTATTAGTATCATCTTCTTTCTTCCTCACTTTCTCTCTCTTGTTTTCCTCCCCCATTCACTGGTTTTTTCTCAACATTCCCATTATTTTTCTCTTCCCTTCCTCTTTCTTCCTTTTTCTTGGCTTACTTCTCGCACACTTAAAAACGCTAGTATCTTTTCTCTTTCTCGTTTTCTGTCTTTTTCCTTCCTCTTTCACTGTTTCTCTCAGCAATCTTACTATTTTCCTTCACTTTCTTCCTATTTATCACTTTTCCCTTCCCTTCCATCTCGCACACCTCAAAACGGTAGTATCTCCTCTCTTTCTCATTTTCTTTCTTTTTTCCTCCCCCTTTCACTGTTTTTCTCAACATTCCCATTATTTTCCTCTTTCTTTCCTATTTCTTCCTTTTTTTCCTTCCTTTCTTACACACTTGCAAAATGTTATTACTTTCTCTCTTTTCTCGCTTTTTTTTCTTTTATTTTCCTCCTCCATTCACTGTTTCTCTCATTATTCCTACTATTTTTCTTTATTTCCTTCCTATTTCTATTCCTATTCCTCCCTTTTCCCTTCCCTTCCCTACCTCACACTTAAAGCTGGCAGTACTTTTTTTCTTTTTCTTGTTCTATTCCTTATCTTTACTTTTCCACAGTTTCTCTTACCATTTTCACTATTTTCCCCTCTTTCCTTCCTATTTCTCCCTTTCTTCTCGTTTGCCTCTCGCAGACTTAAGACAAAAAATATCTTCTTTCTTTGCCGTTTTCTTTCTTGATCATTCATTTATTTTCCTCCCTTTTCCAGTTTCTCTTAGCATTCTCTCTATTTTTCCTCTCTTTCCTTCTATTTCTCCCCATTCCTCCCCTTCCCTCTCCAGTATCCTCTCTCTTTCTCGCTTTCTCTCTTCATCATGCACTCATTTATTTTCCTCCTCCAGCCACAGTTTTTCTAAGCATCGTACAAGTTTCCTCTTTCCTTTCTATTTCTCACTATATATCAATTTCCCTCCTCCACTCTCTATTCTTCTCTATTCCTCCCCGATCACTCACCATTTTTCCTCCGTTTTCTATAGTTTCATTCATTTCCCTTTTTTTACTCTCTTTCTTTCCTATTTACCTCCATCTCTCCCATTTCCTCTCCACTCTGTCTATTCTTCTTTATTCCTCCCCAATCACTCTCCATTTCTTTTCCTCCCTTTGTCCATAGTTTCTTTCAGCATTTCCTACTATTTCCTTCTCTATCCTTCCTATTTCTCCCCATCTCTCCCTTTTTCCCTCCTCAATTCACTCTATTCTTCTCCATTCGTCCCCAGTTACTCTCCAGTTATTCCCCCCATCCCTCCCCAGCTCTCCCCAGATCTCCCCCTCCACTTCTATCCATTACCCCATGTCTCCCAGTCCTCCTCCGGCACACTTTAGCTGCTCGGCCCCATAAACAGCCCCATTAGTAGTGTGTCCTTGCCAACGCTAAGGTTTTTTGTGTCTTTGTTTGAACGCAGGTCCGGATGGCGATAAGTCACTGGTGAAATATAACGCAGGTGAATGATGGTTGTTTTTCTTCAAGGTCTAATTAGTCACCTGTATAGTATGTGTTGTTGTTGTTTTTTTGTTGTTGTTTTGGAGTGAGATGTTAAGGTTTGGCTTGTGTTTGTTGAGGTTTGGGTTACTGAAGCTTTGTTGAGGTTTGGTTGGGTTACTGAAGCTTTGTTGAGGTTTAGTCGGGTTATTGAAGCTTTGTTGAGGTTTGAAAGCTTTGTTGAGGTTTGGTTGGGTTACTGAAGCTTTGTTGAGGTTTGGTTGGGTTACTGAAGCTTTGTTGAGGTTTGGTTGGGTTACTGAAGCTTTGTTGAGGTTTGGTTGGGTTACTGAAGCTTTGAGGTTTGGGTTACTGGCTTTGTTGAGGTTTGTGTTGAGTTACTGAAGCTTGTTGTTGGGTTACTTTGTTGAGGTTTGGTTGGGTTAGTGTTGAGGTTTGGTTGGGTTACTGAAGCAGGTTTGATTTGGGTTAGATTAGGTTTAGTATGGTTTAGTTCGGCTGTGTTTTGGTCAAGTTGTTGCAGGTTGTTTGAGGTTTGCTTGGTTTAAATTAGGTTAAGTATGGTTTGGTTTGGATATGTTTGGGTTAGGTTGAGTTACATGAGGTTACTTAGGTTTGGTTTAGATTAGGTTAGATACGGTTTGTTTTGTGTTTGTTTATGTTTAGATGGGTTATTTTAGGTTAATTGAGGTTCAGTTTGGCTAGATTGGATTAAATATGATTTGTTTGGGGTTTGTTTGGGTTAGATTAGACTATTGTAGGTTAACTGAGGTTCTGTTTCGGTAGATTAGGTTAAGTTTTGGTATAATTAAGTTTGGTAAGGTTAAGTTAGGATGATTAAGATAAGTTAAGCTAGTTTGCATAAAGTTTGTCTCATAACGTAATTAAGTCAATTAGCTTTTTACATGAAGATTTTTACAAAGTATGTCCCTCTTTCCTCTTTAATAAGGTGAAATTTAGATTTTGAAGTGTGTTCCTATTTTGATTATAAGCAGCTCCATGGTTTTACATAATTAAGGAGGAAAGAGGGACTTTGACATTGGTGATTTACGGTCATGTTGCTATACTAGAAGTGGAGAATAAGAAAAAGTAGAAAGAATAATGGTGGTTGTAGTGATGGTGGTGGTAGTAGTGATGGTGGTGGTGGCGGTGGTGGTGGTGGTGATGGTGGTGGTAGTGGTGGTGGTGGTGGTCCATAGTAGTGCAAACCATTACGCTGAGAATATTAATGTGATGGATATTGTGAGTCACCTTCCCTCCTTCCTTTCCCTTCCCTCCTTCCCTTCCCTCTCTCCTTCTCTTCCTCCTCCTCTCCCTCCCTTCTCCCTTTCTTCTCGTTCCTACCTTCCTCATTCGTGATGTTATCATTCCAGATGAGTTATGGTGTGTGTGTGTGTGTGTGTGTGTGTGTGTGTGTGTGTGTGTGTGTGTGTGTGTGTGTGTGTGTGTGTGTGTGTGTGTGTGTGTGTTCTAATGGTTAACCTCAGTATATTTTTTTTCCTCTCTATCAAACATCTTCATTTTATTTCTCCTTCAAAAGTTTCCTTGTTTTTCTTCTCGCATAAATGTTAAGACAACCATATTTTCCTCCTCCTATTTTTGGCTTATCCTTCAGTTCATCGTACTCAATTTCTGGCTCTTAGGAATTACGAATCTCTATTATTTTCTATCATTCAACTTTCCTCCTTTAACTTTATCATGTTTCACACTTATCCAGCGAGAGACCTTCATTGCTTCCCCTTTTGCTAACTATCTCTATTCACCGCCACACTTTCCCTTCTCTGACTTAATTATCCTTCTCTTATACTATCCTTTCAAGAACTAGAGACTTTTACTATTTCCCCCTATGCTGGATATCTCTATTTTTCCTCAACAGTTTCCCTTCCTTAACTTAATTTTACCTTCATTCACACCATATTCTCAATAATCATAGACCTTTATTTTTTTTTTCTCCCTATGCTGAATATTTCTATTTTCCCCCTTCCCCCGACAGCTTCCCTTCCCTATTATAATTTTACCTTCATTCACTTCCTTTCACTGATTAAGCATCCTTATTCTTCCCCCGTTGCTGAGTGGCTGGGGGAAGATAACCAATAACTTTTTCTCTTCTTTTTTTTCGCAAAGCACAAGAGTGGGATTAATTTTTCATTCCCCGAGATTTGTTGTGACGTTTTAATCCCGCAGCTTCTTGCCGACTTGAAGACACGATATTCTTTTTCCTTTTTCGTTTTTTTTTTTTTTTCCTTATACAAACACGTGTTGATTAATGGTGCGCTTCCTTCATTCATAGCAACCTTCCATCTTGCCTCTCCTTCACCCTCCTTCTGTTCCTCCTACTATCTCTCCTTCGATCCTTCCTTCTCTTCGTCCTTTCTCCTCTCCTGCCTTCCAATTCTTTTTTTATTTTTTTTTCTATGCATCTCTATTTCTTGTAGTATTTAGACCCTATTTTCATTTCCCCTTCATTGTTTATCTCTTTCTCTTCCTCCTCCTCTTTTCCTCCAGGTGAAGCGCAGGAGAGAATAAAAAAAAAGTAAATGAAACAGTGTCAAAATAAAGACATTAACCACCAGTGAATGAATGACTAAACAAACAAAAAACGTAAAAGCGAGAGGGAAGATGGCAAGAGAAAAAACGAAAAATGGTTCATGAATTATAGGTTTTGAGGAATGATAATGATGAGAGAGAGAGAGAGAGAGAGAGAGAGAGAGAGAGAGAGAGAGAGAGAGAGAGTAATCAGGAGCCATGACGTCACAGCCTCCAGCAAAAGTCTCGGCCGGTAACATTTGTCATGAGATTATTGGTGTCTCCCTAACAATGGACCTTAATGGAACCTCACACGCCTCCGACACTCTCCCTCTCCCACTCCCTCTCCTACTCTCTCTCCCTCTCTTCTCCTTCTTCTTCTCCCACTTCTCCACCTCAACTGCTTCCCTTCTCCTTCGTACCTTTCTCTTTCTTTCCTTCTTTAGTTCTTTCTTCCCCTCTCCTCTCTATTTTCTTTCCTCTCCAGTTTATAATACACATCTGACATTCTCCTTTTTTTCTCTCCTACCCTTCCATTATCTCCTTACTCCCCCTCTACTCCTTGCTCTCTTTTTTTTTTTTTTGCTTCCTGCTTCTTTCTCAATTTCAGTTCTACCCTTTACTTAACATCTTATCAAATTCAATCCCTTCACACCTGCTTTACATTCTTGCCTTTCAATGTTTCGAAGCTTTTCTTTTTCAGTTTTGTTAACCTTAGTCTATCTCATTTTTTTTTCCCTTTTTCATTTCATTTAACATCTAGATCTCTTTCATTTATTCACTTCCTTCTCTCTGATGCTATAGTCCTCAAGTCAATAGTATTTCTTTACCACATTCTCTAAATTTCATCCTTTATTTAACTTCAAATTCTCCTTCACTGCTTTGCCTTCTGTCTCGGTCACTCCATAATAATATACTTCATTTACTCCTCGTTGGCTGAGCTGCTTTGTGTAATCGCGCCTGCAAAGCCACAACCAGCATCCCCGTGGCTTGTCCCATCACAGAGGCGAGCACGAATACATACATACATACCTACAGATGAACAGGAGGAAGAAGGCACTCGTTTGAATCCCGCTGTGATAATCTCCACTCACTCTCTGCTCTCGCTAGAATACTTATAAATGTTGAGTAAAGTGCATAATAAAGAGTAAATAAACAAGTTCCCGGGAAGAAGCAGAGAGGAATTATGATACTCGCAAGCAGGAGGTGGTCTTATTACTCGTTTTCTTTCGCCATTGTTTATAATTGTTTGTACTGCCTTGATCACATTATAAATACAAGGCTCGGGGTGTGACTTCCTCGCCGCGTCTCACTCAGCACCACCATCACGTTCGCTCCTTGTGCAGTAATAAGAGAGAGGAAACAGAACAACATTTTTGCTTTGCCCCGAGGAACAAAAGGGACAATAGATCTGCTGCTGTCTTCTGTTCGTTCCGTCTCCTCCACCTCTTCCAACTGCAGTGCGATAAAAGAAGGGATTAAGTTTGTTTTCCTTTATTTGGCGTGGTTTCTTTCTCTTTGTCCTGAAGAAAAAGAGGGCCAATAGATCTGCTGCTATCTAATGTTGGTTCCTTCATCTCCACCTCCTCCTTGTTAGTAAATGTGAAAAAAGAGAGGATTGTGGTTTCCTTTATTTGGGTTGTTTTGTTTCCCTTTGTCTTGAGGAATGTGAGGGTCAATAGATATGCTGGTGTCTAGTGTTGATTCCTTCTCCTCCACCTCCTTCCTATAGTAAATGTAATAAGAAAGAGGATTACGTTTGTTTTCTTATGTTTGGCTTATTTTCTTTCGCTTTGCCCAGAGGAATAAGGAGGCCAATCGATCTGCTAGTGTTAGGTATTTAGTTCCTTCTCCACTTCCTCCTCCCTGCAGTAAAAGTGATAAAAAGAGAGTATTATGTTTGTTTTCCTTGCTTTCTTTTCCTTTGTCCTCAAGAAGATTAGAGCCAATAGATCTGCTGGTGTTTGGTTCCTTTTTCTCCACCTCCTCCTAACAGTACATGTGATAAAATAGAGGACTATGTTTGTTTCTGTTTTATCTGTGTTGCCTTCTTTCGCTTTGTCCTGAAAAAAAAAAAATGTGGGCTATTAGATCTGCTGGTGCTGGTTCTTTGTACGTATTCAGTTTCTGTATGCAGTACTTTGCGTGAGGAAGGAAAGTAGGTACAGGTCTTGTTGTATGTAAGGTTAGTCAGCTTGGTTCGGTTTGTCCAGAAATATAAAGTAAAAAGACTTGTGTTTAGTCGATTGTACTTCTTTTGTGTTTCTTTGTGATTAATTTTGCTGCTTCAGATCAATTTGTAGTTCCTTTGCATTTTTTTTTTTTTTTGCGATTATTCTTGTTGCTTCAGATAAAATTGTACTTTCTTTGTATATCTTTTTTTATTCTTTTTTATTGTTTTCGTTGCTAAAGATAGAACCTCACTCATGATCACGATGGACACTTTATTATGTTATTCTATGGTATGCTACGCTAGGTTGAAGGCGTTATCACCTGAAAAATAATAGAGGTAAAAGAAATATCTCTCATTTTAACGTCACATGTGTTGTTTGTGTTCTTGTTGTAGTCTTGGTAAGCTACGATGTCAGATTTTGTTTTGTTAAGATGAGTGCCTCGCTCCTCAACACATAAAACACATTCCATTAATTCAGATGTTTTATTTATTCTCTTAATTTTACACTCCCTGATAATGACAGAGCTCAGGGAAAGAGACAAGTGAAAAATCTTCATAAATTATAATGCTAATACCCGACTTAATGTAAATGGCCGTGTAATTCTCTCTCTCTCTCTCTCTCTCTCTCTCTCTCTCTCTCTCTCTCTCTCTCTCTCTCTCTCTCTCTCTCTCTCTCTCTCTCTCTCTCTCTCTCTCTCTCTCTCTCTCTCTCTGCATACTTTGCTGGTGAAGCCGCAAAAAATTGAAGCATGGAGGTGAGAACTCTTAGATAATTATGATGTTATAGTCAAAATTAACTTAAATGAGTGTATAATCTCTCTCTCTCTCTCTCTCTCTCTCTCTCTCTCTCTCTCTCTCTCTCTCTCTCTCTCTCTCTCTCTCTCTCTCTCTCTCTCTCTCTCTCTCTCTCTCTCTCTCTCTCTCTCTCTCTCTCTCTCTCTCTCTCTCTCTCTCTCTCTCTCTCTCTCTCTCTCGATTGGCCACGCGCAATCAGGAGACCAATTATTCCTGACACGAACACAAGAATCTCCTTCGTCAAGAGGCGTAGGTGAGGGAAAGCAAGGCTGGAAGAGGCGGCTGTTGTTGTTGTTTTGGTGGTGGTGGTGGTGGTGGTGGTGGTGGTGGTGGATGGGTAATTGATGGTGTTAATCATGTATGGTAAAAAAAAAAAAAAAAAAAGGAAATTTATATGATAAAAACTGACAGAGGAAATAGCGAAGTAGAGGAGATAGAGAGAGAGAGAGAGAGAGAGAGAGAGAGAGAGAGAGAGAGAGTGTGTGTGTGTGTGTGTGTGTGTGTGTGTGTGTGTGTGTGTGTGTGTGTGTGTGTGTGTGTGTGTGTGTGTGTGTGTGTGTGTGTGTGTGTATGTGTGTGTGTTTCACTGTTTGATCTGCTGCAGTCTCTGACGAGACAGCCAGACGTTACCCTACGGAACGAGCTCAGAGCTCATTATTTCCGATTTTCGGATAGGCCTGAGACCAGGCATACACCACACACCGGGCCAACAAGGTCACAACTCCTCGATTTACATCCCGTACCTACTCACTGCTAGGTGAACAAGGGCTACACGTGAAAGGAGACACACCCAAATATCTCCACCCGCCCGGGGAATCGAACCCCGGTCCTCTGGCTTGTGAAACCAGCTCTCTAACCACTGAGCTACCGGGTGTGTGTGTGTGTGTGTGTGTGTGTGTGTGTGTGTGTGTGTGTGTGTGTGTGTGTGTGTGTGTGTGTGTATAACAACAGCAGCCAGACAGGAAAATAATTGCATACATACACACACAACACCACGCAATATAACACACTCAACAATCACCTTCACACAATAGACAAAACACAAACTTTACACTTTAGTCTCGCCAAACCTCCTCATTCCAAAGATTTTCAGAAAGTTTCAAATCGAACACATATTTTGAGGTGGTGGTTATTGAGTGTTGCTTTTCGCTGTGTTTATTTTGCCCCACTTTGCTTTGTTCGTCCGAGGAGGAGGGAAAAAAAGGGGGGGGGAAAACAGGATGGCTTTTATTGAATTTCCCGACAAGATCACTGACGAAGAATTACTGAGCTCAACGTACGTATGTGTGTGTGTGTGTGTGTGTGTGTGTGTGTGTGTGTGTGTGTGTGTGTGTGTGTGTGTGTGTGCGTGTGTGAGTGTGTTACCGAGTGTACATCATTTAATTCTCAGTTTGCAGTTGTGTTTTTTCTTCCTTGACGTATAATTTCCTGAAAGACAACCTGCTACTCTACGTATATGATTTTCTGAACCCGATAATTCAGACACTCGCACAAGTTTCCCTCCCACAAGGCAATTTCTGCTCTCTATCTCTTGTTTTATTGTCAACCATTAAATACTGTAAGCGTAATATCAAATCATTGGGTGACTTTAAATGATCCCACAAGTTTCCCGCACTCAAGTTCTCAAGTTTTTGCTTCCTTTTTTTTAATATTCAGGAGCTGTCGATCTAACATTAAACAATTTGCGAGGTTTAAATGATGGGGTAAATTTTTCCATTCATTTACACGACGCTTTTTTTTTTTTTTTCTTAGCTTATATTTTATACCTGCCTTCATTCCCTTCACTCCTGTACTCCTTAAAGTGAATGTTCTTTGTCTCGTATCACCATCATAAGTACTTGGGAATGGTCAAGGTATATTAGGTACGTTTAAAAGATCCCTCAACTTTTTTTTTCTCTTTTCTTTTCTTTTTCTTTTTATTCCCAGCCACAGTACGCTCTGCTAGTACTTACCTTTCATTTTAACACCACTGTCTGGGAACTGGTCGAGGTGATAAGTTGGTAAGTTTCAAGACTGACAACTTAGTGAGTCTTTTTCTTTTTCGTTTTATGTTGCCCTTGGCCAGCTTTTCCCCTCTTTCATAGAAAAAACACATGATGCTTCCTTTAGACTAGCGTTTCCCAACCTTTTCCAACCATAGAACCCACTGTTGTCATGTCTAAGCAGTCCAGCACCCCTAACTAATATCTTGTTATTAGAAGGATAAAAAGAAAACGAAGTGAAGCATCACTTCCCAGCACCCCTAGAGTGTGCTAGCATCCCAGGTTGGGAAACGCTGCTCCAGACTTACAATCGTATTAAAAAATGCTTTGCTTTCTCATCACGACTATTTTCAGAGGCAACAGAGATGATTAACGGAGTTTTCAAAAATGTTTCTCCATTTAATAATGTAGAAATCATGTCAATTTTCCATTAGAGCCGTAAAAACACCTTTAAAAAACTCATGTAGGTTTAAAGAAAAGCCTTTTGAAATAGTGGAGGTGAAGCGCTGAAGTGTTTGAGAATATAACAAGCCTTACTTTTATGACATTCAAGATGAAGCTCAATTATAAGCTTCTCACCTGAATGCTTGGAAATTCTCGACGTTCTCAATAATTCAGCAAGTTTCTCCGTCAGACCATCTTTTTTTCTAAACGTGGTTACTTGTTATTAATTTTATGATATTCTTGGGCCAGGTGAATCATTAGCTTCTCACCTGTATGCTGCACACTTGACAGTTTGCTTCCACTTTTATGACACAGCAAGGTGAGCATTGTATGATAAAGGTACACTCTCAGTCAAACCTATGACAGTGATAAATGAACTTTGGGGAGAGAGAAAACAAAAATCACTAAAACTCTAACTAAACCCAATGCTTAAAATTCTCTTCCTACTTCTCCTCTCAGTCTCTTTTGCTCTGTTACTAAAATTTCAGGTTAGATTTTTAAAAAATTGAGGTTTCTTTCTTTTCTGTCTTTACGTTTACTGCATAATTGTGTTTTTCTTTTCTCATCCTTACTCACTGCTTCAATAATCCGGTATATGTTTATGTGTTAATTCGCATTATTTAACCTTGTTGAGACTTAGAGGGTCCTGCTGTTTGAGAGAGAGAGAGAGAGAGAGAGAGAGAGAGAGAGAGAGAGAGAGAGAGAGAAAAAACAAGACTAAACAAAAAAGACTAAAAAAAAAGCATTTAAACTGTATCGTGTAGGATCTTAGATTAGATCAGAGAGAGAGAGAGAGAGAGAGAGAGAGAGAGAGAGAGAGACAGACAGATAGACAGGCAGAGACAGACAGACAGACAGACAGAGACAGACAGACAGACAGAGAAAGACACACAGACAAAGAAACAGACACAGACAGAGAGAAAAACAGACAAACAGTAGCACAAGAAGAGACAGACAAAGCCAGACAGACCAGCAAAAAAGAGAGAGAAGGAAAGGTTGGGTGGTCGAGATTCTTCACGTAAAAGTCAGATATAATTAACATTCACAGACTTTAGTGGCGACAGTAAAACCTTTATGCAGGAGAGTGGAGTCCTCAGGGAGTGATTTATGCCCTTGGGTCGAAGTCCTTCCTTAGGGCAGCGAGGCGGGCGAGCTGCAGGTGGAGAGACAAGGAGGAAGAGGAGGACTAGTAGGAGGAGGGGTATGTAACAGCAGTAGTGGCGGTGGAGGAGGAGAAACAGGAGCAGGAAAAATAGGAAAATGGTGTTAGATTATGTGTTTCGAGCGTGCAAAGTGTCGTTGTGAAGGACTGCGATAGGGAGGATAACTTTAATGGCTGGCTTGAAATACATAGGAGGAAAGGATGAAGGAAGGGAAGAACGATGATGAGGAGAAAGAGGAGTAGGAGGAGGAGGAGGAGGAGGAGGAGGAGGAGGAGACGAAAGATGAGAGGATAGATACTCGTAAGCCAGGTTTCAAGGGACGGAGGAGGAGGAAAAGGAGAAGAGGAATAAGAACATGGAGAGCAAGAATAAAAGTGAAGAAAAGAGATCGAAGAAGTTAAGAATATCCAGGAATAGAAGGAGCAGGAAAGTCAGAAGCTCAACAAAGAGAAGAAGGAGGAGGAGGAAGAGAAGAGGAAGAGGAATGAGACAAGGAGAATAGAAATAAAAGAAAAGTAAAGATAAATCATAACGAGATCAAGAAAGAGAAGGAAATGAG
>NC_059289.1:7204336-7231836 GCF_017591435.1 Portunus trituberculatus | reverse complement strand
CAGGCGTGTGTGTGTGTGTGTGTGTGTGAATTATTGTTTAAGAAAAAGGTTAAAGAAAGAAAATTATATGAAAAAGTAACATTTTGTCCTCATTTTCATTCCTTTTGTAGTTAAATGAAAAACATACGTCACTTCCACACACAGTTTTGTTCGTAAAAGTGTGTGTAGATTAATTATTTCTTTATTTCACTTTTCTTAACTTCTCATTCCTCTTTTCTAACTTTCATTGCATCCTATTTACCTGAGAGGAGAGCCAACTTCACATCCACCCTCCTACTATATTATTACTGAACTTTCCTCATTAATCACTAAGGAACTTTTAACTATGACCTTAAATGTCTCTTGCTATCGAGAAGAGACGTGTCTTGTCATTTATACATCTTAATTTTGACGGACTTTATCTTTTTTTTCTGTTGAGATGCGAGCTTGAACCATTCATATATCTAATTTAACTCTTCCTAGATAGAGAGAGAAGCCATTTGTGTCAATACGTCATTCTCTTATCTCAGACACACGAAGGAGAAGACGTGCTGGGTTTGGCATCCTGGAACGCTTCTTCGCTGCACCTCCACTGCCTCCAAATCACTCCAGTTAAAGATGCGCTGGTTTTAAGGACAGATTTTATAGTTCGACCGATTAACTAGATTTCTATCTTATCAACAGGACTCTTGATAAACCGGCTAGACGTCCATGTGGCCCTAGAAAACAATCACGGTGAGGGAAGAAAAGTGTCTCAGAATACGGATCTCAGAGGCTGCGGTATGTGGTACGTGGTATGTATAGGAAACGTTTTGCTGTGTTTACGGGAAGGTGGGAGAGTAATTATAGATGAGGGTGATAACAGGGAGGAGGAGGGAGGCAGGAGTATTAGGAAGGAGGGACAAGCAGGGACAAGGAAGGACGAGGAGGGACAGGAAGGGACTGGTGTGTAAGCGGGAAGTGACAAATGTTTAGCGGGATTATCGTGTTAAACGTTTTCGCGAAAATTTTCTGGGAATGCACGACCGACCAGCTTTGTCTTTGCGGTTCCTGGGTTTGTGGGTGGCCGGATTTTAGTGTTGTGGTTATAGTGGCGGTGGTGGTGCTGGTGTGCGGTGGCCAGCTGTGGGAGGGCGTCATTTCCTCGGATTAAGGTGTGGTGAGGATGTAAAGTGCGTGATGATGCGGAAAAGTGAAATGCAGTAGTTTTATTTTATTTTCCTTTCGTCTTTTTCCTCCAGTCAAGAGATAGTGTCATTTATAATTCTCCTTTATAATTAATGAATAAAGCGATTAAAAATGAAAGGAAGAGCACCGTTAATCTGAAGAAATTGAAAAAAATAAGGAACTGTGATTATAATGCAAAAAAAAAAAAGTCAATATTGTTTCCGTAAATGAAAGATGTGGATTGGCAATTAGAAAGATGATAATATGTATGGAATCAGCACAGTGGATGAAGAGAAGAAAGATTACATGAAAATTTGAAAAGAAAAGAAACAAATAAAATCTTCATTCATTCATTCATTCATTCATTCATTCATTCATTCCTGACTGAAAAGAAATAATATCCTCCAACTCTCTTGAACTAAGAAAAACTTTAATTAAAATCTTGAACGAGAATAAAGTCTTGTTCAACTGTGCCTTGTGGCGTGACCAGACCGTTGCCGTGTGTGTGTGTGTGTGTGTGTGTGTGTGTGTGTGTGTGTGTGTGTGTGTGTGTGTGTGTGTGTGTGTGTGTGTGTGTGTGTGTGTGTGCATGCGTGCATGTGTGTGTGTAAAATTCTGCTCCTTAGCTGCATGCAACACTACTTAACTGACTTATGGTGAAGAAAAACAACAGAGAGAGAGAGAGAGAGAGAGAATGTAGCGACTAATTACTTTTTTACAGCAATTACCTTTGAGTGAAATTTCCGAATTAATTGTTTGCGAGCGTGGGCCTTTCCTTCTCCTCCTCCTCCTCCTCCTCCTCCTCCTCCTCCTCCTCCTCCTCCTCCTCCTCCTCCTCCTCCTCGATAGATGGATGGATGGAGGAGGGTGTGGAGCGGCCATTCCTCACGCCTCTTCGCCAACCTGTGAGAAATTCTTGAAAATATAACACATACCAGAGCAAGAGTGACTGGTTTGCCCTGGGCCGCTCCGTGAAGGGCTGGGTGGCGTGTTGGTAGAGCTGGCCCTGTTATTGATGAGACGTCCCGGTGTTATGGAGGAGAGGAATGTGCAGTATATGTATGTGTGTGTGTGTCGGTGGGGGGGGTAGATGGGTGGGCTGAGTGAGTGAGTGAGTGAGTGAGTGAGTGAGTGAGTGGATGTGGGTGCGTGAAGTAGATGGATGTGTGTGAGTGTGTGTGTGTGTGTGTGTGTGTGTGTGTGTGTGTGTGTGTGTGTGTGTGTGTGTGTGTGTGTGTGTGTGTGTGTGTGTGTGTATTTGTTTGTGTGTATTCTGTTGAATTGGCGGGATTTTTCAAGTGTTGGCTAAGGAGGAGGAGGAGGAGGAAGAGGAGGAGGAGTAACAGAAGGGAAAGTGAGTCTGTAAGGAGAGTTAAGTGAGGAAAGGAAAGGTGTGTATTGCAAAAACAATTGGTTATTTTTTTTCAACACACACACACACACACACACACACACACACACACACTCACCGTTCATTCATTGTCACCACCACAGCCATCACCACTACTACCACTAATCTCTCTCTCTCTCTCTCTCTCTCTCTCTCTCTCTCTCTCTCTCTCTCAACGGCTTAATTTTCATCTCAGTCTCAAGCCAAGCCCACCACAGCCCATCCCATTCTCTCCCTCACCCTTAACCTTCACGTCCATCCCCAAAACGAAACACATCCCATTACAGCTCCATCACCCCATTCCTCACCATTCCGTCCCTGTCTGCACCCTTCCATTCATCTCCCCAGCCCCATTGCCTCCGTTTCCACCCTGTACTTCCACCCCACCGCCCCATCACACTCATCACCCCTTCATCACCTCGCACACTCCCTTCCCCGCCATCATCCTTACTGAGTCATCAAGGACCTGCCACCTCGTCTCCTATCTCCGCCTTCCCTGTCACCAACACCGCCTTTCATGGCCTCTCGTGCTTCCCTTTGCTGTCATCCACCCAAGCCAACCTAACCTAACCTCCTCCCTGTCTCACTGTTTAGTCTCCCTCACCGTCTCCTTTCTCCCTTCCCGTACCTCCTTTCCGTCCTCTACTCCTCCCCTCGCCTCCGCTGCCCACCTCTTTCTCCCTCACCCACCCACGAACAAGGAGGTTGAGGGCGATACGTTTACCCGAGCATCTTAATTTACAGTAAGCTGAGCCCACATTAGTCCGGGACATTTTCACGGGTACTGGTCGCTCTCTAGGGATGTGGTTTTGCGGTCGGCCCGTCCCTCTCCGGTTCTCCTGGGCGGGGGTCGAGTTCGCCAGCCACCAAGGGTCACGTTTCATCTTGGTGGCACGAGACGGGAGGGGGAAGGGCCGGGGGAGGACTTCAGGACTGGGGTAGGAGGGGCTGGGGAGAGGTGAGGCTAACGGGGAAACACAATGAAGGCACGGTAGGAGAAGGAGGAGGAGTGGTAGCAGTAGGAGGAGGAGTAGGAGGAGGAGGACAGGTGTAGAGAAGCTTACCACTACCCAGCGGAGTTCAGCAAGAGTGTAGCGACTCAACAGAAGTGATGAGGAATTTTAGGGATGCTGGGGATGTCTTAGCAGTGTGTGTGTGTGTGTGTGTGTGTGTGTGTGTGTGTGTGTGTGTGTGTGTGTGTGTGTGTGTGTGTGTGTGTAGTGTTTGGAGAAGAGTGAGGGAATGAGTTTAATATTGGACAGGTAAATGTAGTCTCACCTGTTGTTATTTTGAAAGCTGATGTTTGTGATTGTTAGAAAGAAAACGTGTCTTGGCGTGATGGCAAAGCTTACTGTCCGCTCTCTGTACCGTCTCCCTGTATTGCTTTTTATTTGTTTCCCTGTACTATCTTCTATCTCTTTAGTTGTGTAATCCACCACATCCTTTTTTTTAACAACTTTTTTTCTAAACGGTGCCTTTTTTATCTTCGTCCTTTTTATCCTCCCCCTCCCACTCCTCCTCTTCCACCACTCCAAACATTTATGCCCTTGTGAGAATGCAAACAAGCGAGTAATGTGGAGTTAGCATGAATTTCTTACAGTTAGAAATGGCATCATCATCACAAACACATGCAGTTCTATATACTCTTGTTATCGCACTTAAATCCTGCCAGTCTACGAGTTTATGAAGCTGACAAACTGTATGGTAAGAGAAAAGGCTCGTATTCTTAAAAACTTCTGTGCCTCACCTCTACTATTTCAAAGTTCTTTATATAAATTTACACGAGATCTTTTTTTCACGATTCTAGAGGCAGAGTGACAAGATTTCTACATTCTTGACTGAAAAAAAACATTCTTGAAAACCCCGCAGATCATCTCTGTGGCCTTAGAAAACAATCGTGATGAATGAGAGAATAGCGTTTTTAAGATATTTTTACTCTTAATTCTAGAGGCAGAGTGACAAGATTTCTGCATTGTTGACTGGAGGAATACGCTTGGAAACAACGCTAATCATCTCTGTGGCCTTGAAAATAGTCGTGGTGAGAGAGCAAGGCTTTTCTGAATACGGACCAAAGTGTCCCAGTACAGCAGGACGTCCCAGTGTTTGGCTGAAGACTTACACATTTTCCCATAAGTTTCTCCTTCCCACTCAGAATCTGATAAGCTGCAGGCAAGTCAGCGAGGGTCTCTTATCAGCTCAAGCCTCAAGCACCGCAGTACCTCGGGAGATAAGTTCCTCCCCGCAGCGTTAGGCCTATGGAAATTTGATAGGTGCAGGTAATGCGTTGGGAAATTTTGAAGGCAAAGGTTGTACATACACTTTGAGGAGCAAGAAATATAATGAGATTTTCTAATATATTTTTCACATTATTATCGTTCATATCTATTCTTTTCTGTTCTGGTAGGCATGGGAACGTTCATTTTTTCATGCATAAGCAATTTTTTACGGCAAGAAATATTATGATGAATAATCTCAAACCCTTTTTCTTCTGTTTAGGACTAAGAAATTAAAAGAAAGCGTAACCTGTTTTTAATAACCAAGAAATATGATGGGGAAACTGTTCTTAAGGCACAAACAGATTAGTTAGCGCCAAGAAATGCACAGTACGTAGTTAGAAATCCTGATACCTCACCTTCGTTATAAAAGCTTCAGCGAGTCAGCGAGGGAAAGTCACACTGGAGACTGCTGTTAAATTGTGCATTCATGGCATAGGGACAGCGAAGGACGACGCAAGATATATATGACAAGTTCTGACGTTGAAGTAAAAGAAGAATAAGTTACGCATACATTTAAACTCTCCAGTGAAGGTAAATGGAGAGTTCCGCCGGGGGTGGCAATAACCTTAGGAACTTTTGTGGCAGCGGTCGGAAGAAAGACGAAGTATCATTGGTGGTTAGGACGGGTACAAAGACGGTTTGTGTAATAAGGGACGACTTTATAATAAGAAGCACCACCACCGGCCACGCGTCGTCCTGGTCGTCTTGTCGTCCGCCTCTTTACCTGCTAATGTCCCTCATCACCATCAGTGGCTCACAATGCCGCGCCTCACTGCCCCCACGCACCTTCTAATGACCAGCCTCTCTTCGTCTCTCAGCTTGCTCTCTTCTGCCTTCTCCTCCTCCTCTGTTAACTGTTTCTGCTTTTGTCTTCCTGCTCTTTATATTTTTTCGTCTTTCTCTTTTTTTCATCGAAGTTATTTCTTCACATTTTCTCTGCCATGATTTTTTTTTTCTCATTCATCTTACTCGTCATGTTTTCGGTCTTTTATCATTGTTGTTTGTGTTGTTCTTGCTCTATCTCCTCCTCCTCCTCCTCCTCCTCCTCCTCCTCCTCCTCCTTCTCCTCCATAACCTCATAATAACTTCATGTCAGCCAGCCACTATGATTGAGTCTTATCATATCACTATTTTGGACACTCCCCTTTACTTTTCTTGCCTCTTTTCTGTTTATAAGTATAGAGAAAAGAATTAAATATATCACTCCTTTGTGTGTGTGTGTGTGTGTGTGTGTGTGTGTGTGTGTGTGTGTGTGTGTGTGTGTGTGTGTGTGTGTGTCCAAATATCTCGGTAGTGAATATTATCTTCAGCTGGAAACCGAGTCTTGAAAGGGACACCATGAGCTGAGATATCCAGTAGCCAATTAGGGCAGAACAGCACTCCACCACCCGCGCCAAGACTGACTGAGAGAGAAGAGAGGGAGAGATGAAGTGTGAGAGGGAGGGAGAGAGGGAGTGTAAGGGGACTAGCGCTGATGAGGTTGTGTGAGGCGACAAGTGAATAAGTGACAGGAAAATGGAAAAGGAGAGAGAAGGAGTGTGAGAGGAAGGGAGAGAGGGAGTGTGAGGAGGGAAAGAGGCAGTGTGAGAGGGAGAGAGAAAGGGAGTGTGAGGGGACGAGCGCTGATGAGGTTGTGTGGGTGACTAAATGACAGGAATTGATTGAGAGTAAGAGTTGACCAGCGAGTGAAGGTCAGAATGAGATGAGTAACTGAGTGAGTGAGATAGGGTGAGTGAGCAGTCGATCCAATGTGAATAAGTGAGTGTGAGTGAGAGTGTGTAATAGTGAGAAAATAGTGAGTAGCGAGTGGTCCTCCTGTCTTCCACTATCATTCCTCCTCTCCACTCTCATCACTGTTATCATCACAACCACCATCATTATCCATCAATACATATAAACTCAGACCTCTAATCTAATCTAAATATCCAGGTAGGTTTTAAAATATATATAAAATAATCGTGGTCATTTTCATTCATTTTCATCTTACTTTTCCGTACTTACATCTGTTCGTTCTCCACGTGGACCCGTCTATACCATTAATAAACATCGCTAACTTATTATGTTATTCTCTTAAGCAAATTGTAAGTATATTCTTAGTTTCTGCGCAATGTTTTCTCATGACTGTAGCTGAGGAAAATGGACACACACACACACAAAAAAAAAAAAAAATGATAATAAAGAAATAAATAAATGAATAAATAGATAAATAATAATAATAGTAATAATAATAATGGTAATAATAATAATAATAATAATAATAAAATAAATAAAAAAAAATAAATAAATAAATAAAATTGTAATCACTTAAATCATCTTCCAAATGCATTACGTCACGTGTGAACCTAAAACAGCAAGAGAAAAAGTATATATGAAGAGAGAGAACGAAAAAAAAAAAAAAGTGACATCAAATAATCTCACTGGTGAAATCTTGATGTAAATTTAGAAACGATCTGCGTGTATATGATTTATGGGTTTTTTTTCATTTTTTCGTCCTTTTTATTTTTCCCTACAAGACAGAAGGCGACGTAGATTAGATTAGATTAGATTGTTTATTGACCACAGTTTACTTTTAAATTTTACAGCAAAAAGAAAAAAAAAACGTGTCCTTGCCTTCACACACACACACACACACACACACACACACACACACACACACACACACACACACACACACACACACACACACACACACACACAAGATAGATCAGCCTTTATTACTATCATCATGCACAGTAGCTCCTCCGCGTCCCACTCACTCCTCCGACCGACAGCCAACTAACCCACCACAAACGCGTCATTAGAGAGGACGTGTGTTTGCTTACCCTTCCCTTGAGTCCTCTTTTATCACCGCCGCATCGCAAAGGGTCGGGTGCGTGTGCCATTTCTTACGGGTTCGACCTTTCCGAAAACCCCCACAGGGACATTTGGCTCACCTGTGGGACTCATTAAAATCACCCGTTTGCGTGTGATTTATTTCTGCCTCGTTTTTATGTGGTGTGTGTGTGTGTTTTTCTGGATGGATGTGGGTTTTGTCTTTTTTCTTCTTTTGTTTTGTCTGTTCATTTTTTTATTTTCGTTTTCTTTGTGTTCTGAATTGGAGGATATCTTTTGTTTATGTGTGTGTGTGTGTGTGTGTGTGTGTGTGTGTGTGTGTGTGTGTGTGTGTGTGTGTGTGTGTGTGTGTTTGTGTGTGTGTGAAAAGAATTGGATGGTTTGAAGGAAGATGCTTGAAGATGCTTAATTTCTCTATGTTTTCCTCCTCCTCCTCCTCCTCCTCCTCCTCCTCCTCCTCCTCCTCCTCCTCCTCCTTTCCCATTATCTTCCTACTTCTCATAATGAACACCATGATCTCGATCCCCACCAACATCTTCATATCCCATTCATCTTTAACATTCCCTCCATTCATCAAATAGTATTCTTGTTCTCATTCCAATCCCCTGTTTTTTTTTTTCTCCCTTTTTTTCTTGTCTGCAACCACTATAACCGCATCAAACCTCCTCCTCTTTCTCCTCTTCTTCCTCCTCTTCCAGCTCATCTATGTTATCAGCAGGGGTGGTACGCGCGGCTTATCAGGACGTGTTATCTTGATGCTTGCCGCTGATAATCTCCCTGACTCGCTCCCCGCGGGTCTTCGTGTCAGATGAGAGGGGACAGGGAGACAGGGAGCGAGTCAGTGGCGAGGAGATTGGTTCTCTGGGAAGCATTTCTGAAGGGGAAAGTTCTGCTTGGGTATTCATGTCAGGATATGCGTGTGTGTGTGTGTGTGTGTGTGTGTGTGTGTGTGTGTGTGTAGTACGGAGATGCACGATAAGGATGAAGAAAAGTACACCAGTATTGCTTGGAATTACAGTGTTGTTGTTAGTAGTAGTAGTAGTCGTAGTAGTAGTAGTAGTAGTAGTAGTAGTAGTAGTAGTAGTAGTAGTAGTAGTAGTAGTAGTAGTAGTAGTAGTAGTAGTAGTAGTAGTAGTAGTAGTAGTAGCAGGATCAACAGCAACAGCAGTAGTACTTTTTTTTTATATTATGGCCTATAGCGCCTGTAGGCACACTTGAAGAGTATATGTGGGAAGCGCTGATCAGCTTCTTCCCATTAATGGCGCAGGCACTTTTATTTATAGTGGTACCCATATTAGGGCCCATATCACCACCCAAGCGCATCTTTGGTGTAACTACCTAGAACTCGGGCATCATGGTAACATGCAGGTAACTTTAAACCACTCGATAAATGGCATACCTTTAAAGTAGTGTGGTTGGATTCGAACCTAAGCGTGGACGCCTGCCCGATCCCACGCTCACCACCTTAACCACTATGCCACTAATCTCTTAACTTCTCAGCATCTCATGTTCATTAAAAATTTTCATATTATTATCACTCAAACTTCTAACTACTCCTGCCTAGACAGTAGTAGTAGTAGTAGTAGTACCAGTAGTATCACCACCCACCACCACCACCACCACCACCACCACCACCACCACTATCAACACTACCAGTTCCTAAAATTCCCCACTCCTCATGTTTATTAAAAGAATCCTTGCATTTTTCATCGTTCATAAACATTTAGACAGTATTTCTGCCTAAACAATTCATTACCGCCTCTCCATTATTAGTGCGGCGTAACAAGTAACAAACCTCGCAGTCTTCACTCCATCAACACGTCGTACATCCAGCAAATCCTTGGCCTCCTGTCCGCCGCGCCGCGAGTAACTCATCTCCACTCGAGCCTGAAATCCCCGCCAACTGATTGACTATTATTTTCTTTCGCTCAGTGCATTATTTTCTTCTTTACGAAACAGCTTCCTGCGTCTTTTTTTTCTTCTTTCTCTCTCTCTTGTTTGGTATTACTGATGTTTTTTACTACTGCTGCTGTTGCTGGTTGGTTCTGCTGCTACTACTACTACTACTACTACTACTACTACTACTACTACTACTACTACTACTACTACTACTGCACAAACTATGACAACTTTGGATGTTAAAAATATATATTAAACACGAGGAATATCAAAGAATAAAAAAAGAATAAAAACAACAAAGAATAATAAGCTTGCCCTTTTTTCCTATCACGCCTCGTCAAAACAAACATTAATCAGAAGAAAATTCTCTCAATGCAGGCTTTTTTCTGCTAACTTGAGGAGAATCCAGACAAAAATATCCCTAATTATACACGAGCATGTTGAGATTAATGACTGCTGGCACGCACACACACACACACACACACACACACACACACACACACACACACACACACACACACACACACACACACACACACACCACAGATCATACGAGCATAACTCAGTTGCCTCCTCTTTGCAAATTAAGCCTCGCATTATGATGAATGAGAGAACAGTGGGAATCTTTTTTTCATCATTCTCTTCTTTTCTTCCTTCTTATCATTCTTTGTTATTATTGTTATTAAGTCCTCTTCTTCTTCTTCGTTTTCATTGTCTATTTCCTCCTATTTTTCCTCCTTCTCCACTTGTTCCTTCTTCCTCCTTCTCTCTCTCCAATGTTTCTCTCCCTCTCTCCATTTCTCCACGCCTCACCAAAGACTTCGAATCTAGAGCAACTCAAAGACTTGCCAATTTTTTTTCCATCTGTCATAACTCTGGAAGTCTCATTAAGCTGATTACCAAGTCATGAGAGAGAGAGAGAGAGAGAGAGAGAGAGAGAGAGAGAGAGAGAGAGAGAGAGAGAGAGAGAGAGAGAGAGAGAGAGAGAGAGAGAGAGAGAGAGAGAGAGTAATAACGTCTTGTTTTTATTCTGGTAAATTGCCCAGGTGATAATACATTCAGGTGAACTATCTCTCTCTCTCTCTCTCTCTCTCTCTCTCTCTCTCTCTCTCTCTCTCTCTCTCTCTCTCTCTCTCTCTCTCTCTGTGTCTGTGTGTGTGTGTGTGTGTGTGTGTGTGTGTGTGTGTGTGTGTGTGTGTGTGTGTGTGTGTGTGTGTGTGTATCGATTGATTTTCGTTTTATTTCTTTCATAAGCGAGTAAAAGAAAATATAAAGAAGTAAAAGGGAAGAAAGGAACCACAAGAAGATAAGTAAGTGGAGTAATTGAGAACTAGAAGCACGCGAAGATAAACAAGGAACGAATGAGAACAAGATAAACCAGAATAAGTAAACCAGTTGGGGAAAAAATAAGATAAAAGTAGGAAGAAGAAAAATAATACAAGAAGGCAAGAAAGAGAGAAATTGTAGGAGCATTATGAAGAAGAGAGGGAAAAGGAGGAAGAAAACAAAATAAGTAATAAAAATGAAAATATAACAAAGATGATGAAATGAAGAAAGAAAACAAAGAGAAATAAAAAAAGAAAAGAAAGGATAGAAATATTTAGTGATTGAAAAGAAGATGGAGAAGAGAAGAAAACGAACAAGAAGAGAAAGAACGAAAAAATGAAAAGAAAGAGAAAAAAGAACAAAAAGAACAAGGACACGTAAAGAACGATGGAGAAAAGAAGAAAAGAGAACACGAACATGAGTGAGAAACGAAAGAACAAAATAAGCTGAAAATGATGAACGAAGACGAAAAATGAAAAAAAAGAAATAAGAGCAAGAACAAATAAGATAATGGAGAAGATGGAGAAAAGAAGAAAAACAGAATAAGAAGAATATGAGTAAGAAAAGAAAGAATGTAACAACTGAAAACTATAAAAAAGAAGAGAAAAAAAAGAAGAGAAGAAAAAAACAAGAAGAACAAGGACACATATAGGATGATAAAGATGGAGAAAAGGAGAAAAGAGAACAAGAAGAACAGCAATAAGTAAAGAAAAGATAAAGACAAACTGAAATGGTGAAAAGAAGACGAAAAAATAAAAAGAATAGAAAAAGAGCAAGAAGAACAAGGACAGATATAGAACGATGCAGAGGATAGAGAAAAAAAAAGAAAAGAAAATAAGAACATGAAAAAGAATAAACAAAAATAGCTGAAAATGATGCAAGAAGAGGAAAAAAAGAAGAAAAAAAGCAAGATCAAGGACACACATAGGACGATGGAGAAGATAGAGAAAAAAAAAAAAAGAGAACAAGAACATGAGTAAAAAAAGAAAGAATAAAAAAAAGCTGAAGGAAAATGAGACGATAAAAAGAACAACATGAAGAACAAGGACACACGTGGTGAAGACTGCCCAGAAAAACATGAATAGGAAAAGAAACGATAAAGAAAAGCGGAAATGTTGAAGAGAAGAGGAAAATAATAAAAGACAAAAGAATAAAAACGAGAACACAAAGGATGAAGACCTAACCTTACCCAACCTAACCTTTCCTAACCTAACCTAACCTAACCCAACCTACTTATCTATCTATCTATCTGTATCCCTAACCAACTCTACCTAACCTAACCTAACCTAACCTAACCTACTATCTACCTAACCTGCCTATCTATATAACCTACCTACCTACCTATCTATCTATCTAACCATCCCTACCTAACTTAACCTAACGACCCACCTGCCTAGCTGCCTTACCTGCTCACCTGTGATAATTAAAGGGAAGTTCATTAGCCATTAATTAATCCTCTCTTTAGACATGGGACTTTAGGAGAGCAATTATCTCATAACAACAGCAACGTGCGACAAAAAAAACAACACTAAACTCCTTTCTAGGCAACTCCTTTGAGGCATTAGTGAAGAATAGGACATGAGAGGAGAAAAACACTAATGACTTCTAAACTTCTATTGAAAACATTATTACGTCACGTGAGAGAGAGAGAGAGAGAGAGAGAGAGAGAGAGAGAGAGAGAGAGAGAGAGACAAAAAAGTGACATTTATCAAGTCATCTGAACCTTGAAACTTTGATATAATGTTTGAAAAGGTTCTATTTTATGAGTTTTTTTTTTTTCCCATTTCCGTACAAGATAAAGGCGACGTTGATATACCCATGCCATCACACACACACACACACACACACACACACACACACACACACACACACACACACACACACACACACACACACACACACACACACACACACACACACACACACTAATATACATAGCTGCACACACATTTTTGCTTTCATAAATTCGCTCTCAGTTACGTGACTGGACAGTTAAGAACAGGAAAATATAGACTAATAAAAGACGACAGATAAACATGTAAAAAATAAGAGAAAAAGAGACAAGAAAAGGAACACGAGGATAAGAGAAGGAGCGAATAGGAGTAAAGAGATTGTGGAATTAAGTGACAATGAGAGAGAGAGAGAGAGAGAGAGAGAGAGAGAGAGAGAGAGAGAGAGAGAGAGAGAGAGAGAGAGAGAGAGAGAGAGAGAGAGAGAGAGAGAGAGAGAGATTAAAACCTTACATAAACTTTTTATCTTCATTTTCTCGGCATTAAATCTTCACATAATACCAACTCTCTCTCTCTCTCTCTCTCTCTCTCTCTCTCTCTCTCTCTCTCTCTCTCTCTCTCTCTCTCTCTCTCTCTCTCTCTCTCTCTCTCTCTCTCTCTCTCTCTCTCTCTCTCTCTCTCTCTCTCTCTCTCTCTCCATTGAGCTATACAACTCAATTGTTCTCTCGTCATAAAGAAACCAGTGCACAGTTGAAAAAATAAGAACGCTTCGCTAATCACACCTTATAAGGCCACGAAAAATGCTAATGACTTTTCTTGCTTCTATTTCGAATGGCAGGAACGTCAGAAAAACCTCCATCTCTGACTCCCTCCACATCTTAACTTCTTCTTGCGGTGGCTTGCGGTGGAGCGGTGACGAGTGTGGATGGACGTGATGGAGGAGAGGCAAGACTGAATCACTTACTTTTACGTCCACTTGTATCCACCTCGCTCTGCATAAAGACGAGTGTGTTTTGTTTTAGTGGAAGTTGAGTTCTGTTCTTTCATTTCTGCGTTTCTTGAAGTGTTCTTGAAGTGGTGTTAAGTGTTATTCTTTGTCTTAATTTGTGTTTGTGTTCTTGATTTATTTGTCTGGGTTGTTTTTCTTGTTTTGTTACGTTTTCTTTTTCACTTTTTTCTTCCCTTTTTTTTCTTTTCTTTTTTTTTTTTCGTTCTGTTGTCTTGTGTTTCTGTTCTTCATGAGTTTGTTTGTCTTTTTCTTTTTTTTTTTTGCTTCTTTGTTGTAGTTTTCCTACACTTGATCTCTTTCTTTTCTTTTTTTCTCTCTTTCTTTCTCATGTTTCGTAATTTTGTTCTTTATATGTCTGTCTGTGTATTTCCTTTTCTCTCTTTCTTTGTTACAGTTTTCCTCTTTTCCAATTTCTTTTTATTTCTTTATTTTCATTTCTTCCTTTCTCTTCTATTGCATTTCTGTGTGCAATAATAAATTTGTCTGTTTTTATTTTTATTCTTTCATTGTTACATTTCACCTCTTTCTCTTTTTCTTTTCTTTCTTTTCTCTTTTTCTTTCCTTCTTTCTCTTGTTTGGTATTTCTGTTCCTAATGATAAGTTTGTCTTCTTTTTTTTTTGTTTGTTGCAGTTTTCCTCTTTTCTCTTTCTCTTTTCTTTTCTTTTCTCTTTTTATTTATTTTTCTTTCTCTTGTTTTGTATTTCTGGTCTTGATAAGTTTGCCTCTGTTCTTGTTTTTCTTTTTTTCTGTTAGTTATATCCTCCTTTCTTCTTTTCTCTTCATCCTTTCTTTCTCTTGTTTTTTGTATTTATGTTCCCTTTTATCTTTCTTTCTTTCTTTCATTCTCTTATTTTAAACTTCCGTTCTGATTAAGCTTGTCTCTATTCAAAATCTCTTTCTTTTTGTTGCATTTTCTTCCTTTCTTCAAACTAACTCCTTTTCTCTTTCTTTCCCTTTCTATTCATTTCTTTCACTTATCGCTATTTATTCTGCCAAGTTTCTCTCAGTTGTATAATATTCTATTCGTACTGTTGCATTTTCCTCCTTCCCTGTCACTGTGAATCTTTCTATTTATTTTTTTTTTTTTCTTCTCTTGGAATTAACTATTTTTTTCCACTCAAATTAACTCTCTTATCTTTCTTTGTTCCTTTATCTGTTCTATCCATTAAGGTGTATTTCTAAGGAGTCTTTTCCCTTATGGTTTCTCACGACCAGAGCAGAGTGTATGTTAAATATTTAAAGTATTTTATTAGCTTCATTTTGGTCCTATTTTCTGTTTTACGTATATATCATTTCTCTTTTTATTTTTGTTATTAAGAGATTTTTTTTTCTGATTGATATATTTTTTTCATTTATTTCATTATTTCATACGTTTTCCTCTTTTCAGCTATCATTTTATCTGTTTTTATCATCTATTTTCATTATCTCCCTCTCTTCCTCTCCCTCCGTACCCCACCCTTTCTCTCTCTCTCTCTCTCTTTCTCAACTCCTATCCCTCCCCCTGTCCGCATCTCGCTTCTCTCTCTGTCTTCCTCCTCTTCGTCCTTCTCCACCTCCCGCCAGGCAACCATCACTCACACCCGTCCACTTCCTTGATGCTAAACAATAAAGAAGAAGGAAAGATATGAATAGCCGAGTCGCGATACCATCTCAGATTAACCTGATACCGTAATAAGAAACGAGAAGTCCTGTAATTTTGATGAAAGAAAAAGTCTGAGGAGAAAAAATATAGCTCATTGCTTCTTATCTCTCCCGTATCGCTTCTTATCATCGTTCCCTCATCTAGTTAAGTTTCTCCTTTCCCCTCGTTCCTTCCCTCCCTCCTTCCCTACATCTCTTCCTTTCATCCTTCAAATGTGGTACGTTAGCACTTTAGTTTTGAAATATAGCCTGCATCTCTTCTACTTTTATAGGCTCTAGTTAAAGTTACTGATTTTTAAAGGGGTTTCTACGATTTTAGCTACAGTTTAACAAGATTTCTGCATTCATAAAGCCCAAAACTCTCCTTGGAATGCGACTATTTTTCTCTGCGACCTTGGACAAATAGTCGTGGTGAGAGAGCAAAGCCTTTCAGAATACAGAGGCTTAATTCTCGTGTTTTGGCAGTAGTTTAGGGATGAGACTCCTGTACTTTGCTGTAACCGAGCTGTAAAGGATAATGTTTAGGATATCCTCTGTATCAGTCCTTTATCTTACCCTCTTGACGCCCTTGTTGCCACGCCTTAGCCTTCGTCTCCCTTCCTTAGCGCCCTTTTACTATCCTTTTCTCCTCCTCCTCCTCCTCCTCCTCCTGCAGCACCCAAGGGCCATTAATTAAAGAGCGAGCAGAGCCGAAGCAACTGTTGAAGCGTGAAGTGTTTCTTGTACCTCCTCCTCCTCCTCCTCCTCCTCCTCCTCCTCTTCTTCTTCCTTCTTCTCCTCCTCTTCCTCCTCCTCTTCCTCCTCCTCCTCCTCCACCTCGTCCTCCTTCTGTTTAGCTGGTTCGTGTGTATTTCTCCAGCAGCATTATCGTTAATAAAAGGAAAGACCGCAATTAACAGCTGTGGTCTTGCAAGCAGTGCGAGGCGAGGCGAGGCAGGGCAGGGCAAAGCTAAGCGTGGTTTGGTGTGGAATTAATTCTTACCTGCAGGGAGAAACTGCAAATAGCGCGGCCTCTTCTTTGGATGGTGGGTGTTTTGTTTTTTTTCGTTTCTTTTTTCTTCATTCCTTTGCCGTACAACTGGTGGCTGGCCATTGGTAAAGGCGTAAAGATATAGACAGGGTAAGTAGTGGTGGAAGTTCTGTTATTGTCTTGTGTATCGGTACTAAGGTGGGGAAGATTTAAGTTTTATTGAAAAAGGGAAGGAAAAGAGGGAATTTTAAAAGAAGAATGGAAGAAATAAAGCAAGTATTGTGTATTGGTGTTAAGTTGGGGAGATTTAAGTTTTATTGAAAAGAGAAGGAAGGAAAAAGAGGGAATTTTAAAAGAAGAAAGGAAGAAATAAAGGATGCATTGACACAGTAAGTAGTGGAAGAAGTTATGTTATTGCCTTGTGTACGAGTGTAAGGTGGCGAAATAAAACGTTATTGAAAAGGGGGAAGGAATAAGAGGCAATTTTAAAAGAAGATAGGAAGAAGTGAAGGGAATAGTGAGAAAATAAGTGGTGGAAGAAGTTATGTTATTACCTAATGTACGTGTGTAAGGTGGCGAAAATAAAACGTTATTGAAAAAGGAAGGGATAAGAGACAATTTCAAAAGAATATAGGAAAAAGTAAAGAAAATATTGACACAGTAAGTGGTGGAAGAAATGATGTTATTACCTTGTGTACGGGTGTTAAGATAGGGGAATTTGAAACGTTATTGAAGAGGGAAAGAAAAAGAGAATTTCAAAAGAAAGGAAAAAGTAAAGGAAATAGTGACAGGGTAAGGAGTGGAAGAAGTTATGTTACTGCCTAATGTACGGGTGTAGGGTAGCGAAAATAAAACGTTATTGAAAAAGTAAGAAATAAGAGGAAATTTTAAGAGAAAAAAGGGAGAGAAATTAAGGAAGTAGTGGGTGGATACTCATAAAAGCTCAAGAATAGTGACAGGTAAAGTAATGTTACGGGTTTGTGCACGAATGTAAAATGGAGAAAAGATAATACAGTAAAGTGAACTAGAATAAAAAAAAAGGGAAGAAATAAAGAGGAAATTTAAATAAGGAAGGAAAAATCTGAATATGTTAATTGTAAGAAAGGAAAAGGAAATAAGGAAGCAACGAAAGCGTAATGGAAAAGCAAATAAATAAAAGGGAAACATTACAGAAGAAATAAGGAAATAATTATAATTGTAAGAAGGAAAATATAGTTGTCAGAAAGAAATAAAGAAAAGGAGCAACAGTAGAGAGAGAGAGAGAGAGAGAGAGAGAGAGAGAGAGAGAGAAATAAAATTGCAAGTGAGAATGAGAAGTGGAGTTGTAAAGTCAAGAAGGAAAGAAAAACGTAAAATATATGAAGGTTTCGGAGTTCTTCAGTTCTTCCATTTTCCCCTTTCTCTATTTTGTATTGCCTTGTTTGTACCTTTGTTATCTCTCTCTCTCTCTCTCTCTCTCTCTCTCTCTCTCTCTCTCTCTCTCTCTCTCTCTCTTTGCTTAATTCAGGCTCCCGTGGTAACCCTTTGGACGGGGCGGTCATCATCAGCCAAACCCTCCCTTGTTTTATGGACCAAAATTATTGATTACTGATACGTCGCCACGCCCGAGCTGAGATTATACTGGTGAGGGTAGTGGTGTGTGTGTGTGTGTGTGTGTGTGTGTGTGTGTGTGTGTGTGTTAAATATATAGTTCTCTGTATTTTTTTTTTCTCTCTCTCTCTCTCTCTCTCTCTCATTCTGTTGTTTTCTTCTAGGTTGTGTGTGTGTGTGTGTGTGTGTGTGTGTGTGTGTGTGTGTGTGTGTGTGTGCAATTCACCGCGGTCGTCTGCTGGTCACCCAGCCAGTCTTTTCCAATACGGAGCGAGCTCAGAGCTCATAGACCGATCTTCAGGTAGGACAGACCACAACACACTCCACACACCGGGAAAGCGAGGCCACAGCCCCTTGAGTTACATCCCGTACCTCTTTACTGCTAGGTGAACAGGGGCCACACATTAAGAGGCTTGCCCATTTGCCTCGCCGCTTACCGGGACTCAAACCCGGCCCTCTCGATTGTGAGTCGAGCGTGCTAACCAGTACACTACGCGGTGTGTGTGTGTGTGTGTGTGTGTGTGTGTGTGTGTGTGTGTGTGTAATTCACTGTTTGATCTGCTGCAGTCTCTGACGAGACAGCCAGACGTTGTTACCCTACGGAACAAGCTCAGAGCTCATTATTTCCGATCTTCGGATAGGCCTGAGACCAGGCACACACCACACACCGGGACAACAAGGTCACAACTCCTCGATTTACATCCCGTACCTACTCACTGCTAGGTGAACTGGGGCTACACGTGAAAGGAGACACACCCAAATATCTCCACCCGGCCGGGGAATCGAACCCCGGTCCTCTGGCTTGTGAAGCCAGCGCTCTAACCACTAAGCTACCGGGCCGTGTGTGTGTGTGTGTGTGTGTGTGTGTGTGTGTGTGTGTGTGTGTGTGTGTGTGTGTGTGTCTTTTCATTTTCCTCTTCATATTTTTTTTTTGTGGGAGGTTGCTCTCTCTCTCTCTCTCTCTCTCTCTCTCTCTCTCTCTCTCTCTCTCTCTCTCTCTCTCTCTCTCTCTCTCTCTCTCTCTCTCTCTCTCTCTCTCTCTCTCAGTCGTGCTTCCCTTTTGGATTTGATAAAGTTCATGATTCTACCTTAGAGAGAGAGAGAGAGAGAGAGAGAGAGAGAGAGAGAGAGAGAGAGAGAGAGAGAGAGAGGGGAGGGGGATGCAAACAGAAACAAGGCCACAAATATAAGAAACAAAACACCACAGACAAATCTGAAGAAGAAAAATAGAAAAGAATTAAGAAAATGATTAAGAAAAGAAAAGGAAGAAATCAGACAGACAGATATAGAGACAGACAGACGCACAGTACATAGATTGAATTAAAAAGAAAAGGAGAAGAGAGAAAAAAAGAACGAGAAGAACAGAATCCAAGCAGAGCGGACAGAGCAGAGGAGAGATCATAAATTCCACCTCAATAGTGAAGCAATGACGGTGTTTCGTTATCTCGGCTTCACTATAACAGCCGCACTATAACCACAACGCACTCCACGTCCCCTTGACCCCTCAGCTAAACACACAGCTAAATACACTTCAAGACCACACACACACACACACACACACAGTATCCAATCCCTGTTCCTTTTTCCTTTTCCCACAACGCTTCTCTCCTGCAGAAACAGTCATTGAGGGTGGTAGAGGGAGAGGAGAGATGGGGGGAGAGAGGGAGAAGTGTGGAGGTATGCTTGGTAGAAAAAAGTAAGGAGAGATAGGAGAGTGGAGAGAAAATGTAGTGGTGGTGTGGTGGATGGAGGGAAGTTAAGACACACGAACAGTCAGACAGATGTACAAACACACACACACACACACACACACACACACACACACACACACACACACACACACGTGCACAAAACTCGTTATTTCCCAACCCCCCCTTAATAAATATCAAATACGTGCGTTTCTAATTTAGACACTCAACTCTCATCGCACTCCCTTGCAGCTTACCTCTCCTCCTTCCTCTTCCTCTCTCCCTCCCCCCTCCCTCTCCCTCGGCCTTTTCTTCTCCCTCAATCTTCTTAACGTCTTGCTCAAATATATTCTTAAGTCAAGTTCCTGATACATTCCTCAATTTTTTTTCCTAATTTTGTTTCTTGATTTCTATTTATTTGTTTATGTTTCCTTTTTCCCCAAGGTCTTCATATTATAGTATTTGAGGTGTTGAGTTTAATTGTATACTCATAATTTCTTTCTAACTCGTTTTTGTTCGATATTTCTTGTCTTATATTTTTGAAGGCATACTCTGCAAAAATGTTCATGAACTGTATTGGTCCCAAAATATCCCTGCTTTACGATGCATTTGTCACTAAGCCTACAGTAACAGCAATGTATAGGGATGGTGGTTTCTTGCAGCTTCCATTCTTTCTTAATTTTCGCTTTTTAATAAATCTTTCCTCTTTCGGGTCGCCACGCCTGATCATCTTTCTCCAATGCGCCTGGTCTTCATCCCCTATCTGTCACATTCACCTCTGGCATGTCTCCTTTCATTACATCAATCTCATCTTCGGTTTTCCTCTCCTTTCGTTCGTAGGCATTCTTAGTCCTATTGCCGCTGTGATCATCCTTTATTCACCTTAACACTATGAAATTGTTTGCTTGGAAATATAAGAAAAAACAGAGGAATAGAAAGGAATTTTGTGTTTTCAAGCTACAAAATAATTATGAGAGCCTATCAGCAAAAATTATCTCTAAACAGTTACAGGCCTTGAAGAAATTTATCCAGCAGTGAAAGGGTTAATGTATCCAGTTCTCGTGTATTAAGAGTATTATTTATTAATATCCTGTCCTTTGAATGTGTTGTTGATACTTCAGTTTCCTGATAATCCTCCTCGCAACGACAGACAGGAGGCAGGAGGCAGGAGGCGGGAGACAGGAGGCGGGAGGCAGGAGGCGGGAGGCAGGAGGCAGGAGGCGGGAGGCAGGAGGTGGGAGGTGCAGTGTAACCTTAAACCAAAACTCGAAGCTGAAGACACCAAAGCCACAACAAGAGCAGTAATTTATGGGGGGTAGATCTCGTACTTGTTGACAGAATTAAGATTAAGGAAAAATTTGTTCCCCTCATAAGATTTATATTTAGTGGCTCAAGAATTTATTATAACTTGACCTTCAGAGTTTATTCAAGATATATCCAAGATTATTTTTCCTCTTATCTGCGGTACTTACCACAAGTAAAATGAAGCTCAAGATTATCCAAGGTTGGGTTTTCCTCACGTCATGGCATTAAGTTTGTATTGTTCTCTTTTGCTCTCTTGGTCTCTCCAGCTGTCAAACGCACCGCAAAAAATGACAGGAAAATGGAGCACCCACACTCATGTCTGGCACTTTCTTGAAATAATCCTAACAGACATAAAACTCGCAATATTCTAACTATTTCGTCCTTCACACTAGTAACGACCTATTTGATTCTTTTCTTTTCCCTGATAGCTTTTTCTTTTTCAAGATGTGTATTCCCTGGTCTGACAATCATCCTCAGCTGCAAATACAGTAAAAAAAAAAAAAAGGAAAAAAGAAAAAAAAAAACACAAAAGAATCCCGGTAAATTTCAAAATCCACATCCTGCACTTACTACTTAACCTTTGTCTTTCTTCCATATCTGTAGCCTTCTATTACTCTCCCTCACACATATCCCCGAGCACAGTGGCACCAAAACTATCCCAAACACGCCAAACAGATCTAAAGAATCAAGAAGAATATACCACAATTACTACTTTCTCTTCCTACGTCTTTCTTTAGCTTCTGTAGTCCTTGGTTTGCCTACATGAAGCCCTCACACTTTTCGAACCACAAAGACGCCGTGCAGATGTAGAAAATAAAAGAATAAACTACATACTACATACTTTTACCTTCCTACGTCTTTCTTTCGCTTGTGTTCCTCGGTTAGCTTGCGTCAAGTCTCCATGATTCCCTCGCACACATCTCCAAACACAATTGCCGCACGATTATCCCAAAGACGCCTGGCAAATCTAAAAAAAAAAAATAGATAAATAAAAAGCGAAAAAAAAAAAAAACAGAATCTACTTATTACTTCACCTTCCTAAGTCTTTATTTACCTCCTGTTGCTCTGGTCAGCATGCATGAAGCCCTCACTCGCACTTATCCCCGAAGACAATTGCAGCAAAATGTTCCAAAAGACGCCTGGTGGATGCAATAAAACAAGACAAAACACACCTGGCTTACTACTTACCCTCCTCGCCGCTCCCTGATCACCCACCACCTTTCCTTGATATAATAACTGAATAAAACACATGTACATATTTTTTTACCTCCTCCTGTATTTGGCGGAACGAGTGTCCATATCGGTCTTAGCAAATCGGCCTCAAATCTCCCGATAAGACCGTCTCCTCTCGATTAGCCGATATGGAAGTCAGTCCCATCTCTTCTGTTCTTTATCAGCTCATTCGCATCCGGATTCTTGGTTGTCATGCTAACTCTGATGCTTTATATTGGTAGTAGTGGTGGTGGTGGTGGTGAGGATGTGTTCAGTTTGGTGTGGTTTGTGTCAGCAGAAATTGAGTGACTGGCTGATTGACGTGATGTTGTGGATGTGTTTTACTCGTGTTTGTCTGAGCATGAGGGGATTGACTGACTGATATTCTATAGTTTTTCAAAAGAATATTGCGTAGATGATAATATTTACCTTTAACTTAAGCCATATTTCACTTTTAAGAGTCAAACCTCAAGGCAGTGAATGGCACGGGTGACTTCCTTCGTACCTCAAGAATTCATATCAGTCTACCCTCTAAAAACTACCATTATTAACAGAACTCTTGGCAATTAACACTCCCTCCCATTAAATTAACCGCCACTAAAATGTTTCTCCGTATCTAAGCAAGAATCTTCTGTAGCGAGTTGTCACTGAGAGAATGTCGTCAATCTGTACCTTGTTGCCGCTAGCTCTTGTTGTCATTCGTCACTCCCCGGGCAGGAATTGAGGGTTACAGCTCGTATAGTCAGGTGTGTGTCAGTTGGTCAGGGATGAGTGGCGCCTCACTTGTGGAAGAGAACACGGGTTGCAAGGTGTACCGTTATCCTCCCCCAGGTTGGTTTCCCTCCTTCAGGTACTCCATCCACAAAAATAGGTCACATTTCATGGTACAGAAGAATGAGAAAGGAAGGCAAAGGATAACTAATACAAAGAATCACAGTATCGTACGTACATACATTCCTAATACTCAACATTAACTAGTAGTAGATGAAAAGGACAACAAGGTAGAATATAAAAACACTTTGCTCTCTCACCACGATTGTTTCAAAGGCCAATGAGATAATAAGCAGAGTTCCCAAGAGTGTTTCTCCTGTTAAAAAATGTAGAACTCTTGTTAATGTCACTAAAACGCTAAAGACACCATTTAAAAACCCGTGTAACTTCGACTAGAGCCTTGTGAATGTACTGGAGGTGAAGTGCAAAAGTGTTTCAGAATAAAGCCCAGTGTCTGCTATGTTTTAGTTTTCTAGGTTAATGTGAGGTAAGACTAGTTAAATTAGGTTAGGTTAGGTTTGGTTAGTTTTTTTAGATTAGGTTAAATCTATTTATGTCTGAAAGTGTCTTGTCTTGTTATATTATTCAAAGTTAGATGAGTCACACTTGATTAGATTAGATTACGTTAGGTTAGGTTTGATTCGTTTTTAGATCTGGTTAAGTCTAGTAATGTGTGAAAAAGTTAATCATAGAGGTATTTTGTTTATTGTTTGGTGAAATTTTCCTGTTAGTCTTCCAAGGTGAAATCTATTAGGGTGGAATCTGTGCAAAGCAGGTTACAAGCCTCCACGTAGCGCTCCTGTCTCTTATAAGGAACCTGGGTAAAGAAAAGGAGGATGTTGTTTTGTATAACTTGCTTTTCTCTCCTTCAGTGCTCTCTGTCTGGTAACGATGTCCCACTTACGTCTGTTGCTTTGTGAGTTTTCTTTGAGTTATTTTGTTAGATACTATCCAGTCACTTCATTATTTAGTAACTTTTTTATATTGTCATTGTTCGGTTTATTGCAAAAACGAATTAAAATGAACTATTCCGTTAATTCTTTACAAAATCATGCCATTATGTCTAAAATTTTCTTCATTAACTCAAATCAATAACAAAAGGAACTCCATTTTTATCTTCTAAATTTCCTATGATACTTTCCGTCATCTCCAACCTGAAAATTTAATCGCTTTAAGAAACAAGAGAAATAAGAATCCATTTCATTCATTTCATTCAATCTCTTACATTCCCTCTCTTCGCACTCCTCTTTATCAGTGAGAACAAGTAATTCTTCACGTCGCATCATGCCAGTACTAATTTGTCTTTGGTCTTACTCTGTTTGTATCTAAAACTCCTTCACTTCATCCTGCTCTTCAGATCCCCAGCAGGTCATTCTTTACATCTCATTCTACCATTATTACATATATTCTTACCTCATCCCCTGTGTATCATTAGTTCCTTCACCGTATCCACCTCTCCAGTATCACCACGAAGTAATCTCCAACACCCTTTTAAGTATAATACAAGTTATCTTTTAATTTCATCCCCTTTGTGTCTAAAATTTAATTACCACATCGTCGCCTTCAGTACCACCAAACAGGTAATCTCTAACTCCACACCTTACTAATGCGACATATCTTTTCATCTCCCCTCCCTCTCTTTATCTTACATTCCATTACCACATCCTCCTCTTAGGTAACAAAAAGACTGAATCTCTTCCATCCCCACCTTAACTCCACCGTTCTTCCTCTTTCACCTTCCTCTCACCTTCCTGTCTCCTCTCCTTCACCTTCCTCCTGCTCCTAACCTCCCTCCACTTCCCAAACACGCAGGCTCTTCATCAGGGCGCCGTAAGACCAACGCTCGCCTGCCGCCAACAGTCCTCGCACCCCAGGGACAGATGTGACTAGTCTGGTTCCAGGGAAGTTCCAGAGATTTAACCTTGACTCACTCCCAGCATGCGTCGAGTTGGCTGACCCCGCGCTGCTTCTCGTGGGGGGTGGTTGGCGGGGCGGGGGCGAGGCAGGGGCGTGTGGGAGGTCATGGAGTGGATTTAAGGTGGGGTGTGTGTTGGTGTGATGGTGGAGGGGTTATTGTTGCGGTAGGAATGTAAGAATGTTTGGAGTGGTGGTGGTGGGGAATTGGTAGGGGGGTGTTATTGAGTCCCCTCCCCACACATTCTCTCTCTCTCTCTCTCTCTCTCTCTCTCTCTCTCTCTCTCTCTCTCTCTCTCTCGTGGGTGCCAGATGACACGCTTCCTCCAGGCGTCTTGCTCCCAACCGGCAGGCAGGCAACGCTCTCTCTCCACTCCTCCCCCATCTCTCTCTCTCTCTCTCTCTCTCTCTCTCTCTCTCTCTCTCTCTCTCTCTCTCTGATCTCGGTATTCCTTTCTTTCAGATTCCATTCATAAGTTTATTAATGTAATTTCTTGGTTTACAAATAAGTTTCACCCTCGTAATTTGTATTTTTATTGCAATATTGTATAGTTTTTATGGTAGTGAGTTTCTAATTAAATTTTGTGCTCTTCTTCTTGTTCTTTTTCTTTCTTCCTCCTCCTCCTCCTCCTCCTCCTCCTCCTTCTTCTTCTTCTTCTTCTTCTTCTTCTTCTTCTTCTTCTTCTTCTTCTTCTTCTTCTTCTTCTTCCTCATTTTATTGTTGTTGTTGTTGTTGTTGTTGTTGTTGTTGTTGTTGTTGTTGTTGTTGTTGTTGTTGTTCTTCTTCTTCTTCCTTGCTCAGACTTCTCATATAATAGAATAGAAACCTTCTCTGGCTTTATTTACTTTCAACCTTCTAGAAATGCTTCATATTTACGTCCAGTGGTGTTGCTTCTTTTGGCGGGATTTCATTATCTTTTTTGTTCCTCTTCTGCTGTTGTTGTTCTCTAGTCTTCGTTGCTCCTCCCTAAATATTTTTCCTCATTTAATACTCTCCCCGGATTTTCCTTGTTTGCTTTCCTCTTTTTTTTTTTTGTTTCTTTTCCGCCTCTCTTCTCTTTGCTGATCTCTCTTCATCCTCCTTTCCTGCTTTCCCCTCTTAAAATTCTTCTTCGTTCCCATTCATCCTTCCACTCGTGCTTGTTTCCTGTCTGGTTTACCTTTCACATACTATTCTCATTCGCACCTTATCTGCAACTGTCCTTCCTGTTTCCTTTCATGCTACATAGATTAACTCCTTATTCTTATTCTGCTCATTCCCTTTCTTTTTGTTCTTGTCTTTTATTCGCATTTCCTTTCGTATTGTATAGTTTCTTTTCGCTTGGTATCTTTTTTTTTCTCTAATTTTTGTTTTCTCCTTTCTGTTTTCTCCTTTTTGTTATCTTCATTAAGTTTCTCTCACGTTGCTGTTTTACGCTTTTTCTTTTCTTATCCCTTTTCTTTTGTTCTCTTCTTCCTTCTTATTCCTATTTTTCTTCTTTTCTTCTAATCCTCCTTCGAGTTTTGCTGTATAAACTAATCTTCCTTCTTTTTCTTGTTCTTTTTCTTTTACTCTTTCCTTTCATCCTCCTTTTCTCGCTTCTCACTCTTCTCTTTCTCCTCTTCAACCTCATCCTTAGAATTCTTCTCATAACTATTCTTCCTTCCTCCTTGTTTTCCTTACCCTCCTCTTCCTTCTTCTCCACATCCTCTCCTTTCTAACTCCTCCTCCTCCTCCTCCTCCTCCTCCTCCTCCTTAGAATTTCTCTCCCGGCAAGGTATAAACTACTCTTCCTTCCTCCCTGGGTTCCTTTCCTGTTCTCCCTCCCTCCTTCCTTCCTCCATCCCTCCCTCCTTGACTTCCCCCATTCCCTTCCTACCTCCCTCCCTCTTCCGCCTCCTGCCAGCTGACTTGCTCCTCGGGGCGATCAGACACAAATACTACTTACTACGACTTTTTGCTGGTATAGGGTCACTTTTTTCAGGTCACCTCTGCGCTCTGGCCACAGTCACCTGTCTGTAAGGGTCGAGGCGATGGTGGTGGTGGTGGTGGTGATGGTGGTGATGGTGGTGTGGTGGTGATGGTGGTTGTGGTGGTGATGGTGGTGTGATTGTCTTGAGGGTTTTAAGATTTGGTGGTGGTATGGAGTGATTCAGTGGTGAGGTAAGGTTTGGATGTTTTGTGGTGGTGCTGGTGGTGGTGGTAGTGGTAGTGGTGGTGGTGGTTAGCATGGTGAAAGGCTACATGTGGTTGTGGTAGCATTTTTTTTTCCTCTGTCAAAAGGTTTGCCTCAGTATGTTGCAAAATAGTGTGTGTGTGTGTGTGTGTGTGTGTGTGTGTGTGTGTGTGTGTGTGTGTGTGTGTGTGTGAGTGTGAGTGCGTTAAAATCCTCTCCTTATATCCATCAACTTGCATTATAAATATATGAATACATGCATGCAGCCTTGTGTTTGTGTCTATATATACCACGTGTGTAGGAGGAAGGTGAGGTGGAGAACTGTGTAACGCTGGACTCGACTGGACTGGGCTGGGCGAGGCGAGGCAAGGAAGGCGAGGCAGTAGAAGTGTGATTGCCGAGATGGATTTTGACGCAATTAGTCCTAACCACAGCCAAACCTTGACTGACCAAAAGCGGGGCCGAGACACGAGAAGATGGTAATCACACGTCGCCTCCTGGCTGTCTCGCTGGCCGCCCTGAGGAGAGGCGCTGAGTACCTGAGGTGTGATACGAAGATTAGCAGGAGACGCGAGGAATCAATGCAGGATGTCTAGCTAATGACCGAGTGTCCAGAAGGGTGGATGAAAGGACGTGTGTTGTGG
>NC_059289.1:7179336-7199336 GCF_017591435.1 Portunus trituberculatus | reverse complement strand
ACTCCTCTCTAAAAGCGAAATATTAATAACAAGATAATTAGAACCTCTTTTCAACACCATACACACCTCTCAAAAGACGAAACCTTAGGAATATAAGAATCAGAGCCTTTTTTCAACACCACACACACGGAATCAACTCCTTAAAAAAAAAAAAAAGACGATACCTCAAGAACAAGAGAATCAGAACTTCTTTTCACCCCCACACAAACAGAATCGACTCCTCCTAAAGATACCAAACCTCTTTACTACTGATCTTTGCCGGACAGGATTCGATAAATGGCCAAGATTCGGATGAGTGGTTCCTTCTTTATGGGAGAGAAAGAGAGAAAGAGACAGAGAAAGAGAGAGAGAGACATATAATCTGCATTTCCCGGAGGTGTCCCTTGTGCCGTGGGAAGGAGGAGCGACACAGGAAGACATGATGCAACCCTCCCTCGGGATAAGGAAGTCAAGGGTGATGAAGGGAAGGAGGGAGGGGCGAAGAAGGGAGGAAGGAAGAGCATGAGTGTGGGAAAATGTGGTGACGTTAGGAGGGAGGAATTATTGGAGCGAAAGATGGATAGGGTGAGAGACAGAGGGAGAGAGAGACAGGGAGAGTTGAGGGGAAGGAAGGAGAGACAAAAAGGAAGGAAGGAAGAGGTGAGGACGTAAAAAGTGAATCGCATGTAATTGACGGAAGCTAAACGAGAGAGAGAGAGAGAGAGAGAGAGAGAGAGAGAGAGAGAGAGAGAGAGAGAGAGAGAGAGAGAGAGAGAGAGAGAGAGAGGAGACTGCAACATCACCGCCACATTATCTTCAAATTAGCTGTTTCCTTTGCACGCACGAAATGACCAATGAAAGGAGATATGCAGCCTTCATTTTCATTCCCTCATAACCTCTACTCTTCCTCCACCTCCTCCTCCTCCTCCTCCTCCTCCTCCTCCTCCTCCTCCTCCTCCTCCTCCTCCTCTTCACTCGTCTCCTCTTCATATAATTTTTCTCCCCTGTCTCTTGAATCATCATCATCATGCTCAATGTCTTTCTCTTGTGTTTTATTCCTCTCGTGTTGATTTCCTCTCCATCCTTCTTATCTATTCTCGTCACAGCCTTCTATCTCTCTCTCTCTCTCTCTCTCTCTCTCTCTCTCTCTCTCTCTCTCTCTCTCTCTCTCTCTCTCTCTCTCTCTCTCTCTCTCTCTCTCTCTCTCTCTCTCTGTCTCTCTCTCTCTCTCAACATACTTTACACTCCAATCATTCTTTTCTTACCTTTCCGCGGATGATCTCTCTTGACACTAACCAGGCTTTTTCCCGGGGTGGGCCAGTCATGCTCCCTGTGCTCCTCCACCCATCCTCCTTCCTCCTCTGGCCAGCATCTGACAAGTAAGAGAAGAGGTGAGGAGATGCTTGCCACCCACTCCTCTCTTCCTAAATCTTACCTGTCCTTCTTACTCTTTTGCCTCCTCATATGTCTCCTTCACAGTCTGTTTCATCAATCTTCCTTCTCGCTCCTCCTTTCTCTTGTTCACGCCCGTCATGTGTGGGTGAGTTGCTGTAGTGATGTAGTGGAAGACGAGTTGGTGTGTGTGTGTGTGTGTGTGTGTGTGTGTGTGTGTGTGTGTGTGTGTGTGTGGGTGAGTGGGTGGGTGGGTTTCTTTTCCAATCGTTCTTCACTGTTTAATAATTTTCTGAAAGGTGCGAGTCAATTTCGTGCTATTTATTCTCTTTCAATTTTCTCTGTCAATCTTATATACATTTTTTTTTTTTTGCGAAATTTGCATTTTTCTGCCTGATATTAAAATGGTTGTTCTAAATTTTTCTCTCTCTCTCTTTAGATTTTTTCCGGTTTTTACATTCATCTTCTCTTGAACATGAATTAGACTTGTTATGACCAATACATGTGCTGCTATTTGTACCTTCTCTTGTATTCCTTTCTATATGTTGCCTTTTCTTATTTGTTGTGTATTAGGTCAATATCTTACCTGAACATTCAGCATTCATTACACGGCAGCACGTCACAGCAGCGGGCTTGTGAATGACGAGATAATCCAGAGCAGTGTGTCAGTATATTCACAAACTGCCTTCATATTGTCGGCCTCGAACGTTTTACTCCGCTGCCTTTGAGGAATTTCCCTTTAAAGTACATAATTGATACTTCCACATAACCCTCCACTTACCGATGTATTCACAGACTGCCTTCATATTAGCAACTTCTCAAACCTGCATAAATGTTTTAGTCTGATAAATTTGAGGAATTTTCCTTTAAAGTACATAATTGATACTTACACGCAGATTTTCTCTAAAGCTTTATTGTATTATTTTTTTTACTCGCATATTTCCTTGGGCGTTAACTGATTGTCTTTATCATCCAGTGATTCCGCCTGTCCTTAATGTCAGCATGGAAGTGACACTAGCTATTAAAAACAACGCATTGCTCTATTCCTTATCTAATGTTGCCTTCTTGATCTCATTTAGCTATCACTTAATACCAACACTCATCATTAGCAACCATTAATTTCCATGCGCCACAAACAACACTAAATCACAAACAATACTAAATCAAATGCTATCTTAGACTCTCTTCTGGATCTCACTCTCCCTTCCCTTTCCATTACTAGTTAGCATCCGTCACCAGTGCATTCATTCTACCGTTGTTTGACAGTCACTAACACTATTACCTTTTAACAACCTCGTATGCCTCCTGTCAGTGTTCCTCATCTAGGACAGCTGTCAGGATTTTAACTCGGTCAGCAAACTTCCAGGAGTAACAACCAGCGTTAAGATTGTCCGTCAGATCGGTTGATGTATAAGAGGAATGTTATTATAAGCCTTGTGGAGTCCTGCTGTTCACTCCTAGTCAGTCTCCAGGCCAGGCAGTGTCGTCTTAGCGTTCTAATCACCGTGATGGAAGGAAGGCTCCACGCTCATTTCTCGTCACTAATTGCCTCCCGGGTGTCAGGGCTGTGTTGTAACTCTGTGGTGAGGAGAGCCAAAGGTTGTTTTAGTGGTGGTGGTGGTGGTGTTGTGGTGATAGTGATAGTAATAGTGGCAGTGGTGATGGTGGTGGTGGTAGATATTATTGAAGTGTATTAGTAGTGTTGGGGTTAGTGATGGTAAAGGTTGTAATGTTGGTGTTAGAAGGATAAAAGTAATAGTAGTAGTAGTAGTAGTAGTAGTAGTAGTAGTAGTAGTAGTAGTAGTAATAGTACATTAATAGTAGTAGTAGTAGTAGTAGTAATAGTAGCAACATAAATATATTATAGATAAATGCGTAAGCAAACAATAACGGTCCTTTACCCCAAAAATCGAAAATTTAACAACAACAACAACAACAACAATAACAAAAACAACACTCATAAGAAAAAGAACAACAACAACAACAACAACAACAACAACAACATCAATAACAAAAACAACACTCATAAGAAAAAGAACAACAACAACAACAACAACAACGAACGAAACAGCAAACCCAACATACAAATCAAACTTCCTATGAAAGAAAAAAAAAAAAAAAACAGACGGAAGAATAAAAAAATCAAGTTAAAATAAAAACAGAAAAAAAGGAGAGCGACAATAATTAATACTTAGAATAATGCGGGGGAGAAATTAACGATAAGGAAGGTGGTATCTGTTGGAGCGTAAGTCTTGCGTGCAACATTAAGAAGGCGAGGCAAGTAATTTATACAGGAGTGTGTGGAGGAGTTCGCTTATTAATTAACAGAGGAGGAGGACTGATGTGCCAATAAAGTGGATGCCGGCCGTGATAAGGAGAGAGAGAGAGAGAGAGAGAGAGAGAGAGAGAGAGAGAGAGAGAGAGGAGAGGGGAAAGGACATATATCATTCGAGATTACATAATTACATACTGTGAATCTGTTAATCTACAGTAAGGGTATTTGTTAAACTACATAATTATATTCCACTGCGAGAAAACTACAGATGGGAGAACAGGGTAGAATGGAGGAGTGAGACAGACAGACACACAGACACCCAGACAGACAGACAGACAGATTAACAGACACACATACTGAAAGACAGAAAGATCGAAGAAAGAGACAAACGGCTCTAAACAAAGACAAATAAACAGATTAATAGAAGGACAGACACAGAAAGGCAGTTTACCACAGAAACAGACAGACAAACAAAGACAAACAGACAACCAAGTAGACAGATGAACAGACAGGCAGAGAGACAGACAGACAGACAGAAAGATAGACAGATAGACAGGCAGACAGACTGACAGACAGGCAGGCAGACAAACAGAAAGATAGACAGACAGACAGGCAGACAGACAGACAGACAGACAAAGCATGCAGGAAGAACAGGGAAGGAAGGGGAAGTTGACAGACAGAAGAGGAAGGATAAAGTGAAGGAGTAATGGAGAGGAATTGTCCTTGATCCTTGGCCTTTCCTTCCCCCGACCACTTCCTTCCTTCACCTCCTCCTCCTTCCTCCATCCTCCTCCTCCTACTCCTTCTTAAATTACGAAGGATTAAGTTGATGGTTCTTTTGAGTTTGAGTGACCGCTTTCTCTCATTTTCTCTCCCCTATCCCCTTCCCTTCCCTCCAGTGCTCTCCCCTTCCCTCCCCTACCCTTCCCTTCCATCCCGGGCTGCCCTTTTAGAATAGTGTACCATAAAAAAGTGATACCCACCAAATGACACGATTCTCTTCTGGTGTAAATCAATAAAAGCCTTCAAGAGAACTAAAGGACAGGTGTTCATTGAGGCTTTGTTATAGTTTGTGGTGTTTCTGTATTCCCGTTTTCTTTGATATCTTTTTTTTCTCGGATTTCTTCTCCTTTCTTGTGTTTTGTTTTAACATTTTTTTTTATTTAACCCTGTCTCTCTCTCTCTCTCTCTCTCTCTCTCTCTCTCTCTCTCTCTCTCTCTCTCTCTCTCTCTCTCTCTCTCTCTGTTATATTTTGGATCTTTTTCTATATTTTTTCTTTGTCTTCTAAGTCTCTCCACATTTCTGTCCCATTGTTTTCTTCTTTTTCTTCTTTTCTACGTCATTTTCACTCAAGGGTTATTTTCTTTTCTTGTCAGTTTTGTCGCGTCTTTTGTAGTTGCTGTTCGCCTTCTCTTCTTCCTCCCCCTCGTCCCCCTCCTCCTCCTCGTCCTCCTTCATCATAAAAGCTTTACAACTCTCTTCCTCCATCACATCACTCACAAAACACTATCAAACTCAAACCTTTCTATTTCCATTTTTTAGTCAATTTCTTCCTGTCCTGCTCTTTATGATATTCTGTCTTTAATTATCAGCCTGTTCTCTTTGACTGATTAGTTTGATGCTTAACTTTCTCATTTTGATCAGTTTTTGTTATATTGGTGTGTGTGTGTCAGTGTGTGTGTGTGTCTGTGTGTGTCTGTGTGTGTGTGTGTGTGCGATGGATGTTTCGACGTCTCTCTTTGCTTAGCTCGAGTGAGAATTTGAGGTTGATATGTAAAGATGAGGCGGAAGAATGTATTAGTGTTATCAGGTGTCTTTCTTTAACTAGTCCTATCCTTCTCTTTCCTTCCTTCTTTACTCATGTTTCTATCTACTCGTTCATGTATTGGGAACTTCTTTTTTTCCTGTGTGTGTGTGTGTGTGTGTGTGTGTGTGTGTGTGTGTGTGTGTGTGTGTGTGTGTGTGTGTGTGTGTGTGTGTGTGTGTGTGTGTGTGTGTATTCTCTTTATATCTTTCTTCATGTGTAGATAAATGAAAAAACGAATGCATATCTATCTATTTGGCTGTTCTTTCAGTCTGTCTGGTTATCTCTCTCTCTCTCTCTCTCTCTCTCTCTCTCTCTCTCTCTCTCTCTCTCTCTCTCTCTCTCTCTCTCTCTCTCTCTCTCTCTCTCTCTCTCTCTCTCTCTCTCTCTCTCTCTCTCTCTCTCTCTCTCTCTCTCTCTCTCTCTCTCTCTCTCTCTCTCTCTCACACACACACACACACACACACACACACACACACACACACACACACACACACACACACACACAGAGTTACTTACATTACAAAGGGCACAGATGAAGAGTGAGAAACAAAGGGTCTGGTAATGGTCCTTGTTTATGGTGACAGTTGGCAGCAAGTAAATCCAGCAGAGATAAACTAAAAGAGAAACAAAAACAGGCAATTACTAACGAAGGTACGAGACATAAATATAGAAGTGTTGTTATGAGGCAAGCAAACAAACACGTAAAGAAGCGTGTACAGAAGATAGAAGAAGGAAAGGTGAAGTTACATACAGTCGTGTTTTTTGTAGACATTTGTGGAGGTTGACTAAGAATGGCCGGTAAATGGACAGGCACTGAAATTATGTAGATGTGGAAATAGGAAGAGGAGAAATGGACGCCCAGTGGAAAGGTAATTTGAATTAGACAAAGTTTAAAAAAAGAGAGAAATTATCGTTGACTTAAGGTATGGTAAATAGAAAGGCAGTTTTGAATAAGGGAGAAGTTTCCGATAGTTAGACAAAACAGGTGAATGTAACCGTGGAAATAGAAAAGAAAATGGACAACAAAGCATACAGAATAATAGAAATAGAAAGAAAATTTGAAGATAAAAGACAGATAATAAAAAATAATGACAGTAACAGAAATAAACTGAGACATGGAAGGAATGGACACGTAATGAAACAAGACACTCAGGCAAATAAAGACACAGATAGACCGGAAACAAACAGACATACAAACGAACAGACAGACAATCAAATACACAGACAGACATTGAAATTAAAAAATCAATAAACAGATATAAACAAAACAAAACTACAATACCATGCAAGGCTTAAAACTACAAACAAATAGACAAACACTCTAAAACTCAGACAAGTGTGAAATCAACAGGAGTATGAACAGGTAATACACATGAGAGAGAGAGAGAGAGAGAGAGAGAGAGAGAGAGAGAGAGAGAGAGAGAGAGAGAGAGAGAGAGAGAGAGAGAGAGAGAGAGAGAGAGAGAGAGAGAGAGACAAAACACGGGAAAAAATAATGAGCAAGGAAGCAAGGAGAAGGAGGAGGCGGAGCAGGGGGAGGCACAGAAAGGAGGAGGAGGAGGAGGAGTAGCTACCTTCACGTCGCCTCTCATGCCCCGCGCTGACGAGAACATGATATGAATATTAATCAGAAGTAGAATGTCGTCCGTCAGTTGTGGATTTAGTATTTTTCTCTCCTCATTATAATATGTATCGCGACACGCTTCATCAGCCGCCCTCCTCCTCCTCCTCTTCCTCCTCTCAAGATACATTTTTCTTTATCTCTCTCTCTCTCTCTCTCTCTCTCTCTCTCTCTCTCTCTCTCTCTCTCTCTCTCTCTCTCTCTCTTTACCTTTAAGTTACATCAGAATATTGATGTCCTAGTCTATGTGAAGGAATTTAGTCGTTTTTAAAAGTCTTAATATTAAGTAGTGCCTGATGTCTTATTTGTTATTCTTCTTTATATTTTTACTCTTCTTACTTCTGGTGTCTGGTTGTGTGTGTATTGCGTGAGCTGCTTTACAAATGTGTGTGTGTGTGTGTGTGTGTGTGTGTGTGTGTGTGTGTGTGTGTGTGTGTGTGTGTGTGTGTGTGTGTGTGTGTGTGTGTGTGTGTGTGTGTGTGTGTGTGTGTGAGCGCGCGCGTGCGTGTGCGCCTCTCAAGGTGAGATGAGTATAAGACCCCTGTAACGAGGTAAGAATGGCTGTATAGTGCTGAGGTGGGCGGGACAGTGTGAGCGTGTATGGTTTGGCGGGCGGGATGAGGGGGGCGGAGGTAAACTGATAAGGCAGGGTGGTAGTGAAGGGTTGGGATGGGGCGGGACGTTGTGGGCTGAGTGGGGAGGGGTGAGGTGAATGGGCGGGGCAGTGGTGAAGGTTGTCGCTGGCTGAGTGGCATGAGTGGAGGAATGATGGGACGTGTGGCAGGGTGCTGGGATGCAGGCGTGAGGGTGAGTTTGGGGCGAGAGGGCGTCGGGGAGTCAGGGCGTCAGGGCGTAAGGGTGGGGCAGCGGAGACAGGGTCAGCCACTTCACCTCCAGATTATTGGGGGAGGAGTCGCTGGTCTTATTTGGGTTAGGTGAGAGCAGTGGATCGGTTGTTCCCCGACGCCCATTATCACGCCAGGAAAACAATCAGAGCGGGGCTGCAGGGGATTGCTTTGTCTCTACTCCTGCATAAAAAAGTGTTTATGTTTTTTTTTGTGCCAAGATTGAGACCTTCAAGTAATGTATTGCCTGAGTTTTTTTTTCGTCGTCAGATTAAAAAAAAGAATGCGATGATTTTGGAACGCTGCTGTTTGACAGTTCATAAATACATTTTACCAGAATGAAATGTCAGTGTTTAGTTTTCAGATGGACAGTGATCTCTGTCTTCACAGGGAGAGAGGGAAGATCGGGACTCCCCGGGACAGGCGAGACAATTCTCAGAGGCAGAAAAATGAAACCACCACGGTCGCCCTTCTCCGACTCGTCCTCAGTCTCTTTAGCATATTCCCGCGGCGCCCGCTGGCCCGTCCCGCCGTGGCTCACACTGTTTCAGACTTCTGAGTTATGGGAGATAAATACGATCAATTTGGACACTTCCTGACGGCCTGAAAATCAATAATGACGGAGTGTGGGAGCCGCGGCGCTAATGGCCAGCCGTCGGCGGCCACCCTTGCCCGGCGCTACATACATCAGGGCAGCGTGAAAGGCCCTAAAATCAAAGATGACTTAGTGCATATGAACCGCGGGCAGCGCCGTCCTCTGGCCGAGGCCAATATAGCAATTTTGCTGTTAATAGGAAGAACAAAATGTGATACGGAGCTGGATGCCCATGAACATATTACTGCCATATTGAATTGCCAGATTTGTGGCCCAGGAATCAAGTTACGTAAAGGCGCCTTTTCTTATATTTTCTTGATTGAACGAGCTATTTATCCCTCTGGTAACTCGTCTTGTATTATATAAATTCGTTAGCGCAGAAAGCATCCCCTGCCCTCAGGCGCGCCGTGTATCACAGCGACAGTCGCCGGGAGTCACCATAACGTGCAGTACAATATTACCGCCGCGGGACAGAATCGGTGACAGAGTGTCTTCTTTTTCTAAGAGGAACGTAACAGGCTCTTTTCCTGCCATGCCAGACACACCTGTTACGGCGCGATGGATGGATCACGCAAACCTCAGCCAAGCTTCACCGCAGAGGGCGCGGCGCCAATTAATGCACGGGATGGGCCACGCCGCGCCGGGCCGCTCTGCGCCGAAGCGGCTCCACTGATCAGAATGTGAATTACCGGATGAAGGTGTGTTAATTAATGGCCGCAATCAGGATTGGCATGACTAATCAGGGAAGTACCGGCCAGGGTGTACGGTGTGTCGTAGCGGCAGTGCACCTAGCCGGCCAGTCTGCGGGCACATCGCGGCGGGGTCTTCACCCTCGGGTGGTCGCCTCGCTGCTGCAGGTCAATTGTCGCCTCGTAGTGCTGGAGGCGTCGCGCTCTGTGCCAGCACATCGCGGCTCCTCAGTCCTCGCAGCCTCAGGGAGCGCCACGTCCTACAGTACCACGCCGGTGTCTGGGAAAGAACCACTACATGAAGCAAGTTTCTTTGTGGAACATTGGTGATGCTTCTATCAACCGTTGGTGTCTATGTAAGACATTTCCAGTGCCTTTGTTTATCGATAACAGAAACATGACGCACGTGCCTCTCCATTATCACCATACAAAGCGATAACAGTTTGAAAAACTTACCCAGCAACCAAAAATTCATCTCCAATTAGCGACTGTTTGTTCCGCTTAAAGATTGCGCGTGAAGGTTGCTCCATGGTTGGAGCGAGCCATGCTGTCCTTCCTCTCGTGTGTAATGGAGAGAGATTCGTTCCCATCCAGGGTAATTGGGGTGATAGAGTAGTAATGGGTGTTGTATGCTAATGTGACAACCACTCCATTAATTGGTGGGGCTGGAGCGGCCGCCGCTTGGAGGCCATGGTGACGATGAGTGATGGCGGGCACACGGGGCTCGGGGCTGTGGGACGGGGCGATAGGCCGCGGCGAAGGGTGAGCCAAGCGGAAGAATAATAAGAGGAGGGAGGAAGGAAGAGAAAAAGGAGTTTTTGGATGCTACAAGGTGGTCTGAGTAGAGGAAAGGTGGTGGTGGTGGTAGTGGTGGCGGAGGGGGTGTCAGTGGTAGTAATGGTGGTAGTGCTGAGAGGAAGTGTGTATTTCCGTGGCCTCAAAACTCTGATAGTTGTCCTTTAAACACAACAAAAATAATCTCTTTACAACTCATGTCGTTCTTTGTATATAGTTTATGTATCTACTGCTTTATCTCCGGCCTTATTTTTTTCTCTTTTCCTCTCTTCTCTCTCTCCCCGTATCCTCATATTTCTGCGTTTATCTCCCATCATCTCACCTTTGTACTCTTACTCATCACTGTTTTCCTCCTCCGTACCATCACTGTCAGCGGCATTATTATCATTGCTACAATTTCCACAATTATCATCACCACCACCACCACCACCACACTACAGCACTTCTTTCACTCGTCTCGCTCCAGGAAGCACGAGGGCCGCGCCACAAGCTATCAGCGCAGCGTCAAACTTGCTTCACGCTCATTACCGAGAGAGTAGCGCGATGACACCTGTGCGGCTTATTACCCTTCCTGAGGCTTAGAGTGAGGGAGTGCGGCGGGGCTGGGCTGGGCGGGGCGGGGCTGGGATGGACGGCAAGCGTGACCAACCACCCGTGACCGCCTAAGACCGGCAGGCGAGCAAGACATGAACTAATGAAGGCAAGAAGTGCAATTAAGGCCTTTGTGTTGTGCAGGGTGCGGGGATGCCACGAGAGAGGTCTCCGTCCGGCACTTTGCTAATCTATTTTTTCTAACTATTCATTTTCACCTCCGGAATTGCAATATTGATAGCCGAGGAATGCCTAAGTCTCCTCCACTTGTGAATGTGAGCCATGTTATAGATCTTACCGCGTTCAGGAAGGTACTAATACACTTTGAACAGTTGTTATAAATTTCGCAATTTTTTTAGTCTAGATTTCATAGTAACAGTACAGTCTAGTGAGGGCCAACAAATACGCTGCTGTCTGTTCATTCTTTGTGTTCTTTCGTCTCCTGGTGGTTAAGAAGGTCGGTTTTGGCAGTCACAGATCTGTTTTTCTCTGTCCTGTTTTCAAATTGTAGGTTTTATTGTTATTTTTTTCTACTTATCTTATTTTTCTAACACAAGTGCCTGCTTTTTCCTCAGTCTTAGATCTTTTTCCAGTAGTAGTAGTAGTAGTAGTAGTAGTAGTAGTAGTAGTAGTAGTAGTAGTAATAGTAGTAGTAGTAGTAGTAGTAGTAGTAGTAGTAGTAGTAATAGTAGTAGTTGTAGTAGTAGTAGTACCAATAGTAGTAGTAATTGTAGTAATAATAATAGTAATAGTAGTAGTAATAGTAGTAGAAGCAGGAGAAGGAGGAGGAGGAGGAGTGTTTAGTATTCTTTTCATTCTAATTTTTCGATATTCTTTTGGTTTTGGCTGGTATGTTCTTCCGTATCTTAAGTATACCTCGACTCTTCCCAATTCACTACACTAAGACCTTATTCCTACCTTTTCACTACAAATTCCCCCACTACTCCTTTCACAAATCCTGAAAAATCTCCCCACTCAACACACACACACACACACACACACACACACACACACACACACACACACACACACACACACACACACACACACACATTTCTTCCTCCCTCCTTCTCACCCTCCTCTCACAAATCCACCTTCATTTCTTCCCTCCTAGTTCCTACTTCTAAACACTCAATTTCTTACGCACATTTCCTTCCAATACTCAAACTTGACATCTTCCTCATTTAACTTGTGCATCTTCATCCTCCTCCTTCTCTTTCTGTCTCCCCTTGTGCACGAGAAATATTAACACATCAACTCGCAAATTCACAATGGAGTTTAGGTCTTGCAGTGTGGTTGTGAGGGCCGAGACATTGAGGAGATTGGACACGGGGGGGAGAGAGGCAGTGTAGGTTATAATGAGAGGCGACGGGCAGTGGAATGTTGAAGATAAGAGATGGAGATAAGATGAAACTTGCTCTGTGATGATGGTTTGCTTGCGGTGATGGTGATTATGGTGGTGGTGGTGGTGGTGGTGGTGGTGGTGGTGGTGGTGATACAGTTGTAATGGAGAGAGAGATAGATAGATAGATAGATAGAGATAGAGAGAGAGAGAGAGAGAGAGAGAGAGAGAGAGAGAGAGAGAGAGAGAGAGAGAGAGAGAGAGAGAGAGAGAGAAAAAAAAATGTTAATGAAATCAGTTAAGATACAGACACTTGTCACACATACACACACACACACACACACACACACACACACACACACACACACACACACACACACACACACACACACACACACACACACACACACACACACACACACACAGCCAATTATTTTTCCAGAATCATAATTAATCCATCCTTGTATTAATTTTAATGAATGCATTCTGATTATTGACGTTCAGTTTTTATCGCTTACTCATAATTACGATAATACTGCCAAGCATTATCTCGCGTCCCCTCATGACTCTCTCTCTCTCTCTCTCTCTCTCTCTCTCTCTCTCTCTCTCTCTCTCTCTCTCTCTCTCTCTCTCTCTCTCTCTCTCTCTCTCTCTCTCTCTCTCTATCTGACCTCTGACCTCACATTAATAGCTTTCGAGAGACACGTATTGGTCAAAACTCAAGCTTTTTCTTCACTTTTTTTCTACTTCCTCCTCCTTCTCCTCCTCCTCCGCACCGGTAAGGCACCTCGCACAGCCTGAGGGGGAGGTGGGTCTCTCCTTCCTCCTCCCTCCTCCACGCCTCTAACGCACTTGTCCTTTCCTTTCCCTCCATACATCCCTCCCCGTTCCCTCCCTCACTCTTCCCTCCCTCTCATCCCTTCACCTATCCGTACCCCTTCCTCTTCGCTAATTACTGCCTGACTTATTAACTTTCCCTCCTCCTCCTCCTTCCCCCTCTACCCCTTCTCTTCTTCCTCCTCCTCCTCCTCGTATTCCTCCCTCAAACCAGTAACTCACCAATCTCGGGTCGTTATTAATGCACCACTTAAAGACCCCAAATTAAATTAAACTCATTTCACGCTGCATTTTCAGTAACCATGAGGAATTTCTAAATTGATAAAGACTCCCTTAAGGAACATAAATTGCGAATCATTTTCCTATCTGAATATTCGCCCCGAAGTCCCCGTGTGGGTCACTTCGGCTCCGTTCAGCTCGGTTCTCTCGGTTTCGGCTCGGCTCTGCTCGGGTTGGGTCGCCTCGGCCGGTATAGTGAGGGTGGGGATCGTAAATAGCATGGCTAAGAACCGTAATTAATCCAATTTTACGCCGCATATCCAGTGGCTACAAGCAACTTCTAAACGGATAAACACGGACTAGGGCGTTATAAATCTGAAGAGGACCTCGCTGGGCGCCTCTACCCTCCCATCTTGACTTAATTGCTGGATCCAAGTTTCCAGAGCCATATCTCACCGTGATCCGTTCCAGTCTGCATATTCGGAGGATCCAGGAACCATTTATGATTCCCTCTCTCTCCCTCTCCCTCTCCCTCTCTTCCTCTCGGTGCGATACCTGGCCGAGGGAGAGGGAGGAGCGGAGGAGAGGCGAGGCAGGGAGGCTGGGGTGAATTAAATCAGGGTCTTCAATGGTGGGGATTTCGGTGTCCAAGTGTGGATAATTGTTTTGAGTGGTTGTGTGGAGGAGGGGAAGGAGGAGGGGGATAGAGGGATAGAAGACTAGGGGACAGAGGGTTGAAAGAACAGAATTTAGAGAAGAGTTACGTGTGGGAGAGGAAGGAGAGGGTTTGAACAGGAAGTGAGAGGGACGGATGGTTAGTGTCATTCTCCCCGTCACTCTTATTGTTGTGTCTGTCATTCGCCATTCTCTCTCTCTCTCTCTCTCTCTCTCTCTCTCTCTCTCTCTCTCTCTCTCTCTCTCTCTCTCTCTCTCTCTCTCTCTCTCTCTCTCTCTCTCTCTCTCTCTCTCTCTCTCTCTCTCTCTCTCTCTCTCTCTCTCTCTCTCTCTCTCTCTCTCTCTCTCTCTCTCTCTCTCTCTCTCTCTCTCTCTCTCTCTCTCTCTCTCTCTCTCTCTCTCTCTCTCTCTCTCTCTCTCTCTCTCTCTCTCTCTCTCTCTCTCTCTCTCTCTCTCTCTCTCTCTCTCTCTCTCTCTCTCTCTCTCTCTCTCTCTCTCTCTCTCTCTCTCTCTCTCTCTCTCTCTCTCTCTCTCTCTCTCTCTCTCTCTCTCTCTCTCTCTCTCTCTCTCTCTCTCTCTCTCTCTCTCTCTCTCTCTCTCTCTCTCTCTCTCTCTCTCTCTCTCTCTCTCTCTCTCTCTCTCTCTCTCTCTCTCTCTCTCTCTCTCTCTCTCTCTCTCTCTCTCTCTCTCTCTCTCTCTCTCTCTCTCTCTCTCTCTCTCTCTCTCTCTCTCTCTCTCTCTCTCTCTCTCTCTCTCTCTCTCTCTCTCTCTCTCTCTCTCTCTCTCTCTCTCTCTCTCTCTCTCTCTCTCTCTCTCTCTCTCTCTCTCTCTCAAGCCAGGTCAGAGGAGGGTGCAGGCGTCTAGTGTTGTTGTTTGCGTGTTGTTGAGGGTCGCGTCGCCGCTGCAGGCTGTCTGTGCGAGGCAGTGCAGCGCCGAGGACGTCTTCCCACACTTTCTTTCCTAATCTCACGGAGTTTCACTGTGTGGCGATGCTCCCTCCCGCAGCCCGGCTGTCCTCCCTCTCTCCCACCAATAATTGTCTCGTCATCTCGAGGTGCAGGTCGTGGAGCAAGACTTGTTCGTGGCCTGCGGGGCGTGGGTCAGCCTGCAGCGTGGGCCAGTAGTGTCCCCGCCCCGGAGACCATCAGTCCAGGCAACCATTCATCACGGGTCGTAAATGAGGCACCGCCCTCCTCCTAGCCCTCTTTCCACTCCTCCCTTCCCCTTCAGGTCCGACCTCCCCACCTCTCTCCTCTGGACAGCGACAGCCGCGCCCTTGCAATCACGGCACCACCTGTCTCGGGATTGCCCGCCGCGTTTCATTGTCTCTCCCGGAATCATTAAAGACAACGTCTGGTTTCTCTATTTCGTTTTGTTTCTTTCTTTATAAAAACCTTTGCTTTAGTCTGCTCGTTACTCTCTGCCGTCGGTTAACTTAAAGAGTTTTGCTCAGCCATTTTAGGTCAAAAAGCCATTTGTCAACGCCGCGACGGGGCAGTCCGTCAGCGGGAGACGCTCCATTAGGCGCCACCATGTAATCGTGGCCCGCTGACGGTCCTCCCGTGCAACCCTACCGTGATGGACGTCATCATCACCTCTCCCCACCAGCCCCCGCCCCGATCCCCATCCCGCCCTCCGCGCAGCGACCCGGGAAACGGCCCGTTCCATGATCTGCAGGAGGCCCTATTTGCTTGCTGGGCCCTGTGGTGCACACTGTCCCCCTTCCCTCACCACCACCACCACCGCCGCGTCCTGACAGTGCCTGTGTGCCTGAAAGGATGCTCCATCCGCCTGTCTCCGGCAGACCGTGGTGGGCATCTGGCATCACGGTGACCTCAAGTGCCTCAAGGTTGATTAAATACGTGTTTTCCATATATATATATATATTGTAGCTCAAAATCGTAGGCTAGGTCATGATGGCGGCGAGCCAGGGAGGCCTTGGGTCAATCTGGGAGTGTCTACTGCACCAAAGACCATGCCAGCTTATCACGCCCCCGAGCGCCGTCTGGCCTTTGCTCCGCCAGCTGCCCACAGGGCACTTCTCACGTCCTCTTGCGCAGTAAACCTGCAGGGCCGAGGCTTACTTGCTTGAGTTTCTAATTCATTATGTTCTACACATTGCAGCGGCGTTGGTCTGGCAACATCGTTAAGTGAATGTAAAGTAGCAATATTTAGCATCAAAATGCCCATTAGTTCCATTTACGGTAAGTCCAATAATTATAGCGGAACACGGACTGTCTCCGTCGCGGGTCGGCCACAGCCCGAGGTTTGGACCCGCGCCGTATTAGGGCCGCCAGCACTTAGGTCTTCCTGGCGTCGTCTGGCCTCATCTGAAATGGTAAATAGCTGTGTAGTAATAATGACGTCAACACTGTAACTTCCTTGTGCGAGATCACCGCTGCCCGCGGCGCCGCGCCTCGCCCCACCACTCGACTCCCGCCTGTGGCGCCGTGACTCGGAGTAATCTTCCCTGAAAAAAAAAAATGTAAGCAGTGTTATGTAAGATTCATGTATTTATATCCATTTTGCCGCCATAATATCACTGTTTAGTGAAGGGAATGTGAATGTACGTGAGAGAGAGCGACAGGAATGCAGTGATGACAGCTCGGCCTGAGACACAGCCGGGAGGCGGTGGAGGCAAGCGGGGCTGGATACCACTGGATAAATCAGTGCCGAAAGCCAGGCTGCGGCGGGAGGCCATCTGCTGCTCCTAGCGCAGCCTGACACAGGAAAAAAGTTGCACGTCAAGCACGAGTAATGGATGCCGCAGCTGCAATATCAGCGGCCCCAAGACAGCGCTGCGCTGCATCCCTGCGGCTGCCCGGAGGAGCGCAGTCCCCAGGGGACAGCCAATGTTTGAGACAAGCGAAAAGGAGCACCAGTGGCGAGAATGCTCATATAAACAGAGTCACCTTGGCTGATGGAGGCTGTGGCGGCGATGGCAGCCGGGGGGGCAGCAGCCATCTGGCAGCCGACACCCGCACTGGCCTAGTAACGCTCGCCCCGCCCCGCCCCGTCCCGCCCCGCCCCGGCTAGGCCTCACAGTGTAGGGCTGATAGTTCACGAGACTGTTGACCTCCCCGCCCCTCGCGCACAGCTCTGAACTACCACAGCATGTCCAGTACTGCCCCGAGCAGCTCCATGTGCCCCGACCCGCCGCGGGCGTCCCCTCAGGCCAGCGCCATGTGGGAACCGCGCGGCCTGACCAGCTCTCTCGACCCTTGCGCCCAGGCATTGCCCGCTCCATGGCAGTCTCAGCCCAGCCTTGTGCCACGACCCGTTGCCCCAGGGAGGCACTGGCAGGGACAGATGGGCGGCAGACACCAGCTACGACACGTGCCTCGGACTGTCTCCCCCCAAACGCTGCCCTTCCCTCCCACTTCCTCCTTGCGCCGGCCCTCTGCCGGACCACCCGAGGCTCCAGCCTGCAGGAGACTACGTGTCCGATAACATATTAAGCTTCCGAATGTTCTTTGTCCTGAGGTGTGGGTGGGACGAAGGGCGCAGGTAAGGTGGGGAGGAAGTTGTTCATCGCAACAGGAAGCTATGTGGAGGTTTTCGGATGTGTGTGTGTGTGTGTGTATGTGCGTGTGTGTTTTTTTTTTTGTGTGTGTGTGTGTGTGTGTGTGTGTGTGTGTGTGTGTGTGTGTGTGTGTGTGTGTGTGTGTGTGTGTGTGTGTGTGTGTGTGTGTGTGTGTGTGTGTGTGTGTGTGAATATACTTACTTATATACATAAGTGCATCCGCGTGCCTCACCTCATGATAATCACCCTGAGGGGCATCAAATCCGGACCGTCTGTAGATACCGCACCTTAAATGGGAGTAACTTGGCCGGCAACACACACACACACACACACACACACACACACACACACACACACACACACACACACACACACACACACACACACACACACACACACACACACACACACATACACACAAACCACAAACACACACGCACGCTCTTTCCACTCGACTACAATTATGTTTTGGAATGAAGTCATGCGAGTGGAGGTGCGGGCGGAGAGGGTGGGCGCGGGGGCGGCAGGAGCGGGCTGAGCTACAACACACATACACACAAGACAATCTGGTCAATCGTGTGCCTTGTGGGTGTCCGGCGCTACTGAGGCCGCGGTGTCCTGCTCCCGCGCCTCGCATAGAAAGTAAGTTGCTTAATTAACCGGCCACCAGGCAGACACCCCGACCCGTTATCGAGAGAGAGAGAGAGAGAGAGAGAGAGAGAGAGAGAGATTTAAACAATTTGAGCTTCTAAATACTTCAAAATGTTTCTCGTTTTCAGTATTTACTCATTCCAGTCTGCATTTCATTTGATTCGTGTTTCGTAAGTGCCAGAGAGAGAGAGAGAGAGAGAGAGAGTGGGTGGTTCTCTGAAGTGTCCAAGGTTTACATAGAGTGGATCGTTTAATTATACGCATTAAACTGGAGGTGGGCAGAGGCTTGGATCCATTACTCACCTTAACCCACCGTGGCGCAGTCCCTCACGCGTCCCCCGCTGGGCCGTCTTTGGACACGGGAACGGGGACTGAACTGACCCTAATGGTGTCCTCTTAAGAGAGTCCTGCACCATCTTTCCCCCCCTGGAGGCGTCCGTAAGGGAGAAAAGAGTACCCGTATCCGTAGCGTGAGGCTTCCCCTGATGGTGCCGATACGGTTTTTATGGTGTTAGTGTCTCTGTGGCGCGTCCTTCCTGCTGGAGCGAATCCGAATGACTGCTTCCTTAACGCCTAAAGCTCGCTGGTGCAGGAAATTTTGGGGAAGGAGCTTGAATTAGAGTAAAGGAGGATACAAATGAATTTCTCTCTATGAAAGTATTGTGGAAATATATCGAGGAATGGCGAGAAACGAGAACTTAGGTAAATCTCTCTCTATGAAAAGATTGTGGAAATATATCAAGGGTTGGCAAGAAATAAGGTTATAAATAAATTTCTTTCTCTATGATAAGACCGTGAATGTATACCGAGTTTGTAGTTGCAAATCTAAATGAATCTATTAATGAAAAAAATAAGAAAAAAATAGAAAAACCAATGAGGAACAAGAAATGAATAAGAACATCCATTTCACAACGTCTGATAACCGAAACCCAAACAAAAACAACCGGAAAAACTACAAAACTGAAACACAAACACAGGACAATGAAGAAAACACATTAAGACATTGGAGGAGATTTAGAAGTATCCCAGGAAGTCTTCGAGAACACCTGACTTTCTCATTACTCTTCCTATCGGCTTTCAAATGCTTCCCTCTCGTCTTCCTTGTGTTTCGCGTCGGTCTGCGTGGGTGAATGTGACGAGGAGGCAGATGAGTAGCCTTCGCAATGAACAGACGAGGGAAGGAGGGGGAGAGAGGGAAGTCAGAGGCAAAAGAAGGGAAAAAACAGAGAGGGGAGAGGAGAGGAGAGGGGTGAGAGGGAGAGAGGTGAGAGGGGGGGAGAGGAAACAGGGACAGTCGCCCACGGGTACTGCCGGTTGCCATCTGGTAAACCTCAGTGTTGTTGGATTATTCTCCCCCTTCCCCACCCCTCCCCACCTCTTCCCATCTCTTACTCTCTCCAACACCTCCCCCTCCTCCACACCTGCACCTCTTACTCTTCTCCCTGACGCCACCTGCCCCCTCCCCTGACCCTTGCCCCTTCCTCTCTCCCCCTCTCCTACTCTCCCTCGTCATGACACCCCTTCTCCCTTTCCCGATCCCCCCCTCTCCCCATCCGTCAGCATCCACTCATGATCACTCAAGGTTCCTCCCATGATGCTCTTCCCTCCCTCTCCCTCTCTCTCTCTCTCCCTCTCCACAGCTATTATGAGTACCTCCATTCCCCTCCATCCCCCTCTCTTCTTTCCACATCATCCCTATAACATGCTTACCCACCTTCCTTTTCTCCTCCTCCTCCTACTTCTCCTTCTCCTTCTCCTTCTCCTTCTCCTTCTCCTCCTCTCCTCCTCCTTCTCCTTCTCCTTCTCCTTCTCCTTCTCCTTCTTCTTCTCCTCCTCCTCCTCCTCCTCCTCCTCCTCCTCCTCCTCCTCCTCCTCCTCCTCCTCCTCCTCCTCCTCCTCCTCCTCCTCCTCCTCCTCCTCCTCCTCCTCCTCCTCCTCCTCCTCCTCCTCCTCCTCCTCTTCCTTGAATTTTGTTTTTATCTCTTCCTCATAGAATCTGCAAAGGTAGTATAGTCGTATAGCTTATTTAGGTTCAGTAGGTCAGTTACTGTGTGTTCCTTCCTTTGTATTCCTTTATATTCCTCCTCCTCCTCCTCCTCCTCCTGTTTCAGTTCTTCTCTACCTTTGTTATTTATCACAATTTTGCGAAATAGATGAGAGAGA
>NC_059289.1:7126836-7174336 GCF_017591435.1 Portunus trituberculatus | reverse complement strand
AGGTGTCATCGAATATCTAGTTAAGCTTTTTAGTAATTATAGCTTTTGGTGAGTAGCATTGCCGAGGGTTGCTGAAAATAGTGTTACATGTGCCAATAGCAGTCAGAGAGAGAGAGAGAGAGAGAGAGAGAGAGAGAGAGAGCTGCGGAGCTAGACACCCAAAAACACATGCAAACAGACAAACAAACTAATTCTGCTCACTCGTCCCCCTGTTCTCGCAGCACACGGACAGACGCCTGCAGCAGCCTAGGGGACGGACCGCGCCTCACACTGCCGGCTGGACGTGTGTCTCGGGTACTCGTGTGTCACCTTACACAGTTACTCTTGTGGGTGTCCGTCTCCCTTGACATGCACACTTCTCGCTTTCATTGCTCCTCCGCATGTACAATTTCTCCTCCCTACTTTGCTGACCGGCTGGTGGGCGAAGTTTTCCCCCACAAGTCAACCTGTCAAGCAGAGAGAAGTGGTTTGACCAGATTCCAAATAGCCGATGTTTCTGTAGCATTTTGCATTACCTTCGCCCACCCCGCCGTGCCTGCCTCGCCCTGGCCGCTCCACCGTGGCCGCCCCGCTTACCCGTGTATCATTTAGCTGCTTTCCGTAACCTGAACTTGGATTCCTAGGGTGTTAAATTAACTCGCAACCTCGTGATAGTCGCCCGCATAAAGATGTCAAGCAACCCATGATCCAGTTATCTTTTCACAGCTCCCGCCAGCACCGTAGAGCCTCGTCGCGCGCACACATGGCTGCCACACTTGATTGCCCAATTACAGGTGTAGAGGAATGAATCTGACGAGTTTAAAACTGCTGCTCAAGGTGGCCCGACTTGCTGCTGCCCCGCCCCTACCCACCCAGCCCCGCCCGGATCCGCCCCACCCCACCCGTCCCAGCATCTCCGCTAGGCTACCTTTGTGTTCCATTAGACTTTACAACGAGGAGAAATTACTTACGGCCTGTTTGAGTTGATAATTTCTCCCCGGCTCGCGTGTGCTTACATTGGCGCCCCGGGTGACAGTGGCTGCGGCGAGTGTTGGTGCTGGCAGCTGCAGCGTGGTGGTGAGTGTGAGCCATTACGTTCAAGGCCGAGGAAATCATACGCAGGCAATTATGAGTCACTGTAAGACGCATAATTTGTAGCAAGGACTGGCGGGAGGGACCAGACAGTACTGGAAGGTACTGGCGACTGTACTAACTCCCTCTCCAGTTCGTATGTCTTCCGATTTCCATTTATATGAAGGAAAGACGTCATCTTCCCATGGTTCGGTTGCGAAAGGCTAGTAATTCACAGCGATATCAGTGTCATTATACCGTTCCCGCAGCGCCACAGTGAAAGCCGCAGCGATAGTGGTCAGCATTAACAGCTGGCAATGCGATATGTCAACACAGCGCTGCGAGGTTCTCAGTGCTGAGGAGGCGTGCAATCAGCAGGTTCAAAGGAGGAGCAGTGTCGAAGATAAGAGCATTTGTAAAGAATGGCTCAACATTACATCGCATTCACCAGATAAAGAGACTAGAGACCACGTGTGTGAGAGAGAGAAGGAGGAACAGAAAGACAAGGAAGTTGAGACTAATATATTGACTCCACCCTTGATAACAATTCCTAGCGAGCACCACAGGAAGGACGAGCCTCAGACGTGGCCGCCTTTCACAATTAACACCTGCCGGATCATGAACTAATGACGCTGATAATGACGCGGGACAGTTCGCCTATTACAACAATCCTCGTGGGAAACACAACGAGGAAAATGTCCCACACCAACCAAAGCCACACGCGTACTGTACACTGTCCTCGCGTACCATATACTGTCCTCGCTGCTGCCACATTACCAATTCCAATTCCCTGAGTATCAAGTCCGTACCGAGATCTTGTTATGCATCGGATCGGCAGCAGAGAGACACGTCCCCGCCTCTCCATAGTGTTGCCGTGCGTCTCCCTGCCTCCTCCCGTGCATGTTAAGACCAGCGTACTATTCTTGACTTTATTAGCGCTATCAATCCCTCTAGCCTTTGTTGTTTATAAGAATGGAGGAAGGATTGGTGCAAATGCTGATAAGCTTGAAAAAGAGAGAGAGGGGAGTAAGGGAACTAAAGGCCAGCTACCTCCCAGCATATCTGTCTTTATCTGTGTGTTGTCAGTGATCTCTGGTTTACGAGTATGCCTGCACCTTTTTTCTCTCTCTAGTCCCCAGTATTTTCTTCGTTATCTTGTTCAAGTTTATGGCGGCGGTTTAACATTTCTATTTGCATGGACGAGAAATTTAGTGCGTGAACCTGGAACAGTAATTCGTTGAGTTTTCTGGTTCGACTCCACCGTCACCTGACACCTTGGCTTCACCTCAGCAAGTTCCCACAGGTGTGCCTCGCTTCGTCAGATAACGTACACCATGCTTAGCTAGTCAGTCAGTCAGTCAGCCAGTCAGTCAGTCAGTCAGTCAGTCGGTTTGTCTTTATCTATTTACTTGTCTCCAGCATCCCAGTGTATGTGAATCTCTCTCTCTCTCTCTCTCTCTCTCTCTCTCTCTCTCTCTCTCTCTCTCTCTCTCTCTCTCTCTCTCTCTCTCTCTCTCTCTCTCTCTCTCTCTCTCTCTCTCTCTCTCTCTCTCTCTCTCTCTCTCTCTCTCTCTCTCTCTCTCTCTCTCTCTCTCTCTCTCTCTCTCTCTCTCTCTCTCTCTCTCTCTCTCTCTCTCTCTCTCTCTCTCTCTCTCTCTCTCACCAGGCATGCATGTTGAAAATGTTAACAATTATTTTATTGAAGGCTCACTCAACCTTTAACACCGCCAGTGGAGCGAGACAGAAAAAAAAAACACACACACACACACACACACACGTACACACGTACACACGTCCCATAACTCTTCCAACGCTTCACCACAACAAATCAGTCCCTTTCTCTCTCTTTCTCTCTCCTCTCTCCTTCCTTCCCTGGTGAGGTAGGAGGGACAGGTGAGTCTCAGGTGTTAATTTACGGTCACACGGGCACACGCGGGCGGCATGCGTAAGGACAGAGGCTGGAGAAATTTATGTGCTCGTCTAGCAGAGGCACGGAGGAGATTCTTTGCCTGCTATTTGCATACGAACCGACAGACGCCGCCATCACCACGAGCCGAGACTGTGAAGGGCCTGAAGTGGTGGTATTTGGAGTCCCTTGGCACTGCGGTGGACGGTATACGCTAGTCAGGTTATACTTTAGGACAGGTAGGCTCGTTTGTGCTTATAGGCTTCAGTGTTTGGTGCTCGAGACATTTAGTACTCTAATCACTTGCTCCTAAAAATGTGTATAGAGTCAGACGTTCAGATTGCAGGCTTCGTGATGGCAGTGCTACCCACACACACTAATATAATGATCACCAAACTCTACTTCTAATTGTTCAACATCCACTCAGCCACTCAACTACCTCCAGTCCACTCGGTGCTAGGAATGGTAGTAATAGTAGAAGTAGTAGTAGTAGTAGTAGTAGTAGTCTAAGTAATGTAGTAGTAGTAGTAGTAGTAGTAGTAGTAGTAGTAGTAGTAGTAGTAGTAGTAGTAGTAGTAGTAGTAGTAATAGTACAGCAATCAATAATAACAAAAAACAGTAAAAGCATCAACTACTATCACTATATACCACCATGTCCATCACCACCACTACCACTACTACTACTACCACAATCAACAACACACATCCATCATTACTACTTGCAAACACTAAAGAACATCCCTTATTCTAAACAATGTGACTAAACTACAACGCTTTACACGCTCTGCATCAAATCTTATCCCTGAACACTCCACTTCCTGCCCTCTCCTTTCCCTAGTATAACTCACACTAACACACAAACCACCAAGACACACTCACCACGCTGACTTATACTACAGTGCAACCTTTCTCTTCACCAGCCAGCCTCGTATCTCTTCTTACAATCAGAATTTGTCTTACTTAAACTTGGAGAGTGGAGCCATTTAGGTATTCATGAATTTAGAGAGAGAGAGAGAGAGAGAGAGAGAGAGAGAGAGAGAGAGAGAGAGAGAGAGAGAGAGAGAGAGAGAGAGAAGGGAAAAAAGAAAAAAATGGAGCCAGTCAGCCACGTTCATCATGCCATTACTCAAGCTTTTACGTACTAGATCTTCTAATCTTCGTCTTTTTTTCTCTCTTTTCCTTATCTTCCTACATTTCTTCTTCTTTTCCTCCATTTCCTTTTCCTCTTCGTCTTTTTCTTTGTTGCTGCTGCAGTTATTTTTTTTTTGTCATCTTTCTACTTTTCTTTTTGTTTATTCTCTTCCATTTCCTGTTTTGTCTTATTTTTTCTCTCTTCCTACTTTTGTTCTTGTATCTCCTTCATTTCCTACTTCTTTTCGTTTTCTATTTCCTTTTTCTCCCTCCTCTTCATATTTTCTTTTTTTCTTTCCTCTTTCTCCTTTTCGTTTCTCCCTCGTCCTCCTCCTTCTCATCCTCCTCCTCCTCCTCCTCCTCCTTGTCCTCTTATTTGTCCTCCTCCTCCTTCTCTCCTCCTTCCCTCCTCCTTCCCTCCTCCTTGTCCTCCTTCTCCTCCTCCTCCTTGTCCTCCTCCACCTTTTCCTCTTCCTCCTCCTCCTCCTTGTCCTCCTCCTCCTTTTCCTCTTCTTCCTCCTCCTCCTCCTCCTTGTTCTCCCCCTCCTCTTCCTCCTCCTCCGTCACAATTCCTAGCCTCCCCGGAACACCCGCTGTTTACCCTCGAAACCTGATATTTATGATGCACCGTGCTGGTAACTTAGTGCCTCGGCGAACCTTCCTCTCACCTGCAATCTTCTCGTACCACCTTGGAACACACACACACACACACACACACACACACACACACACACACACACACACACACACACACAAATAGATATGTAGTTTTATTGGTCATAGCTTTTAGAATTGCTGTGAAATTAAATCGCTTCTCATAGTATCATAAGAAATACAAAAGTCAGAATAGCTTTTAAGACCAAGCCAGTGCAACAATAACACTCGATGGACAGATAACAATACACAAAACGTCTCTATTAACATTGTCTTACTTGTGAACTTCTAAAAGCTAACAAAAATAACACTTAATAACAAACCACTGGACCGTAAAACATTAAGGTATTAAAACACAAGGCATTATAAAACGAAATTCTGTGTGTGTGTGTGTGTGTGTGTGTGTGTGTGTGTGTGTGTGTGTGTGTGTGTGTGTGTAAGGCTAGTGAGAGCAGCCCTTCGTCAGCCCGGCGCCTCCCTGACATTGCATACGAGTATATTAAGAGCGCCACATCATCACTTACTTGTGGTGTAATCTTATGCCCAACGTCACACCGCCCGCCCATTAGTACGGCAGTGTTTTATACAGCGAGACACGGCTATTGCAGGATGTGTTCTCTTCCTCCTCCTCCTCCTCCTCCTTCTCCTCCTCCTCCTCCTCCTCCTCCTCCTCCTCCTCCTCCTCCTCCTCCTCCTTTGATTCTTCCTTTCCCTCTTCTTGTTTTTATCCACTTCACAATCCAAGACTTAAGTGGGATTTTCTTGGACATAGTGGTGTTAGTATTATTTTTATTATTAGTAGTAGTAGTAGTAGTAGTAGGATAGAAGTAGGAGTAGTTGTAGTAGTCGTAGTAGTAGTAGTAAAAAAAGAAGCAGTAGGAGTAGGAGTAGTTGTAGTAGTAGTAGTAGTAGTAGTAGTAGTAGTAGTAGTAGTAGTAGTAGTAATAGTAGTAGTAGTAGTAGTAGTAATAATAGTAGTAGTAGTAGTAGTAGTAGTAGTAGTAGTAGTAGTAGTAGTAGTAGTAGTAGCAATAGTATATCTTCCCTTAAAATGTAAAACAAATAAGAGTCATTTGATTTACAGCACCAATTTTTTAATCTGTGTGCGATTAAGAGGTGTGTGTGTGTGTGTGTGTGTGTGTGTGTGTGTGTGTGTGTGTGTGTGTGTGTGTGTGTGTGTGTGTGTGTGTGTGTGTGTGTCTGTGTGTGTGTATCTGTGTGTCTGTGTGTGCATGTGTTTGGTGGGGGGGAGGAATACAAGGTGGGGGAGTGAGTGTGGACAGTCTACATTTTGAGAACCGTTAGTACGTACATTATCTCTCTCTCTCTCTCTCTCTCTCTCTCTCTCTCTCTCTCTCTCTCTCTCGTCGGGTCAGGACAAAGGTGGAGGGCGAGCGGGTGGCCAGTTATTAAAGGTTTTTATCGCTTATCTCAGCCATCAAAGCGGGCGGGAGTGAGACCAGAGAGACCACCCAGAGGAGGAGGTGGACTGTGTAGGCGGCGGAAAAGGTACCATTATGCGAGTACCTGCCTATGGAGAGAGAGAGAGAGAGAGAGAGAGAGAGAGAGAGAGAGAGAGAGAGAGAGAGTGAGTTTGTAATGCAAGTTATTTTTAAAGTGTGTTGTTGGTTAGCTTAGTACGTTTGTATTGTATCTATTACTGTTGTGTTCGCTTTATTTTCTTTTTTTTTTTCTTTTTCTTCTTCTTCTTCTTCTTCTTCTTCTTCTTCTTCTTCTTCTTCTTCTTCTTCTTCTTCTTTTCCTTTTCCTTTTCTGTTTCTTTTTCTCTTCTTTTCTTTTCTTTTTCTTTTTCTTATCATTATTATTGTTATTATTATTTTTACTATTATTTTCATTATTATTATTATTATTATTATTATTATTATTTCCTCTTTTCTTTTTTTTTTTTCGTCGCCTTCTTATGCACTTAATTCTTTAAATCTCCATTATATTATGTTTCGGCTTTTTTTTGTTCCAGTTCTCATTTATATTTAGTTCACAGTTCTCCACAGCACTCATTATCAATTATCATTCTACATACCACACACTCTGACTCTCTTAATTCCACTTTTTAATTCCTGTTCTGCATTCCACTCATCCAGTCCACATATAACCCTCTTTCAATTCCACTTATAGTTCCTTTATAGTCCAGTCTTTGCTTCCTACTTTGCATTCTTCCTTGCATTGTACATTCAACTTCCTTCTTAATGTCAATAGTTGTCGTTACGTGCAGGTCTCTTCTCAGTCTATTCCTCTGCCTTATCCCTACTCCCTCACGTCTCGCTTCCCTCTCTTCTTCACTTGTCCCGTTACTTTCTTACCTAACCGAGAAGAAACGCTGAGGATTCTACCCCTCTGAGTATGAAAACGTGAAGGGAACGGTAGCAGGGGTGTTTGAAACGAAAGCACCTTCTGTACTGTAGGTATAGCCTGTCTACTCTAAAAGGGCTCCTAGATTTTAAAACATATTGTAGCTTATTGATAACGTAATTGATTTGATGTGAATATTACTTGTTTTCTGTCGATCAACGCACTTATTGCAAGGTACAGTGGAACCATGCGTGCTTTGGGGTTCGAGGGGTCTCCAAGCGCATGGGTTCGAATCCTGTCCACGGTCCGAGTGTAGGTTGGGCTTCCTCACTCGGGGCAACGGTTTCCTAGCGGGTGGACTTTGAGATAGGAGGTACCCCAAAAAGTATCCCCTTTAGCCCATAAATTCCCGTGAAAACCCCACATGGTATAAAAAAAAAAAAGGGATAGCTCACGGTTTTCCTCAAGATCTGACAATCATGTATTCCCTGGGACACCATTCAAACTGAGACGCAGGAGCCACTTTAGTGTAGACGGACTATAGCAATCCTGTGGTGGTGTGAGGCTGTGGGGATGAAATACTCTGTGTTATCTGAAAGGAGTGGTGCCGTGGTTTCTTGATGGTGTGGAAGATGTTATACTTGGCTACCGCTGGTGTTCATGTTTCTAGGGAGGGAACAAGTTTGGTTATAATAATTAGATGTAGTCGCCACTCTTCCTATTTGAAAGATAATGAAGCGAAAATTAATTACAGGAGCAATAGCAGGAGGAGGAGGAGGAGGAGGAGGAGGAGGAAAGGTACGTTCTGTTTTAATTAATCAAACGATTTTCTTTCCATTATACACCAAACATTAGAAAAAGCACAAATGAATCCAAGACCGTTTGCCAATTATCCCGTTAACACAAAAAGAAAAACGGAGAGAGAGAGAGAGAGAGAGAGAGAGAGAGAGAGAGAGAGAGAGAGAGAGAGAGAGAGAGAGAGAGAGAGAGAGAGTAAAAAATGCTCCACCTTTCATGACGTGGGTGCATTTTTAGCATCGTATTTCGGAGACCTGCTTTCCTTGAGGGCAGACGTGGAGCGAGACACAAAAAAAAGAAACAAAAGGGGAAAAGATTTAGTGGTAGTAAGAACAGGAAGGGGAGAACGAAGTGAGAAGAAGAGGAGAAGAAGAAGGAGGAGGAGGAGGAGACACAGGGCAACAGGAGACGATAGCCAAGATACAGAGTCAGAGTTTACGAGGAACTGTCACCGTAAGCCGCGTGTGTTGTTGATGTGTGAGTGCAGAGGAATCTTTCGTCTAATTATCTCCTCGTTCTTCGTTGTTTTTTTCTCAGTACGTGATTATGAGAGGTGATATCTTAGTCCTCACCCCCAGGCCGGCGGAGCGTTCCCCTGACAGCCTGCACCGGGGAGGGAGAAAAAACCTCATGATGATAATTGAATAAATGCAAATATACAAAAGTGTAATCATAAAGTAAATAAGTTAATCCACAAGTATGAGTCCAACTGTCTGTTTTTGTTGTTGTGTTTGGCGTTTGGTAAAGAATCTACGTGTAAAAATTATATTCGTATTGTCATAAAGTCTACACGTACAAGAGAACTCGTCACTGAACAAATTGAAACACACAAAACTGTAACCATAAAGAACTTTGTTTACTCACAAGTATTAAATCATATACTTTTTTACTGCTGTTTTACTTTTATTGTTGATGTCGCCTGAGATAACGGATTCCTTAACAAGAAAACACAAGACAATTTTATTAATCCAAATATGTAGAATTATAATCATAAAATAAAGTATTCAATATTAAAACATGAAGTCTGTTCCTTTTTTAGCTTTTTAAACTGATAGTCGCCTGAGAGATAAATAGAAAAAAAATGCAATAACTCTAACAAACACGATAATTCAATTAAAACAAACGCACAACGGTATAATCATAAAGCTAGCAATGAAGAGCAAACAATAAATTCAATTCTTCTTTACTCTTTTTTTCTAACTGACCGTCAAGAAAAAAAAAGTTAAAATCTACCTACACTTGTCTTTTCTTTATGCACAAGGAGAAATGGTGGAAAAGTGAGCACGTGTCCTCGCGCCCACGCCCTGTAAACACAGTGACAGAGACAAATATATGGACAGACAAGCAGGAAAACAGGCAGACGACGCCACGTAGGAGGAAATATTCTGTTTTTTTTTATCAATGTGCTTTAAATTGTCCATCTAATTGTGGCTTGACGACATTGTGCGGTAATGAATGTCAAGCTTCCTCGTGTGTGTATGTGTGTGTATGTGTGTGTGTGTGTGTGTGTGTGTGTGTGTGTGTGTGTGTGTGTGTGTGTGTGTGTGTGTGTGTGGTGTGTGTGTGCGTGTGTGTGGAGAGAGGAGAGAGAGAGAGAGAGAGAGAGAGAGAGAGAGAGAGAGAGAGAGAGAGAGAGAGAGAGAGAGAGAGAGAGAGAGAGAGAGAGAGAGAGAGAGAGAGAGAGAGAGAGAGAGAGAGTGTGTATGTGTGTGCGTGTATGTGTGTGTATGTGTTTATTTCACTGACAAGAAAAACACGGGCAAAAAAGATACACAGACAAAATGAAAGAAACAGACAGACAGACAGACAGACAGACAGACAGACAGGAAGAAAGAAAAGACACACAGACAAAAATCAAATAAGAAAAAAACATGAAATAGTGAAAAAAAAAATAGATAGTGAGAGGTAATCTAAGGAAATTACTGAGACAAGGAAGAGCAGATTCATACACATTCGATTTCTACTTCTCCCTTACCTGACCATAAAAAGAGAAATAAGAAAAAAATATCAACAAAAACACTACCATCACAACAACAACAACAACAACAACAACAACAACAACAACAACAACAACAACAACAACACAGCAAAGAAGATGAATACGAGAGTGGTGGTGGTGTTGGTGGTGGTGGTAATGGTGGTGGTGGTAGTTTGCTAGGCCTAAATTACTCTACGACTTGCCCAGGGTAGACCTACTGTGTTTCCTGGATAGGCTGTGCAGGGGTGGGCAGGGTGGGCAGGGTGGGCAGGGTAGGCATTCTTAAGGGGGAGAATGGTGGGTAGGTGGGAGGAGGGCAGAGCTTAACCACTGTAATAGCACCTAGAACAATCTTACCTTTCTCTCTCTCTCTCTCTCTCTCTCTCTCTCTCTCTCTCTCTCTCTCTCTCTCTCTCTCTCTCTCTCTCTCTCTCTCTCTCTCTCTCTCTCTCTCTCTCTCTCTCTCTCTCTCTCTCTCTCTCTCTCTCTCTCTCTCTCTCTCTCTCTCTCTCTCTCTCTCTCTCTCTCTCTCTCTCTCTCTCTTCCAATCACAGACATTATTATTTTAATCTTGCATGACACGCACGCAAAACAAACACACACACACACACACACACACACACACACACACACACACACACACACACACACACACACACAGAGAGAGAGAGAGAGAGGAAAATGTTGAAGGCATTGTTACAGAAGATGATTTTATTGTTTTTATTCCGTCCAAAGTTGTAATTTTGTGTTCAGCCTTAATAAAATCTCGCCACATGATTATTGTTATTAATCTATGTCTTTACTTTCGTTCTTCCTGTAATTGTTGCTATCTTGTTTTTTTGGGGGGTGTTTTATTTCCTTTTTTTTATTGTTATTATTTTGACCACGATGTCTTGAGTAGCTTGAGACGAGACGAGATGTGTTTGCTGAAAGAAGTTGTAGCAAAAGGAAAATGTCTATGTTTATTTGTCATTTCATTCATTTTTCCATCTATTGTATCTAATTCCACTCACGTAACGTATATTATGTTTTTTTTTCGGGAGGCAATAAATCTCGTTTTTTCTTCGTTTACTTTATGATACTGTTATATTTATCTTACAAACTTCATATATCATGTTATTATTTATATATTTCTTATTTATAAATTGTTTTTTAGTTACGTTATTAGTGAGAGAGAGAGAGAGAGAGAGAGAGAGAGAGAGAGAGAGTATATCCAGGAAGATTTCAGAAGCTCTCGGAAGTGTAGCTCATAAATTACCTGTGAATAACGCAATTAACACAGGTAAGGGAAACCAGGACTCATTTGCATATTATCTTTTACCTTCGTCATCTTGTTACCTTTCATTTTCTCCCTCGTCATTCCGTATTCACATCTGGAGGCTCTCTCTCTCTCTCTCTCTCTCTCTCTCTCTCTCTCTCTCTCTCTCTCTCTCTCTCTCTCTCTCTCTCTCTCTCTCTCTCTCTCTCTCTCTCTCTCTCTCTCTCTCTCTCTCTCTCTCTCTCTCTCTCTCTCTCTCTCTCTCTCTCTCTCTCTCTCTCTCTCTCTCTCTCTCTCTCTCTCTCTCTCTCTCTCTCTCTCTCTCTCTCTCTCTCTCTCTCTCTCTCTCTCTCTCTCTCTCTCTCTCTCTCTCTCTCTCTCTCTCTCTCTCTCTCTCTCTCTCTCTCTCTCTCTCTCTCTCTCTCTCTCTCTCTCTCTCTCTCTCTCTCTCTCTCTCTCTCTCTCTCTCTCTCTCTCTCTCTCTCTCTCTCTCTCTCTCTCTCTCTCTCTCTCTCTCTCTCTCTCTCTCTCTCTCTCTCTCTCTCTCTCTCTCTCTCTCTCTCTCTCTCTCTCTCTCTCTCTCTCTCTCTCTCTCTCTCTCTCTCTCTCTCTCTCTCTCTCTCTCTCTCTCTCTCTCTCTCTCTCTCTCTCTCTCTCTCTCTCTCTCTCTCTCTCTCTCTCTCTCTCTCTCTCTCTCTCTCTCTCTCTCTCTCTCTCTCTCTCTCTCTCTCTCTCTCTCTCTCTCTCTCTCTCTCTCTCTCTCTCTCTCTCTCTCTCTCTCTCTCTCTCTCTCTCTCTCTCTCTCTCTCTCTCTCTCTCTCTCTCTCTCTCTCTCTCTCTCTCTCTCTCTCTCTCTCTCTCTCTCTCTCTCTCTCTCTCTCTCTTCCGGTCGTAAGGAAACAGAAGCTAACCTGCGCTGAGATGGAAACGATGATAGGGTACCTTTCCTCCTCCTCCTCCTCCTCCTCGTCCTCCTCCTCCTCCTCCTCCTTCTCCTCCTTTCCTCTAGTCTTTTTCGTTTTTTTGTTTTGGCGCCATATTTCTTTCTCCTCTAGTATTTTTTGCATTATTACCTTCATTTTTCTTCCTCATTTCTTCTTTAGTCTTATTTTCCTCTCCTTTCCCTTCCTCATTTTTCAGTCCTCTTTTTTTTTCGTTTCTAGTGTTCTTTTTTTCATATTTTTCCTAATTTTCTATTTGCAGTTATCTCCTTCATTTCCTGTTCCTCTTTCTTCTTCTCTTTCTCTTTTCCATTTTTTTTATGACATTATTCTCTAAATCGATTTCTTCTTTTATATTAGTAAGTCATTTGATTGATTTTCTCTCTTCTCTCGTCTCACCAAGCTCAAGTACGATAATATCAACAGAGAGTACGATTCTACTTAACTGTTTGGCACGTGGCGGCCTTTCTCTCTCCCTCTGCTTCTCCCTCTCCCTTCCTCTCTTTTTCTCTCCTCGCGTGGCCATTTCCTGTCGTTATATATAGTTTGAGGTTCGTTTATTTTTATGGCTTGTTTTATTATCTTTCTTACAGTTCACTTGATCCGGTGTTGTGTAAGGTCATTTGTCAGCAACTTTCCGTCTTTGCAACAGGACAGATAGTAAAGGAGTTTTTGTAAGAGCAGATATATTGTGCATTGTCTCATTTACCATCAACAGGCCTTCTTAAACTCTTTTTTTTTTTTATTTAAACTATCAGACAGATACGGGTGATGTACAGTAATTTGGTTCGTTGCTTAAGATACATTTGTCCTTTTCAACTGTCTTAAAGCTTTTCATGTACATTTTGACCTCGTTCGTAGCCTTGTAGCCTCTCTCTCTCTCTCTCTCTCTCTCTCTCTCTCTCTCTCTCTCTCTCTCTCTCTCTCTCTCTCTCTCTCTCTCTCTCTCTCTCTCTCTCTCTCTCTCTCTCTGAAGATCTGCAAGGAATGGAGAAAATATTGCAGGATACATTATTACCAGTGTCTGAGTTTCCCCTTCTACTTTCCCTCACTCACTTGTCTCATCCTCGTGAAGCTCAGAGTATTTATGTCCAAACTCTGGCATCACATTTTCTTATTCTGAACGTCTTGGAGTCCTGAAAACTCGAACCCTTATCTTTACTCTTGCTTGTTTTTCTTGCTTGTATAAATCTTCTTTGCTTATTTTCCTGCATTCAGACCCCGTGCCATATTCTCTCTCTCACTTCTCAATTAATTTTTTTCTTCATCCTTTATAACCGTAGCGCCTTCTATCAAGTCAAAGATCTCGTATACACTTCGTCTTTACATGATTCAGCTTATTGGCTTTTGCTTTTTTCCTATATTTGCTCCTTATTAGGTTGTGTATTATTTTTTTTTCTCTCTCAAACCTTATATGTGATTCTCTCTCTCTCTCTCTCTCTCTCTCTCTCTCTCTCTCTCTCTCTCTCTCTCTCTCTCTCTCTCTCTCTCTGCCTGACATCATTAATTCTTCACCCACTCGATATTAGAAGTCAGAAGTCGACACGAGGAATGAAAGAGAGACGGAGAGTGGCGATAGTAATACAGAAGATGGTGGTGGTGGTGGTGGTGGTGGCGGCGGCGGCGGCGGTGGCGGTGGCAGCGGTGGTGGCGGCGGCGGCGGCGGCGACGGTGGTGGTGGAGGCAGAGGCGGAGGAGGAGAGAGAGGGAGTGTCGGCCTGGTCATAATGGTTGGAAAACTGACCCTCTACTTGATTATTTCTCACCTTTACAATCCCCCCGCGGCGTTTTTGGTCAATGGGGGGAGAGGGGGGATGGGGGAGGAGGGGGCAGAGTGAGGGGCAAAATTAGCCCAGAGATTCCGCGCACACACCCACGCACACACGCACATACACACACGTACACGCGCCTAGGCCTGCCGTTGGTCACACCTGAAGTAATAACTCACCTGAACTCGCGGGGCGGGCGCTAATGAAGGGCGCGGGCAGGTAGGGCAGCCGCAGGTGAGGAGAAGACCACCGGCTCGCGCTGTGTCGATTTTTGATAGTTAATTTCAGTTAGAGAGAGAGAGAGAGAGAGAGAGATAAATTATCTTACTTGAGCTTAGTGTGACAAAATAAAAGAAATTGAATTCTATAAAGATAACAATGTTCTAATATCATACAAACATAGATATGAAGAAATATTACAATAAGAATAAGGATAAAGAGAAAGACAGCAGAAGGAAGAGGAACTGGAATTGAAGACAGACAGACAAACAGACACAGACAGGAACACATACAGGAATACAGGGAGAGACACACCGAGGTACGAAAGGAAAGATAGACAAATGGCGATAAAGAGACAAACAGAGAGACAAACACTAACAAACAAAGAACTACTAAATGATTCTTGTTGTCATTGAGAAAAAAAAAATAGAGGAGAAAAATAACCCGTAGAAAATTGGCGATAATAAATACATTCTTTTTCATCATATTTCTTTCTTACTTCGCGGGAGATTCCAAGCCTGAGGGAGTGTCGGAGGGAGGGAGGGAGGGAGGGAGGCGTGGGCGGCGCGTGGCGGGTGTGTGGCGGCAACTCTTGGCGGGTGGCCGGAAAGGTTACCTGGCTGAGTGTGGAGGTGGGCCTGCTTCCTCTCGGCCCCTCAGCCCCTCAGCCCCTCTTAGTCTTCCTCATCTCAGCTTCTTTCATCTTATCTTCTCTCATCTCAGTGTTTCTCATCTCAGCCTCTCTCACCTTATCTTCTTTCATATAAAACTCAGTCTTTCTCATCTCAGCCTTCTCATCTCAGCTTTCCTCATTTTATCCTTCCCCATCTCAGTCTCTCTCATCTCAGTTTTCTCATCTCAGCTTTCCTCATTTTATCCTTCCTCATCTCAGTCTTTCTCATCTCAGCCTTCTCATCTCAGCTTTCCTCATTTTATCTCCTCTCATCTCAATCTTTCTCATCTTATCCCCTCACATCTTATCACCTCTCATCTCAATATCTCTCAGCATTCCTCATATCAGCCTCTTTTATTCTCTCATTTTATTCTCTCATCTCAACTTCTCTCGTCTCGGTCTCTCTCTCTCGGCCCCACTCTGTCAGCCTGGCCGCGCCGCACCGGGGGAGAGATGGGACAAGTGACCAGAGAGAATCGCGTATCTTTCCAGTGGTTCAGGAGATTCACTGATTAAAGTAACAAAGGGTTGAAATCAATATATGTTATGGTGCGACTCTGTTGTGATGTATGCGTAGAAAGATGGAAATGTGCTCTTGTTGTTGTTGTTGTTGTTGTTGTTGTTGTTGTTGTTGTTGTTGTTGTTGTTGTTGTTGTTGTTGTTGTTGTTCTTCTTCTTCTTCTTCTTCTTCTTCTTCTTCTTCTTCTTCTTCTTTTCTTCTTCTTCTTCTTCTTCTTCTTCTTCTTCTTCTTCTTCTTCTTCTTCTTCTTCTTCTTCTTCTTCTTCTTCTTCTTCTTCTTCTTCTTCTTCTTCTTCTTCTTCTTCTTCTTCTTCTTCTTCTTCTTCTTCTTCTTCTTCTTCTTCTTCTTCTTCTTCTTCTTCTTCTTCTTCTTCTTCTTCTTCTTCTTCTTCTTCTTCTTCTTCTTCTTCTTCTTCTTCTTCTTCTTCTTCTTCTTCTTCTTCTTCTTCTTCTTCTTCTTCTTCTTCTTCTTCTTCTTCTTCTTCTTCTTCTTCTTCTTCTTCTTCTTCTTCTTCTTCTTCTTCTTCTTCTTCTTCTTCTTCTTCTTCTTCTTCTTCTTCTTCTTCTTCTTCTTCTTCTTCTTCTTCTTCTTCTTCTTCTTCTTCTTCTTCTTCTTCTTCTTCTTCTTCTTCTTCTTCTTCTTCTTCTTCTTCTTCTTCTTCTTCTTCTTCTTCTTCTTCTTCTTCTTCTTCTTCTTCTTCTTCTTCTTCTTCTTCTTCTTCTTCTTCTTCTTCTTCTTCTTCTTCTTCTTCTTCTTCTTCTTCTTCTTCTTCTTCTTCTTCTTCTTCTTCTTCTTCTTCTTCTTCTTCTTCTTCTTCTTCTTCTTCTTCTTCTTCTTCTTCTTCTTCTTCTTCTTCTTCTTCTTCTTCTTCTTCTTCTTCTTCTTCTTCTTCTTCTTCTTCTTCTTCTTCTTCTTCTTCTTCTTCTTCTTCTTCTTCTTCTTCTTCTTCTTCTTCTTCTTCTTCTTCTTCTTCTTCTTCTTCTTCTTCTTCTTCTTCTTCTTCTTCTTCTTCTTCTTCTTCTTCTTCTTCTTCTTCTTCTTCTTCTTCTTCTTCTTCTTCTTCTTCTTCTTCTTCTTCTTCTTCTTCTTCTTCTTCTTCTTCTTCTTCTTCTTCTTCTTCTTCTTCTTCTTCTTCTTCTTCTTCTTCTTCTTCTTCTTCTTCTTCTTCTTCTTCTTCTTCTTCTTCTTCTTCTTCTTCTTCTTCTTCTTCTTCTTCTTCTTCTTCTTCTTCTTCTTCTTCTTCTTCTTCTTCTTCTTCTTCTTCTTCTTCTTCTTCTTCTTCTTCTTCTTCTTCTTCTTCTTCTTCTTCTTCTTCTTCTTCTTCTTCTTCTTCTTCTTCTTCTTCTTCTTCTTCTTCTTCTTCTTCTTCTTCTTCTTCTTCTTCTTCTTCTTCTTCATCCCAGTGAGATCAAAATGAAAGGTTAAGAAAAAAAAAATGAAGTAACGATAGTTGGAATTCACTGTCGTACTAACAAAGAGAAAAATGTCATAAACGTCAAAAGAAAAAATGAGCATTTATATCGCATTTCACAAAAACAAGCATTAAAACTTCAGGAAAAAAAAATCACAGAAAAAAAAAAAAACAATGACGATTTAATGAAAGAAACCGTATTGATGCTAACAGTTTTTTTCTCTTCCTATTTCAAAACAGAAGCGTCACTTGCGGTCTGAATGTTCGGAAGGAGTCTACGCCCCTTCTGACGCAGGTGAGGGTTGGAGGGGGAACACTCATCACTAAGGGCGCCGCAGTGATCAGGTAAGCCCTCACCGGGAGGATAATTAGCTGAGCCTACCTGAGTCACGGGATAGAGGAGGAGGAGGAGGAGGAGGAGGAGGAGGAGGAGGAGGAAAGATATATGAATGACCGACGGAGAACAGAAGGGAAGGAGGGAGGGATGGAGAGTGATGGAGAAGGTATATGCATGGGACAGAGGAAGGGAGAGGTGGTGGAGGAGGAGGGGAGAGGAAGAGAGAGGTGGTGGAGGAGGAGGAGAGAGGAAGGAGGAGGAGGGAGGAGGAGGAGGAGGAGGAGGAGAGGAAGGGAGAGGTGGTAAAGAAGAAGGAGGAGGAGGAAGAGGTGGGGGAAAGGAACGGAGAGGCAGTGAGGCTAGAGGTCTTGTGTTCTGCCCACACTATTGTTGGGGACAAAATTAAATCAGTGAGATGAATAGGCTGAAGCTTCCGAAAGGTAGGGATGGATGAAAAAGAGGAGGAGGAGGAGGAGGAGGAAGGAGGAGGAGGAGGAGGAAGAAGGCTTTGGAAAGGAGGTCACATACTTGTCATCATCATCGTCTCGTACTCACTCCTGAATTATCTTTAACATACTGAGTTTCTAAAAGGGTTCTAGGCTCTCACCCCTACACAGTCTCACAGTGAAGAGCAGAGGCAGCGACAGTAGCGGAGGTGGTCAAGGAGGAGTAACAGCAACAACACGAACTAAATTAGCATCCCTTCAGTCTTTCACGTGTCATTCTTGCGTGTCAGTGATTTCATGACTTAGAAGCTTTGTGTGTGTGTGTGTGTGTGTGTGTGTTTGTGTTTGTGTTTGTGAAGCGTTATTTTACATTATTTATTCACTCACTTATTTTTAGTCTAGCTTCTGTTTTATTCTTTTTTTTTAATTTTCTATCAACTGCATCCTTGTTTTAATTGTTTTCATTACCAGCACTCCCAGATCATCTAATTGCTCTTTTATCTCAGCCTCCTCGCCTTTATTATTTTCCACCATCTTCACTGTACGCAATTAGTCCTCACAGCCTCACATTCATATTTCTCTCATTTCACTCGCACCTCAACCACTCAGAAGCGTCAGCCTTACTTTAATTACCTGTTCTCCGCGGCCTTACCGTGGCTACCTTCATCTGAAACTCGCCTTAGTCAATTAGAGGATCGTAGCACCCAGTCTCTCCTCCATTGTGCTGTACTGGAGACGAGATGCCCTTGGGAGGTGACATGAAAGATGATTTTTGGGTTCGTGAGGGAAGAGAAGGCCGGTGGTGGCGTGTCAGCGGCGTGTGACGGACGGCAGGTGTCTAGGTGGGGTACATTCGCTTGGCGGTGGAGTAAAAAGGTGATGTGGCGATGTAGAATGAAACGTTAAAGTTACAGAAGGATAAATTCATGAAATATAGATTCCAGAAGCAAAACCAAAATTACTGCCGTTAGTTTATGGCTTCAGACACAGAGAGATATAGATAGGTAGATAGATAGATAGATAGAGAGAGAGAGAGAGAGAGAGAGAGAGAGAGAGAGAGAGAGAGAGAGAGAGAGAGAGAGAGAGAGAGAGAGAGAGAGAGAGAGTATGGTGGTCTGAAGAAGCTATAGTGCAAAGGATGGAATGAAGACGTAATGCAGACATAATACATTCGCCTCTGCCGGTGTGACTGGTGAATCAGAATGGAGGTCAAATAAGGAGAATCAAGAATCAAGGACTCCGCACAAGAAGCACGTGTGTGGTTCGCTGGCCCTTAAGTAAACCTCTCGCGACAACTTCAAAGGCTCCGCACCGCCATCACATTCCTCCTGAAAGCACTCCGCCCGGCCGAGAGGACCCCTGGCCACCTCTGAGGATCCCTGGCCACCTTAATAGACGCCTGGCTACCTCATGGCTCCTTTGTCTCCCTAGAGTTCCCGTCACCCCCTCGGGTGGAGCTGGAGGCACCATCTGGCTGCCGGCGACAAGATGGTATCGAGCGGAAGCAGAGAGAGTCCGGGCCGAGCGGTCACCACCAGCCACCGGCAAAAACCTTCATAATCTCTGGCTGTCGCCGCTTATCCGCTTTAAATCTTTTTAATTACTGGAAACTTTCGCTTTTTTTCCCGTGATGGGAGAGGGAGGCGCCGCTCGGGTAGCGGGGTAGCCAGGCGGCGGTGTCACGACCCGCCGCAAACGCCGCCACTGGTGGTGGTGGTAGTGCTGCTGTGCTGGGAAGAGAGAGAGAGAGAGAGTAGTGGAATGGTAAATACTACTAAGGTGTAAGTGATCCAACCGCAGCACGACAAACAGGACAGGGAGAAGTGCCCCCTGTTCCCCGTCCCTTACCCTGCACATCCCCTCCTTCCCCTCGCCCTGCCCCGGCCTGCACCAGACACGCCGGCACCACGACTGTTCGATTACCCGGCTATTGTGCAATACAACAATGATGGACGTGCCATCTTGTGGGAACAGTTGTTGTGAGCGCTGCTGACAATGGCCGGCTAGAGGCTGTCTGCGCTCCGAGATTCAAACCGTGTGTGTGTGTGTGTGTGTGTGTGTGTGTGTGTGTGTGTGTGTGTGTGTGTGTGTGTGTGTGTGTGTGTGTGTGTGTGTGTGTGTGTGTGTAATTCACCTCAGTTGCCTGCTGGTCACCCAGCCAGTCTTCCCCATTACGGAGCGAGCTCAGAGCTCATAGACCGATCGTCGGGTAAGACTGAGACCACATCAACACACAACACACACCGGGAAAGCGAGGCCACAACCCCTCAAGTTACATCCCGTACCTATTTGCTGCTAGGTGAACAGGGGGCACACATTAAGAGGCTTGCCCATTTGTCTCGCCGCTTACTGGGACTCGAACCCGGCCCTCTCAATTGTGAGTCGAGCGTGCTAACCATTACACTACGCGGTGTGTGTGTGTGTGTGTGTGTGTGTGTGTGTGTGTGTGTGTGTGTGTCTCAGTCTCCCATTCGTCTCTGTCTGGTAAGGAAATGAAGGTATTACTCAAGTGCCACTCAGGAAGGCATCTTGAGTGCATGGCACTGTGAGGGAAGGAAGAAGGAAGGGCAGACTGTCATGGATTGCCCAGTGTAAGAGATTGCCGGTAGAGAGACAGGGGCGTAGACAGAGAGCAGGCAGCACAGTGCAGTGAGGGCGTTGAGTGTTGCTCATGTTCTCTGCTCCCGTGTGTCTTCTGTGAGGAAGGCAGTGTGTGTAGGCGTTGGGTGGGCGTCGCTAGTAAATAATTAGTAGGAGGAAAAATAGAGAAGTGTCTGTTTATTTAGGCATGCAAGATATATATTACTTACGGATTTGGGTGAGTTAATGCACAACCATATGTCTGTGTTGCGTGTGTGTGTGTGTGTGTGTGTGTGTGTGTGTGTGTGTGTGTGTGTGTGTGTTTCACTGTTTGATCTGCTGCAGTTTCTGACGAGACAGCCAGACGTTACCCTACGGAACGAGCTCAGAGTTCATTATTTCCGATCTTCGGATAGGCCTGAGACCAGGCACACACCACACACCGGGACAACAAGGTCACAACTCCTCGATTTACATCCCGTACCTACTCACTGCTAGGTGAACAGGGGCTACATGTGAAAGGAGACACACCCAGATATCTCCACCCGGCCGGGGAATCGAATCCCGGTCCTCTGGCTTGTGAAGCCAGCGCTTTAACCACTGAGCTACCGGGTGTGTGTGTGTGTGTGTGTGTGTGTGTGTGTGTGTGTGTGTGTGTGTGTGTGTTTATCCATTCATGGTGTCTGCGCTGCTTCACTTCCCCACCTCTGCTGCCGTTCCCTGATTACGGCGTCCTCTCGGCCAGCGTCTACAAACCCGCGGCCTATGGCGTGAGAGGGGCGGCAGATTATCGGGTTAGCCGGTGGGACTGAGCCGCTGCCGGGAGAAAATAAGGACGTCCAGGGCTGATAATGAATAGGCATGAGATATAATGGTAAATAACGTTATCTGAGCGGGACGTTCGTGTCGTGAGCAAGGGAGGGGGATAATGGAGCCGTCAGTCAGGGTGTGGTGTGATGGCGCCTCCACACACTCACCTCTTATCATCCTAACCATGCTTCCTATCCTCACCTTCGTTTTCTACAACCGTCCTCCGCCGCTGAGGCCTCTAGGCACGTTTTCTAGTAGTGTTGTGCGCTGAACCATTAAGGACAATCTTGCACTACATCATCCGCACAATACGCAGAGTGAAACGCAAAAAGTTGTTGACACGGCCTGCGCCCTGTGAGGTTATCGTCGGTAATTTCACGCTGGATTACGCCCTTGTTCCGGGAGTGCGCATGCGTGGCCCCGGTAACAAAGAAAAGAGGAGGTGTGCACTCAGACCGAAATAGATGATAGTAATTTTTGGTGTATTAGCCGAGGCGCGAGTGTTGTTGCGAGACACCTGTTTGGCTCCTGCGCTGCCTCAACCCGCGCTTCTTCTCACATCACCCACATCAACCCGCTTCTTATCTCCATCACGCTACCCTGCTGCCTCACGCTCCCTGATATGCATCTAACCTAAGCCAGTACTCAGAAACATTTTGCTTTCTCACCATGACCATTTTCAAAGGCAGCAGTGATAGTCAGCCGGATTTTCAAGAGCGTTGTTCTTCTTCAGAATGTAGATATCTTGTTAATTTGTCACTAAAACCATTAAAACACCATCAAAAACATATGTAATTTGAATTAAAGCCTTTTAAAAGTTAGTGAACATTAGGAGCAGAAGTGTTTCAAAATTATCTTAAGTCTTTTTCTTTCTCTCATTTTTCCTTCATTCGCATTCTTCTATCTCCGTCATCATCTTATTTCAAGCATCACAGTTGCCCCACTTAACTTGACGAAGTACTTTTGTATTTTTGTACTACGCATAATCTTGTTCAGTTTTGTATCGGTAAGTGTATTGTTTATTTGTTTGTTTTCTTATTTTCCTGTAGATAAAGTTTTGCTCTACACCAGCAGGTTGGCTGGATTTTTCCTTCTCTATAAGTATTAGATTGACAGTCCACACACGGCCCGACAGCATTCTTACATTCTCCCGGCCACACCCAACCCTTAACTTCAGTCTCTCTCTCGCATTCAAATACCTACCCAGGCTCTCGAACACACCCCGACACACTCCCACACCCTTACACACTTTTCCTCATGTCCCCACACTTACACCTTAAAAGACACCAACCTCAAATTACCACAGCGCCTCACCACAGTTTCATTTCCAAACAAGGACATTTCCACCTCAACTCAACTCGTTGGGGCTGCAGTATAATTATGAGTCTGACTGTCTGTTTGAGCTTCGTGGAGATAATGAAGGCGAATTTGTTAAGTTGTGGTGTCCCTCTTGGTGTGTCTCGGCGTGGCGTCGTGTGAGTGAACAGGTCAGACCCCGAGGCGTAAATTATGGCATAGATTTAACAAGGAAAGCTCTTATTTTCTTTCTTCTCAACAATTCGCAACCTTAAAAGCAATGTACGAAATCTTGACAAGCACATGCAAGGAAGATGGAGATGTTATGTTAAGAAATAAGTTTTGCAATATCTAGTCAACATAACGGTTGGAGGTGACTGGAACGAAAACTATTGCTCCTGAGTGGTCAGTGATTAAGGAGAGATATACCAACAAGCAGTGAACGGGCTGAGCGATGCGTTTTACCTCCTCTATTGTCCAGGGATTTTTTCTATGAATGTTTGAGTGAACAGATCAAACCTCGAAGCGTAAATTATGGAGTAGATTTGACGAGAAGAGCATCGTTTTTTTTTCCTCTTCCTTTCTTTTCTGCTTAAGCGATGTGTTTTCTTATCTCATCTCTTGTCCATGTAATGAGGGTTGTTGTCTGTGAATGTCTGGACTCCCTTTCTGATTGACGCCCTCCTCTGCCTCCGTCTGTCTTCATGTTACCCTTGATGAAACAGTCTTTGTCTCGTCCTTTTACTTTTTTTGCTGGTTTTCTGTCACCAGTGAATATATCAGCGTCGTTTCGAGACGCTTTGGTTGTTGTCCTTTCAAATATTTTCTTATCTATAGTTCTTGATAATCTTTAGGAAATTAACTTGTTTTATGTTGATTTTAATGCCACGTGCGAGTAAATACGTCGATCTATTTTTACATTTTTATATCCTGATAATTTTTGAGAAATGTCCTTTATCTAATCTTAATTGAAGCGCCTTACCGGTCCATCAGCGTATGCAGTGCCGTGGTAAACCAGCCTAGTGTCAGATTTTAAGCATTCCTTGCTGCAGTTCTGATTTATATCTAAGTCATTACGTAGTCTCTTGTTTAAGCGAGGCGTGCACTTCACTACTCTCCTCTTAATGAGTGCTCAGACTCCATCATTGTTCGCGAAGTTCATGTTGGTACATTTAGATTCACTCTTCTATCCCCCTCTCATTATTCTTGACAGCATTATGTATGAGGCCACTGGAGGCGACTCTCTTGGCGGGGCAGCGAGGCGGGCTATGTTTGGGACACCATCTCGAGTCGCTTCCTCCCACAAAACGCATACAAAAAGCCAATCAATCAATCATCCACAGGCGCTCCGGGACTATATGTGTGACAGGCGTTCACTCACAGGCTGCAGGACTACACCTCAGCCCACATACCACCTTGCAACCTTTCCTCTTATATCCCTCCACTCCAGCCCGCTCCTCTCCCTCACCCCGCAACTCTCACCCAAGACACGGCGCCCACACAGACCTTGGCACCCGCAGCCACGTCAAGCCGCTCCTCACCTTGACTCTGATGGAGGGAAGGCTGCATAATGAGACGAGGCGACCACACAAACACTGCACCGCAACACCACAACAGCGATATTAAGTAGTCTTTGTATACCTCGCCTCTCCTCCCTGCGAGAAAGCCTCCCTGGACACTGCCACACCACGCCGCACTATGCCACACTACCTACTTACCTTCAGAGGTCGAGGAATGCAAAGAAGCTGGAGAGTTCCACAATGAATCAGATACTCAAGGTCAGCCGCTAGCCAGAGGAGACTCCGGGTAAACAGAGTCCATTGTGGCAGTCAGGAGCAGCATGACTCGCCCGGGCTACCCACTAATGGCCATCTTTGTTGAGTCTTAGGCAGGCAAGACGATGAGTAATTGCGTTTCCTGCCTGGCCTCTGAAAAAGCGTCCATCATTCTCACAAAGCCACGCTCTCGCCTGCCATGCCGCCCCCGCCCCGCCCCGCCCAATCCCATCCCAGCTCCCGCCCCGACCCTCACAATGCTGTCTCCCCCCGCAGCCCGCGCCTCGCTCAAGAGTTGTCTCATCTGTTATCTCAACCTCGGGGCTCTGACAACACTGTTATTTATTTTGGTTCTCCTGCGAAAACGATATCTTGTTCAGAGAGAGAGAGAGAGAGAGAGAGAGAGAGAGAGAATGGGGGGGAGGAGAGGGGGGATGCGAACGTAATAGTAAACAATTCTTAAAGTTATTAGCAATATTCTTATAACGTTAAGTCTCTTCTCGAAGCTCCAGATGGTAATAATTGACAAGATAGAAAAATTATAGAGCAACACAAAGAAAGATAATTGATAATCTGTAACGAAATTAATTTAATATTATTTGAAGGGTAACACATTTTTGCCCCTGTCGTGAGAAACCACCACCAACACTACACCCCCCTCGCTCCCCCACCCCCAACCACCACCACCACCACCACCACCACCGCTGACTCCAACACGTGAGAGAGAGAAAGACATTGTCGCTGCTGCAGTTAAGGTAAAGAAAAAGAAGCGCGACTGAACAACATTTTTTCTCTACAGTTTTATTCGACGTTTATCACCAGTGCTCGTGTCGCGTTTGTATTATTTTCCCATTACCTGATTGCTCTTTTATCTTCACTCCAACTTCATTATTGACCGTCATCTTTGCTTGTTCTTTACGGCCGTTGTTTTGTCTCGGGTCTTATAAGTGTGTGTGTGGAAACTCGGACACTATTTTATTTCAGTTTATTTCCCACACGAGCACAGACGGCCCGGAGAAAAGGGAAAAGAAAGACAAGATAGTTTAAAAATGTGTATTGGCTTTCAACTCGTGACCTGTACAAGCATCACTCACGAGAACAGGAGGACGAGATCACGTAAGGTCAGACGGACGCTGTTCTTCTGTTCTTTTTCGTGCCTTTTATACAAACCAGCATTGATTCTCCCTTTTCTCCTCCTCATCTTCATCCTCATCCTCCTCCTCTCCCTTCTTTTCTTATGTCCCTTTTTATCATCCTGCGTCTTTCTCCCTTTTCATCAGATAGTGTAGTTTTTTTCATGAATATCCTCCCTCATCTTTTGCTGTTTGTTATTTCTTTGTATTCCTCCTGCTCGCTGTCTCTTCTCTCCATCCCTCATTAGCTTTTTGATTTAATGGTGAGACAATGTTCGGCAAAATCAAAGACACAACAGAACACTCTTTTCGTCCTGCCTGTTGAGGTGGAAATGCAAGCCACTAACAAAGGGAAAAATGTGAGTTTCCAGCGTGATTCCTGCTATAAAGATAAGATCGAAAGAATGACAGATGAAGTTACAAAGAAATTATGAAAAGACGGGAAATTCAGTAGATGATGTAGGATTCTTAGTGTCAAGTTTGGAATTAAGGGAAAGTTAATGAAATCATGCATCTTATGTCAACAGGATTGGAAGGTGATGAAAGGCAAAATGGAAAGGAAATGAATGAACAGAATGAAAAGAGGGAAAGCTTTGTTGTTTTTAGAAAAGATTCGACATGTAATGTAGAACTTTTAGTGCTGCAAATTTTTAACGGAGTGGAAGCAAAGGAAAGTCATATTTTAGAGCCGACGGAATGACAAGATGGAAAGCAGGTAAAGAAAGTATATTTGTACTGACAGGAGACCAAGGTTTTTGTAGTCAGTTGAGGATCATTGAGTGTCTACCTTAGCATATCAGTTGTGTAATGTTTCTTTAAGGAGAGTTTATTTATTATCAGGAATTAGTATGTCTACTAAATGACTAGCGTATATCTCTGTAATCTAAGCTAAGATCCCAGTGACAGAAGGATGACTCTCCTACCGCAGACGATATTTAGAGACGAGAAAGAAGATAGGAAATGAGTACTCCTGACGCAGCCGTGCACACCTAAATCAAGCGGCTGCGTCAGAAGTTACTAAGGCACTTTGAAGTACAAACATACGAAGAAGCTACACGAATTTGGGTGTGGGACCGTAGGATGGAGGAGTTAATACTCAGCTATCAGGATGTCCACTTCGTTATCTTCCCTAGAAGCATCAGCATTACCGGTAGTAGTAGTAGTAGTAGTAGTAATAGTAGTAGTAGTGTTAATCGTTGTTCAGGACCGTTTTTCAAGGACCGTTGGCGTTGCGTCCTTAACTACATATGCTTAAAGAAAACGGATACTAGAATACGTGAGATTGAAGCTTCCCTCTACCGTGGCTCTCCAACCTCCTAACTGGGCTGAGTGTTCACATGACGCTGGATGGGACGCTGCTCCACCCATTAGGCGCCCCGTGGCCACGTGGACACACCCGACACCCGCCCTCATGACGGTGCCTACAGCAGGAACAGCAAGGCGGCGACCACAGCACCCATAACCTGCGGCACTGACAATCCTGAAAGGAAGACACGACAAATTGGGCAACTTGCCAAACCTCGCTGGGAATTGTCCGTAATTACTGCGTTCTTTCTGGTAACTGACTCTCTTGATTAAGCTATAAATACACGGACGGTCAAGAACAGAGCAAGAAGTCTACTTAAGAGTGCTTGTAAATTAAAGTCGGGTTTTTGCTTTTAATGTTCTTTTTTCCTCGAACATGCAGCCCAAGACCCGGTGAAGATTGATGGTGTAATCCTTGAAGCTCTAATAGAAGGCTGCTTGACAATTTAAAGTCGTAATTACTGAGGAATAGCAGAGGAATAGCAGGACATTTATTCGTCACTCGCGCCACCTGAATGTTGCACAGTGACGCGCGACACCAGAGGAGGCAGGATGGTGCTGGAGGTTACTGTACAAGTCTAGCAACTATCTGCACTCACTTCCACTGCCTTGTCTTTATGGTCTTAATTCATCTCGTCCTCTGAAGCTCTAGTAACAAAACCAGGTAACTGATCCACTCTTAACCTTTGCACAGTTATGACCACTCGTTAATATTCAGAACTACGTGGAAATCTTCTCTTTGCAGGGAAAAAAGAGAGGAAAAGAAATTTAAGAAAGAGCACGATGTTAATTTTGTCTCTTTCGGGCTTGAGAAGTATTCACCATACAAGGACAAAAATAATATCTAAAAATTTTAAAGAATTATGGAAAAAAATGCCTTGAGTAAAATGATTGACAGATTAGAAGGCTTAAAACTGAAGAATTCCATTATGTTGTTCGATTAAAGTCATAGAAATGGAAAAAAAAATACAGACGCAGGCAAGAAGTTACAAGAGTTTACAATAAAAAAAAAAGGGGGCCGTGGAATGAGTAATTGAGAATATTGGTAAAAAAAAAAAAAAAAAAAAAAAGGCAGCGGAATGAGTGATTAAGAATATTGGTAAAAAATCGAAAAAGAAAGGACCGGCAATGAGTCATTGAAAATATTAGTCAAAGAAAAGGACCGCGGAATGAGTGATTAAGAATATTGGTCAAAAAAAGAAAGGTCCGCGGAATGAGTGACTGAGAATATCGGTTAACTCTTGCATGGACAGAATAGAGGTGAGAGAAATTAGAAACTTTTGTGCAGCGAGGCGATGGGAGGATGGGAGTCATGCAATTAGGAAGGTCACAAGAGCAATTAGCGTGAAAATAGCAATAGAAGATAGCGAGAGATGCAACAATGCGGCGATGGGAGAAGCTGAGGACAGTCAATTAGAAGAGTTGATAAGGTGTGGTACGTGTGCCAATTCAGACGGTCAGGTGTGGTCAGCAGCTCACCTGAGGCACTGGAACGACGCAGCTGCTCCGACTTTGCGTTGCTGAGGGCGCTTCTCACCTCGCTGGGAAGGACTCTGGCCTGCGCGGAGGTGACAGCGGCGGCGGTTTTGCCATCCAGATTATTGGCTTGCGCTACAGTCATCACCTGTGACGGAATGCGCGGTCTTCGGTTTGGTTTTACACAAAGAAAAGGAGAGAGAGAGAGAGAGAGAGAGTGTGTGTGTGTGTGTGTGTGTGTGTGTGTGTGTGTGTGTGTGTATTGGCCCTTATGAGTTTGTGATAGATAACCAGATAAAAAATAAAGATAGGCAGATATTTAAAGACACTGACCTTGCCTATTCAAAAGTTTTCATACTGCATGACAAAAAAAAAAAGAAAAAAAAAGAAAGAGGAGAAACAAGAGAGGGAATACGAACACACAGAGAAACAAAGAGACACTGGTATAGGGAACAGTGGAGCGGGAGAAACACAGACTAACCTTTAGAGTGTCCGGTTCAATCTCACTGATGCCCTCCGGAGTAAAGCCCATGTAGGCGTCCCCAGGCAAGGCAGTGAGGTCCTCTGGTTTAAGCCCACTGACCAGACGGTTCATCTCGTGTACCTGAAGGAGGGAAGGATGCTGAAGGACACAACACACACACACACACACACACACACACACACACACACACACACACACACACACACACACACACACACACACACACACTACTGGTTGCTTATCTTCCTATTATATCAAGAGAGAGAGAGAGAGAGAGAGAGAGAGAGAGAATAGGGGAAAAAGGAAAAGCTTACCGTAGGAGCATCGAAGTTCTCGACGTCGCCATACGCCTTCTTCACCGCCTCCGCTAGGTTTTGCGTCCCGTATTCGGTCTTGCAGTCACGCATGCCCAGATGACTCACGCATTTCCTGAACGTGCGCGCACATACACACACACACACACACACACACACACACACACACACACACACACACACACACACACACACACACACACACACACGATTAGGTTTTGTGAGCATTATTAACTGTTGTACTAATGAGAGGATTTAATTGTAGGAAACGGTAATTAGAAAGAAAACTGTTATTTCTAAGAACGTTCAACTGGAGGACTTTATTAGTGAGAGAGAGAGAGAGAGAGAGAGAGAGAGAGAGAGAGAGAGAGAGAGAGAGAGAGAGAGAGAGAGAGACTTACTTGATCACGTCCTTGGGAATTTTGCTAGTCTGGCTCTGGTTGAAGTGACATATAATATCCCCGAGCAGGAACACGTCCGTCACACTCATCTCTCCTGGGCTCTTCTCCGCCACGATCTTGTCCCTCAGTGCTGCCATCTGTGGAGTGGTGGTGTGTGTCTTAGCCTTGGGAAGTTTTAATCGAAAGGAACATTTCTTTTATTTTTGTCTTTTTGTGTAAGAGATGAAAGCTGACCAAGGGGAACAACAACAATAAAGGCCCACTTAGTTGCCAGTCCTATGCAGTTCAGGGAGAGTTTATCTTAGAGAGAGGAGAGTATATGGTATTGTTCTTGTTTTCACGGGAATCGGTGGAAAATAAGTTCAAAATATAAAAAGAAATGTTATGTTAGGTCAGTTTTTGTTCATTTCAAGTAAAAGTAACAGAAAATAAATATGAAAAAGTAGGTGTGTGTGTGTGTGTGTGTGTGTGTGTGTGTGTGTGTGTGTGTGTGTGTGTGTGTGAGGAGGAGGAGGAGGAGAGGGCACCACTTACCACATCGTCAGGCAGCATCTTGGTCATCCCCAGCTGGTACAAGACCTCGAGGTTCTCCGTGGCGGTAAGAGTGGGCAGGTTCTTCACGTCCTGTTTGCTGAGTCCCTCCCACGCGTTCTTCAGACTGGCCAGCTCCTTGCTACTCATGTCCTTCAGTTCCTTGTTCTCCTTCACCTTCGCTAGAATCACCTGTCATAGGAAACGGGGAAGTGTGATGAGGTGAAGGAAGGAAAATGTGGAAAATAGTTAGTTGTGATGTGAAGGTTATACTGCAGGGTGTTCTCTTTGATTATTTCTCCTCTCTTTCTGTTGTTTTATGTCTGTTGCTGTGGATTCCTTTTTCTTTTAGCATTCATGGTTATTTATTTGCCCTCCTCCTCCTTTTCATCCTCTTCCTCCTCCTCCTCCTCCTCCTCCTCCTCCTCCTCCTCCTCCTCCTCTCCTCTTGTTCCTTCTCCTCCTTCTTCTCCTCCTCTTCGTCACATCCATTGCTCCTGTACCACGAAGCATATCATTGTTTACTAATCAGTCTCAAGATAGTATCAAGTATTATAGTATCATAGTGTCAAGAGAGTGACGTGTGTGTGTGTGTGTGTGTGTGTGTGTACCTTGGCCTTCCCAGTGTTCAGGTCCTCATTCACCAGGTTGTCCAGGTATGCCATGACGTCTTCCTTCTTCATCCCCTCCAGCTGCGACTGCGTCATGCGCGCCGCGTTGCCACACATCATGGAGTCACGCATGTTGTCCCCCGTGCCCACTGGAGAGAGTAGTAGTAGTAGTAGTAGTAGTAGTAGTAGTAGTAGCAGCAGCAGCAGCAGCAGCAGTAGCAGTAGTCATTCTCTCTCTCTCTCTCTCTCTCTCTCTCTCTCTCTCTACTCACGAGTCTCCCTCCGTTTGATGCACTTTTCAATCTTCCTGGTCTTCATTGCCTTCATCGCTCTCATGCTCGCTTCCTTGCAGGCTTTCTGAAACGAGATCAAACTCTTTATCGTTTGTGCCGAAGATTTACGGAGTGTTTCTAGCAAGCTTTGGCGATGTGCGATCGTTTTATTTGGTTTGTTTTCTCCATTATAACCATAGTTAGCAAGATTTTAAGGCTATTATTTTCTCTTTCAGTGGTATTTTTTATCGATATTGTACTCTAAGCTTACAATAGAGACTTTGATGTTCGTGTTAATTGGAATATTATGACCTCATTGAAGTTTTAGTAGCGTTCCCCTTACACTTGCTTCGTTTTCTCTAGTCATTTTCTTTCTCGGTATTCTCTCCCTTCCTTACCTATTCCTTTCCAGGGTTACTTCTAGAGTGTCATTTTTTTCTGTTCTCAAGCAACCATTCAGTGGCATTTCTGTGATTTGCTAATAGAAAGAGTGATTTTCAACGTTATTGCTAAATCATGTGCGGAGGATAACTTCAACTAGAGCCTTTTTGAAAGTTCAGAATACAGGCTCTCTCTCTCTCTCTCTCTCTCTCTCTCTCTCTCTCTCTCTCTCTCTCTCTCTCTCTCTCTCTCTCTGGTCCTTATTCAGCAACGCTTTGATCTCTCACCATGACTGTTTTCCAAGGCCACAGATGATTAGCGGGATTTTCAAGAGTGTTTCTCCAGTTGATAAAGTAGAAATCTTGTCACTCTGCCTCTAGAACCTCAAAAGCACCTTAAAAAAAAAAGTGTAAATTCAAATTAAAGCCCTTTGAAATAGTGGAGGTGAAGCACAGAAATGTTTAAAAATTACGAACTTTCTCTCTTACCGGCATGGACATGAAGTGGCTGGAGCGCTGAGGACAACCCGTGGTGATAAGTACGTCCGCGGGGAGCTCAGAGGCGATGTTTGTAATGCCTTGGGAGGAGAAAGTGTCCAGAATGCAACTCACGTTCTCAGCCGTTTTCCAGCTCTTCGGAGACCTGGTGGTGAGGGAGTGAGTGGGTGGGTGAGGGAAGGGTTCCGTGGGTGAATGGATTAATGGATGGGTGTTTGGTTGGTTAGTTGGGTGGATGGTTGGTTGGTTGTGTTTTTTTTTGTTTTTTTTTGGGGAGGGGCCATCTGTTCAATACACGGCCTATAGGAGTTTGCTGATAGAAGTTTGCTGTTAAAGTTTGCCTGTGTAAGTTTTCGTGTATCATTACGTGAGGATGGATAACCGTACCCTTTAACCCTCCTGATCATCTGTGCCACCTCATCCATGGTGTCCTGGCTCACACAGTCAGGTATTCCTTCTCTCAGTGACGTCTGCAATGAAGGAGGAAGAGGTTTGTCACTTTGGTGATGGCGAGGATAACTTTGTGAACTAAACACATAAAGGAATCTGTAAGAAGTCGCCAGGTCATCATGTGGTTGTCCCTCAATAAAACACACCCTCCTACATATTTCCACCTGTTCTCCTCATTCATAAGTCTGTCTAGTGTTCTTCTATAGTTCCCTAACCAACAAATATTCAACACTATATAACACCATTATTTCTATTCATCTACCATTCTATTTGAGAACCAGTTTACAAGGTTGTTTGTAAAGAACCTACCTGCTTTAAAAGTCTTCAGTGTGTGTGTGTGTGTGTGTGTGTGTGTGTGTGTGTGTGTGTGTGTGTGTGTGTGTGTGTGTGTGTGTGTGTGTGTGTGTGTGTGTGTGTGTGTGTGTGTGTGTGTGTGTGTGTGTGTGTGTGTGTGTGTGTGACTCCAACTAACCTCAAGCAATTGCACGTACTCCTCCGTAGCTGCGTCGTCCATCTTCCGTAGCATGTCACGGTTGAGGTCGAACAAGCACGAGTTTAGATTATTGATGCTGCATTGAGTGATGGGTCCGTCATTGGCCGTTGCCTTTCCCCAGCCTCGTCTCTGTAGAAGGGGGAAAAATGCAGGTTATGAGTAGCCACATGGACAAGAGGAAGTGTGTATGAGACCAGAATAGCACTTTATGGAAAGGAGACTTATACCTATTCTCTCCCCTCCACACACACACACACACACACACACACACACACACACACACACACACACACACACACACACACACACACACACACACACACACACACTCTCTCTCTCTCTCTCTCTCTCTCTCTCTCTCTCTCTCTCTCTCTCTCTAGCCACTGTTCTTCTGATTCTCAATTGCAAGCTTGCAAGCTTGTGATATTAGTTATTTTTTTATATTTTTTTCCCATTGTCCAAGGTTAGTGTGCCTGGCTTAACCTCTTCAGTGCTGGGACACATTATTACCATGAAATCTGTGTACGATTAAACCATTTTATTGACATTAGAAAGAGTCTATGGAAGTCAGAAGACTAATGCCAGTCTTCACTGTTTCAGTCCCCCACATGAGTGTCTGAAGCTGTATAAAATCACCAAATAGTAAGCAGAATGAGTGTGGGAACGCGTCATGGTACTGAAGGGGTTAAAGAAAACAACAATAGCATAATTACAACGTCAGCGTAAAGGCGGTTGACAATTTTGCCTCGCGCTTCCTTCGGGATGATGAAGTAATTCTTGGAGTTGCACAGACTGGATAGGATTGTCTTCTTCTTCTCCGGGTTCAGGTCGTACAAATCTTGCCTGAGTGTTGAAGGAAAGTAAAAAGGTTAACATTGCTACTACGAGCGTCTCATATTTGTACTCCGTAAACTTTTCAGTCAGTCATTGGGATTATGTTGTGTTCCGTGTGTCGTGGTTAGTGAAATATCTGCGTATCAATCTACTTATCAGTAAAATGTTTTCTACCTCATCTGTCGCTTTTTCCATCTGTTTTACCTATTCCCGATTTTTTTAACCTTTCTTTTTGGAGGTGGTACATCAAAAGGTTTCCTATTCTCCTATTCACTATTTATGTTGTTCTTGGCCCGTGCTCCTCGTACATAGCAGTAACTCACTCAAACAAGGCGAGGACACAAGCCGGAATGTTGGATATTTCCCCGAGGTACCGATGCTTCAGAAACTCCTCCTCAACACCCTCCTCCTCCGCCCATTCCATAATCTTCATCTTCCACGCTCTGCACTGTGATGAGAGGAGGAACAGCCATGATAATCGAACACGGTGGATAACATTAGAGCAAGATGCCTCAGCTGTGTTTGGGGCGGAATAAAGTTACATGATTTTATCCAGACTTAACCTATACCTTAGTTCATCTTTTGCATTCACACTCATAACATTTTCTAAAGTCCTATATCTTGTTATCTTGATTTTTTTTTTTTTTTAAGAAAGTTTCCTTTAATACTGTTGCACTATATGAGGTTTTCTAAAATGTGCTACATAAGATTGCATTTGTCTGGATTAGTAGTGGCGGAGGTGCCCCGTGACTGAGAAACACGAGTGGCAACCACTTACTGTTGCCCATGACAAGTCCTCCTTGGTGACCGCCTCCATTACGTCGAATATCTCGCTGGTCTCCACCTTACTTGCGTCATCGTATGACATGCACTGCAGGAACGCCTTGCCGCTCTCGATGTCTGTCTTCGTTAAAGTTGTCTTCTCGGAGAACATTTTCTTGGCGCCCAGTAAGCACTAAGAGGGAAGGGCACAAAAGACGTTATTGTGACGATCAGTTTAGAATTGGATATAATTTGAAAAGATTGAGAGTGCATTGACTCCCAGATTTGTGAGACGGAAAAAGGAAAAACATTATGACCTGAATTGTAAATATAAGAATAGTCTCCCCGAGAGATGTAATAACCACGATGCACGTGTATTATTACTGCCGCGAGTCATTTACCCTGTACGGGCTCAGGAAAGCTACACCAATATGGACGCCACAGAACGCCTGACATCTGATCTTTCTAAGATTTCTGATTGGGGCAGAGAAAATTTAGTAGTTTCCAATGCCTCAAAAACTCAATTCCTCCATCTGTCAACTCGACACAACTTTCCAGACAACTATCCCCTCTTCTTCAGTGACACTCAACTGTCTCCCTCTTCCACACTGAATATCCTCGGTTTGTCCTTTACTCATAATCTTAACTGGAAACTTCACATCTCATCTCTTGCTAAACCGCTTCTATGAAGTTAGGCGTTCTGCAGCGTCTCCGCTAGTTTTTCTCTCCCCTCCAACTGCTAACTCTGTACAAAGACCTTATCCATCCTTGTATGGAGTACTATTCGCATGTTTGGGGGGAGTTCCACTCATACAGCTTTATTCGATAGGGTGGAATCAAAAGCTTTTTGTCTAATCAACTCTCTGACTGACTGTCTTCAGCTTCTTTCTCACCGCTGAAATGTTGCATCTCTTCCTATCTTTTATCGCTATTTTCATGATAACTCCTCTACTGATCTTGTTAACTGCATACCTTCTTCCTCCTGCGGCCCAGCTACCCAAGGCTTTTTCTTCTCATCCCTTTTTATGTCCGACTATCTAACGCAATAGTTAACCAGTATTCTCAATCATTCATACCTTTCACTGGTAAACTCTGGAACTCCGTACCTGCCTTTATATTTCCGTCCTCCTACGACTTAACTTCTTTTAAGATGGAGGTATTTAGACATTCGCTCCCTAATTTTGGCTAATTCTTTACTTATCTCCGTGAGAACCAGCATTCAAGTTTTTATCTCTCTTTTTCTTTTCTTTTTTTTCCTTGACTGGCCCTCTCGCCTACATAAAAAAAAACTTTCAAAAGGCTTTACCTGAAATTACACTTGCTTTTAATTATGGGACATTTTTTTACAGTTCTATACGAAAAAAATAATAACCTTTCTACATTCCTGACAGAAGAAAGTCTTGAGAATTGGGCTGATAATTCCTGTCGCCTTTGAAAATAGACGTAGTGAGAGAGCGAAGCGTTTCAGAATACTGGTCTTAAACTCAAACTCTGGGACGGTGTCAGCCAGGGCACACCAAACAGTTCTCACCAATACCAAGGTGTTTGTGAGTGCGAGAGATAATCCAGACGCCAAGCCACACCGTCTTAGCGCTACCAACGTTAATTGCTTACCGCCGTATTCACTCCACTCAAATCCCGAGTTATTTCAGCCAGGAAGGAAGTGCTCAAGTCCTTCATGGAGGAGCTGGGCAGACTCATGCACAAGCTGGGCGGGCAGTTCTTCATGTCTGATGAGGACATCTGTTGAGAAATAGTAGTAGTAGTAGTAGTAGTAGTAGTAGTAGTAGTAGTAGTAGTAGTAGTAGTGATACTGGTGGTGGTAATAGTAGTAGTAGTAGTAGTAGTAGTAGTAGTAGTAGTAGTAGTAGTAGAACTAGTAGTAGTAGTAGCAGTAACAGCAGTAGTAGCAGTAACAGCAGTAGTAGCAGTGATGATAATAGTAGTAGTGGTGGTAATAGTAGTAGTAGTAGCAGTAGTAGTAGTAGTAGTAGTAGTAGTAGTAGTAGTAGTAGTAGTAGTAGTAGTAGTAGTAGTAGTAGTAGTAGTAGTAGTAGTAGTAGAAGTTACCGACATACAGACACACCACCCACCTTGTTAGCGATCACGTGCATCTGATAAGAGTCGAGGTTGATAAATTTGTTGTCAGCGTTTTTAGCCAGGTTGAGAAGCGTCCCTGTGCTCTGGTCCACGAGCAGATTGGGCCTCAGGAAGGGCTCCAGGTAGTCATTCACGCTGGTTATCGAGAAGTCATTAGCGCTGGAGTATGCTGCTTCCATTTCAGTTTTCAGGGCAGCTCTCACCTGCGGCAAATTACTACGCGTCACGATACATTTCACCTGCTTATCGTTGGCCATTTACTAAGTGCCCTAGGTAGAGAAAGGAAAGAAAAGTGCATCTATTCATCTATCAGGTTTCAGAGGCGTTGGAGTAAGACGAGGCACATTTCTGGTCGGGGATGATAAGTGGAAATAGTCACCAGGTTTCATAGAGTGACTGCCACGTGTAGATCTGGTGGTTTATTGAAGCTTCACTTATTTCCCTATGTTCTTATGTTCTTGTTGCGCTGAGGAACTTAAACAAAACCAAACAAACCTGAGGAAGAAAATACGAAAGCAAGAAGAAGCTAAGGAGAAGGGAGATCCTATACCAGTGTGCCTTACCTTTGCCTCATACTCCGGGCCCCGCACCATGTCCAGGGTAGAAGCCAGCTCGCTTCGCACCGTCGCCAGTTCCTTGTTCTCTGCCTTGCTCGCCAGGTAGCCCGCAGGAGCATACGCCGCCAGCTTGCCTCCTGCCGTGTGGATCATTTATTGCATGTGTGTAAAAGGGTGTGGACGATGTGTGTGCGTGAGTGTGTGGTGCTTTGTCTGGGCCATCGTGTGTGGGATTGCATGCATGGTATATACTCATGCATGGATAGTGATAGTTCCACCTCCTCTTCTTCCTCCTCCACCTCCACCCTCACCTCCACCCTCACCTCCACCTCCACCTCCACCTCCACCTCCCTCCACCTCCACCTCTACCTCCACTTCCACCTCCTCCTCCTCCTCCTCCTCCTCCTCCTCCTCCTCCTCCTCCTCCTCCTCCTCCTCCTCCTTCTCCTCCATTACAACCAGTCCTTGCCCTTGCCATCACACGCACCTATCTTTTTCAAGGTCTGTTCATCCAGCATCGTTTCCAGCATGATGGCAGCGTCCTGTAAAGGAGAGGAAGCAAATAAGACAAGATGTTGTTAGTGTTGTTCAGTGCCGCGTGAATCTGATGACCACATGACCCCGCAGAAGATAAGAAGGAAACATATATTCTTGCTTCCAGACAACGGGAACAAGCCGCTCTCTCAAACACATAATAGCTGTCCCAACTCGATTATTTTCAGCATTTTTCAGTGTCCGTCATTCAGATTCTTTCATCATTAGTGTTTTATGGTATGTAGTGACATTTTACTGCTTCTGTACCGCAAGTGCTAACCATAACAGTAATGATAATGATAACAATTCTAACAACAGTAACGAGCTAACCAAAATATCCGTGCTATTCATATACCAAGAAAGATTTGAGCATCCTATTCCTATTGCTACTACAGTGATAATATTAGTAATGGCGGAAGTAATGCTGGCAGAAGTAACACCTCTCACCTCTGCCCGTATTTTTTTTTTAGCGAGTGCGTTTTGCCGGAGCTCCTCCATGAGAGTCTCGTCCTTCCTGGCCTCGGGGGAAACGTCCGAGGGAGTGAGGGCGCTCCGCAGTTTGGATAGATCCTTAATCCACGTGTTCATCTGAGGAAAAGAGGGAGGGAATCAGATACACACCTTCCGCATTGCTACTACTCTTGATCTGTAGAGAAAGGAGAAGGAAGAGGAGAGAAAGAAGGAACACAGTAGAGGAGGATAATCAGATACACACCTTCTGCATTGCTACTTTTCATCTGTAGGGAAAGGAGAAGGAGAGAAGAAAGGAGTATTATAGAGGAGGACCTAGAGAATTGAGACACATATCTTGATACCACAATGCCATGTTTGAATTGAAGGTGGAGAAGGAAGGAGTAATGAAGAGGATGACCAAGAGAAATTAGATAACAGACAGCATAAAAGAAATAAAGGAAAAAGAAAGATCAGTACATACAGGTTTGGAAATTCACTTCACTCGATTTTTGTTTCTGTGTGAGTGCTCAGAATCTACACAATACACGCGCAGCTCTTCAGTACCATAATACGCTTTTATATTAAATCTGGTCACTATTTGGTGATTTTATACAGCTTCAGAAACTTGTGTGGGGATTGAAATAATGAATACTCTATGCATTGATCGTGTGATCTCCATAGTCCCTTCTAATGTAAATAAAATAGTCCAATCATACCCAAAACTCAAGGTAAAACTGCGTCCCGGCACTGTGACATTCATTTTTCTCAGATTTGCAAGAAGGTTGATATGTTTCTTTGTTTGTTTCTAAAGTAAAATGACTCACTCTCGCCGCTGACATATCCTTGCAGTTTTCCGTCTTACACAGCGCTGTCATCCACGCCTCAGCCTTCTCCTGGTAGTCAAGAGTGGGGAGGTCCTCTTGCTGCAGGAAGGACGAAGAGATAGTTCAGAAAATGTATAGGTCATACCCAAATCCTTTAAAAACAATCATGTAAACGATGTAATCATGGACTCGACTTTTTTTATGTATGAATGGCATTGACTGGCCAAGGAAGCAAATATTTCGTAAAAAGACCCTTAAGAGTGCCAGTTCATAAAGCAAGGTAAAAGATTAATTGAAAATTGGAAGTTGAGTGTCTTGAAACCTCCCTCTTGAAACGGTTCAGGTCACAGGAAGAAAGAAACAGAGAAGTATGCCGGGAATTCCAGAGTTGTTATTTTTTCTGTAAGAGGGGAAAGGAGGCCAAGGGCAACATAAAACGAAAAAAAAAAGGATCATTTCGTTGTCACTTGTTACCTCGATCAGCTTTTCCTTGATGCCTTTCATGAAGTCTCCGTTGACCTGGTGAACCATGAACTCCGGTATTTCAGAAATCTTCACGTCTCCCAACTCATCGGCCTCCCAGTTCTTAGGGGATCCCATTATCCTCCAGGTGACCGGCCAGCGGATCTCCTCGAGGTTTTCAAACTGAGGACACCCGGTGGTTCTGGTCGTCTCGCACTTGTTCACCTTGTCCAGCCTGTGAGGGAAATCAAACACAAACATATCACCGTCACTCTCTCCTATCGTGAGCAGGCCTTGTTGGCTCCCGTGAAGTACCTAAGAGTAACGTATCACCACTCTCCCTCCCGTGGTGAGTAGGTCTTATTGCCACCCAAGAATCACTCCCCAGCACGAACCAGTGACGCCAATAACACCGACAACAAGAACTGAATAACAAAAGAGGCGTTTGTACATCAGTTTAACTCAGTGTCCCGTTGACGTGACAGTGATGCTCAACCAATAAGAAACTGCAACGTAAAACACTCCAATAGATCGCCTCTCTGAAAAGATGCTGCTCCTACTCCTCTCTCTCATCATTAGACCAGAGAGATGCATCGTATAATAAGTAACGAAAATGTGGAATGGAACACTTTGCGATTACGGATATATTGATAATGAGGAGGAGGAGGAGGAGGAGGAGCAGAAGAAGAAGAAGAAGAAGAAGAAGAAGAAGAAGAAGAAGAAGAAGAAGAAGAAGAAGAAGAAGAAGAGGACTGGGAAGTTTAACAGTAAGAACAAGGTTAGATAGGAGGTTTGCTAACAGTTAAGTGATCGTACGAGTCTCCTTCACTCACACTTTCTGCAGCACTTCCTTGTTGCCGGTGTCGTCGAAGCACACGGGGAGGTTCAGGCCTGTCTCCCCGAAGTTCTCAATGTTCTCTGTGGTCCAGGAGTTGATGGGGCCAAGACGCATCAACAGAGCGCTCATCTCGGGTGATTTCAGCTGTGGAGATAAGGTTCCTCCCTCTCATTACTCACTTCTTTTCGTCCCTTCCCTTCCCTTCTCTTCTCCTCCTGTTCCTGTTCTTCCTTTCCCTTCCCTTTTCTTCCATTCTATTCCCTTTCCTTACCTTAGTTTTCCCTTTCCTTCTGTTCCTTTTTCTCCTCTCCCCTTCCCTTCCCCTCCCTTCCCTTCTGATATACCGCAGCCTTGCCGACGCATATTTACCTTTCGGCGGTCTCTTACTGAGTTCCCTATTGCTTTATTATCCCGTTTATAGAGAAATACATAAAGCAAGAGATTTTTCCTTTTATGATAATGTGATAAAGATGAAATTCACTGTTTTTATGATAGAGGAAAGGATATTGAAAGTAACAAGAGTCCGCTATTTTTTGGACAGGCAGTGACTCGTCATGTTAGTCTTCTGAACACAGGAACACTTGGCTTTGGAACAATACTCACTTTGCGTTGTGATTTAGTGGCTGCTTTAGCGATGTCCAGGTGAGCAGCACCTCTTTGTTACCGCCAGAAGACCATCAGCGTCACTCAGCTCCCTGCCTCTCGGCCCCGTCACTTCCCGGCAAGAGGTGCTCGTGATTGCAACGACAAGAGGTGAAAATAGACGTGGCGGTGGTCAAGTACCGTTGCCCGTGAGAAGCGGTGACCTTTTGTACACAAGACGTAATAACTACATCAGGCAATGAATGGTGTGTAAAGACAGTGGTGGTGAAGGTGGAGCAGTGTTGTCTGGTGTGGTTTCGTGCATCAGTGAGTCTTGAGTTTACGTACACACAGAAATAATGGTTACCTTGATGTAGGAATGGTGACATCTCATCCGGTGTTGGAGTTGTATACACACACACACACACACACACACACACACACACACACACACACACACACACACACACACACACGTCAGCTCTTCCTAATATTTCAGAATTCTCCAAACTGCATGAATTCCAAACAGTGACGCATTAACACTTACTCTGTCTTGCTGCTGCGGTGATACGACAGTCTAGGCTAATTAGAATCCACTGGGAGGAGAGCGCTTTTGCTCTCATTGGTAACATGTTGGAGTTTGTTTACCTTCAATGCCGTGCCGGGGTTCAGTATAAGGCCACGATCTCTCTTGGCCTCTTCATCCCGCTTTCACATTAGCTTCTCTGCCATAATGTTCCACAAAGGCGCCATGACACTATAGTTACTTCACACTATACTTATGTTAAATAGTGCATGCTGTTTTTCTTTAGTATGCCTTCATGCACGACACAACTCATGCACGCTTCCTTATTTAGTCATGCACACTCAGGTCCTGCGGTTACGATATACGATACTCATCCTTCTATATCCCATATCGCCCTCACCTTTCTTCCCCCTCACCCTCCCACCCTCACCCACCAGTTCTAATGCTAACATCAACATGCGGATAAGAGAAATGTTCTACCTGACACGTCCTCGATTGACTTTCGGTCCCGAAGTTCGCGCACTGTAGAAATATATCGATTTTAATGAGTACGCACGGACAGAGAAAAGAGAGAGAGAGAGAGAGAGAGAGAGAGAGAGAGAGAGAGAGAGATTGGTTAACAGTAAGTTTTAAGGTCTTCTATAATAAGACAGTTAAGAATAGAGGAAATTTTTTTGTCACTCGGCGGGAGAGTTAAATAGTTGGTCATAAAAGTGGACAGCAGGTGGATGAAGCAGAGTTGGTCATTGCTTGGATCTGTTCATTCCTTTACCGCTTTCCATGTGTGATCAGAACAGTCACTCTGCTTCAGAATTCTTGTTTCCGTGTATCATTGTTCTGTTTCAGTGACGACTATCCATCTGCCGCTCTCATATTATAGATAAATAGGTAGGTGTTTCACTGACCACAGAAAGAAAGGTTACACTGGTACACAAATGGTCCAGACGTGGTTGTTTGTGGAGGAATGAACGATGTATAGTGTAACAATATTCTATAAAGGTGTGGTTTGCAGGATGTTAATGGTGGTATGAAATTGTGGTTCATATTTGTATTTTGAAACACTTCCTCACTGCACCTTCACCACTTTCAAAAGACTCCAGTTGACATTACACGGGTTTTCAAGAGTATTTTTAGGATATTTGAGTCAGATTAACTAGACATCTACATTATAAGGCGGAAAAAAACACTCTTGAAAACCCGTCAATCGTCTGTGACCTTTGAAAACAGTTACATTGAGAGGGCGAGTTTGTTAGAACACTGCAATGATTCTTCTAGTCATTAAAACCATGATTGAGTATGACAACGCCCCTTTAGTGTCTCTTCTCTTAGGATTATCATCAACTATCATTGCCCCGACTTCAATTGCTTCTTACCTTTTGCATCTTTTCCTTGATGGTCGTGATCACCTCCGCGTCAGTCATGTTGATGATTACTAAACGCTTGAACTCATTTACCAGCCTCTCGGGGATCTCGATGCCTCCTTTATCCGCCAAGTCCTGCAGTGCGCTGCTTGAGATTCCCCTAAGCATCGTGGGCTGAGGGAGTAAAGCGTAGGGTGGGTTATAAATACTAAAGTGATGCAAAAGTCTCAATGTGTAAGAACATACGTGTGGAAAATGTTAATCTTTGTTCAGCTTATAAATTTAAATTACTTGTTGTGTGTATTAATCTTAACCCTTTCAGTACCATGCCGCGTTTTCATATTCATTCTGGTTACTATTTGGCGATTTTATACACCTTTAGAAACTTATGTGGGGATTAATGTAACAAAGACTGTGGCCATTAATCTTTTGACCTCCATAGATCCTTTTTAATGCAAATGAAATCGTTCATCCATACTCAAAAATCGTGGTAAAAATTCTTTTTGATATTGAAAGGGTTAAACGCTCACGAGGACTTGTGAATCAATAGGTTTGTTGGTCTGTTAATTCTGAGAATTGTGTGTGTTGGCGGAGTGGTGGGAAGGAGGCCTCTATTGTAGTATCTGCGTGTTGTACTTGCGTGAGTGTTATCCTAAGCCATCATAACGACCTGTACATATGCAGTGACTTATGTATGTCTCCATCAGCACGGGACCTCATCTCATTACTCATCCATGTTAGCCAAACATGACAAAAATATACTAACAATATCGCAAAACACAAACCAAGACTGTGTGTGTGTGTGTGTGTGTGTGTGTGTGTGTGTGTGTGTGTGTGTGTGTGTGTGTGTGTGTGTGTGTGTGTGTGTGTGTGTGTGTGTGTGTGTGTGTGTGTGTGTGTGTGTGGCTTACCTCCAACTTCTCCCAGTCTTTGGCCTCCAATCCTGCCAGCAGTTCTTGGGCCGTGGCGGAGGAAAAGTTCTGGTTATTGAAGTAACTCTTCATCTTTTCACTGAGGCCGTCGAACCTGTCTCCCTGTATGAGAGAGAGAGAGAGAGAGAGAGAGAGAGAGAGAGAGAGAGAGAGAGAGAGAGAGAGAGAGAGAGAGAGAGAGAGAGAGAGAGAGAGAGAGAGAGAGAGAGAGAGAGAGAGAGAGAGAGAGAGAGACACACACACACACACACACACACACACACACACACACACACACACACACACACACACACACACACACACACACAATTTATTTACTCACTGTTGTTTAGGAAATTTCTTTCTGATGAATAAATGAACTTAGTAAAAAAAAAAAAACAAGGACAGAAAATGAAGAACAGAAACAGGACTAGGAAAAGAAGGAAAAGGGGAGGAAGCAAAGAGTTTGGAGGAGAAAATATACGAAGAGGGTGGAAGGTTAGGAGAGAAAGAAAGATTGAATGAATAAAGGAAAAAAAGGAAGGAAGGAAGGAAGGAAGGAATTTGTATGATAGAAAATCCAGAGAAGGAACAAGAGAGCGATACACAGAAAAGAAAAGAAGAAAAATGAAACTGAGAGCAATAAATCGTAAGAAATGTGGAAGCAAATTAGAGGGAAAAGTAGAGAAGTGGAATTCCAGACTTTGGGATGGAAAAAAAAAAAAAAAAGATAATAGAATGCGTACTGAAAACTAAAGAAAATGGAGAACTGAACAGAGTCACCTCGAGATTGAAAGGTAACTAATAAAGGAAAATGGAAACGTTAGCATGAAACCGGAAAATTAATTTGTAAATCCCATGCAGAGAGAGAGAGAGAGAGAGAGAGAGAGAATAATGACACACACAAAACCCCACGAGTGCATGGGTCGAATGAGAGGGAGGGGCAGTGAGTAAACAAAGGTCTAATTATGAATGTGGGTCACTGTCATATACCGGCGAGGCGAGGTATAGTGAGTCAGTAAGTCAGTGAGTGAGTCAGTACACACAAACATGAAAGAGCACAGAAACATTCCAGTATCAATAATTAACAAGTTGCTATGATACTGCAAACACACTACCTATCCCCCATTCTCCCCATCTCCTCCTCCTCCTCCTCCTCCTCCTCCTCCTCCTCCCCCTCCTCCTCCCTCCTCGGGGGCAAAAAAACACCAGGGTCAATAAAAAAGGCAATTGGAGAACTCTCATGAATAATTTGAGAGAGAGAACCATGTCAGTGGGAGAAATATATGGGTCACTAGGGATGAGAAATTAGATTAGCCCTTAAACAGAGAGAGAGAGAGAGAGAGAGAGAGAGAGAGAGAGAGAGAGAGAGAGAGAGAGAGAAGACAGACAGACAGACAAACAAACAGACAGACAGACAGACATACAGAGAGAGAGAGAGAGAGAGAGAGAGAGAGAGAGAGAGAGAAGGGGTAAGGATGAGTGTTGGGGGAATATGGAAGGGGAGAGTGATGAGGGTCAGAGCTCCTTTTATTGACCAGCGTTGTTAAAAATGAGGACAAGAGAGAGAGAGAGAGAGAGAGAGAGAGAGAGAGTTGGGTTTCATTTTTCACGCGACTTACATGGCCTCTTTCAAATCAGTCAGTCTTTTCGCGATAGTCTCCTGCTGCGTGTTGAAAAAATCCTCCACGTAGCTGAAGTCAATGTTAGCCTCAGCCTCCAACACCGCGCCTGGGGAAATTACACTTGATAAGACAACCTCACTGGCGCACTGGATGTAAGCGACACCAACCTTCGTGCTGCATTATAAAGGCTTGAAAAGATTGTGGATTGTTATGACTTATTTTCCAACATTTCTCCCGCTTACCTATCATAAGGATTGCCACGAAGAGGAGTCCTGACATTCGCGCCATCACGTCTAGCTGAGAAAGAGAGAGAAAAATGACAATCAGTGGAAGGAAATGAGAAGAAATACAAAACGAAAATTGATCAAAACAAAATTGATATAAAGAGGAGACCAGATCACATTTATTCAAAAATATAGGAGCATAAGAAAATAAAGAAATAAATAACGAAACACAAGATAATATAAAGAAAACTAAGAGGACACCCATGAATAACAAAACAAACCCAGAACTCATCTCATAAATTCCAAACAAGCGGGTGTATAGTTAGTCATGACATCGCCCGTATTCAGAAACGCCTTCGTCACTCACTGCGACAACTTTCCAAGGCTACAGAGACAACTAGTCGGGTTTTCAAGACAGTTTCTCTTCTTGATAAACCAGAAATCTTGCCAGTCTATCACCAGAACCATAAAAATATTCTTAAAAACACGAGTATATTCAACTAGAGCCTTTGAAAAGTAGTGATGGAGAGAGATCAAAGCTTTTCAAAATACGGGCTCATTGATCAGGTGTGTGTGTGTGTCTAGCGGAACAGAATAACGAAATAAATTGAATAGCATATGAATAAAGATAACAAGACAGCAATGAGAAACAAAACAAACCCGCAACTCACTCCATAAATACGAAACAAGTTATTCATGAGATCTGATCAGGTGTGTGTGTATAACTGAACAAAACAACGAAATAAATTAAAATAGTATAGAAATAAAAATAAAGCACTAATGAATAATATAACAAACCCGAAACTCGCCCTATATAAATACAAAACAAGTTAGTCATGAAGTTAGACCAGGTGCGTGTGAATAGCGGAACAAAATAGGGAAATAGATAAAATAGAAAATAAATGGTATAAGAATAGAAATAACAAGACACCAATGAGTAACGAAACAAACCCGAAACTCAGCCCATAAACACAAGACAAGCAGGTGTTGTTAGTCATGAGATTTGATCATGTGCGTGTATGTAAACTATTGATTCTACTCGAGCTACCGGTATCACTCGTGGTTACTGGGTGTCAACAAATGCACGAGCGTATTCAGGGTGGCGTTGAGTATTGGAACCCATGTTTTCTTTGATGTTTTGCGTTTATTAGCATTGTATATATTTATGGTATTGGTATTACGTAAATTTGTTATATAGTTTCTTCTTTTATAGAGAGGATTTGAAATGGAGATAGAGTTTCTGTGCAGTCTAGCAGTGTTCGTGGGATACGCTTCGGTTTCGGCTCCCACTGTCTTGACAAATACGAAAGTAAAAGTAAAATATGTTTATCCTGCTTCCCACCACCCGTCTCTCTCTCTCTCTCTCTCTCTCTCTCTCTCTCTCTCTCTCTCTCTCTCTCTCTCTCTCTCTCTCTGTGGATGGAGAGAAAACCTTGCCTTTATTATCCTCTGCCTCTTACTTTAGTGTGGATCGTGTCACGTTTTAAATACCCAAAGTATAGCCACCTGTTTGTTCTTCCTTTGTGTTTCTCTGTCACCTGTAATTAGCACTGTAGATTACGTAACTAGCACTAATTTTCTTCACTCCTTCGTACTCGCCTGAGAAAGATTTATCAGTATGTAATGTATTTCAGACGGGATTCCTTCTAATAGCATTCACATCACCTAAGACAGACATTTCATCATTGTTTTTTCTGCGCAATTCACCACTTCTGCTACAGGAATTAACAGAGTGAATGTTTTGTGATGCTGAGGTTTATTTATAGATCTGTTGGTATCTTATCGTCCTTTCCCTATCGCCTTCCTTTCTCTCTCTCTCTCTCTCTCTCTCTCTCTCTCTCTCTCTCTCTCTCTCTCTCTCTCTCTCTCTCTCTCTCTCTGATATGCACACCCCTCACGACGCCTCGGTCTATACACAAACACAATTTGAGTATGTTAGCGACACGTACACACTTCGCGACATTCCACGAACAAGCGCCGTGACTGTACGGTTGAGACCACACACACACACACACACACGTTATATAGAGAAGTGACCGAAGTGACAACAATACAAATTTTTAAGATAAAGTTGGAAATTTTTTGGGATAACAGAGACGCGACAGCACGAGCATAGTTCCCCTACCGTTTGCTACAACTAAGTAGATACACACACACACACACAAGTGGTGATGTTTATGTATGAACACTTGTACAGGAGGAGGAGGAGGAGGAGGAGGAGGAGGAGGAGTCATTTTTTCTCGCCCCTCCAACTGCTTACTCTGTATAAGGGCCTTATCCGTCCCTGTATGGAGTACTCTTCGCATGTTTGGGGGGGTTCCAGTCACACAGCTTTGCTTGATAGGGTGGAATCGAAAGCTCTTCGTCTCATCAACTCCCCTCCTCTGACTAACTGTCTTCAGTCTCTTTCTCACCGCCGAAATGTTGCATCCCTTTCTATATTTTATCGCTATTTTCATGGTAACTGTTCTACTGATCTTGCTAACTGCATGCCTCCCCCTCCTCCTGCGGCCACGCTGCACAAGGCTTTCTTCTTCCTCTCATCCCTATTCTGTCCAACTCTCTAATGCAAGAGTTAACCAGTACGCTCAATCATTCATCCCTTTCACTGGTAAACTCTGGAACTCCCTCCCTACATCTGTATTTCCAAATTCCTACAACTTGTCTTCTTTTAAGAGGGAGGTATCGAGGCATTT